>NC_142169.1:65740825-66058097 GCF_029865625.1 Vigna umbellata
AAATTTACATAGTATTCTTCTTTGTCTAGGTTTCCTTGAAATTCTTCAACCTTATCATATTTGCAACTCATTCTTGATCTGTGAATTTGTTTAAAATTCATAAACTATTTTGAAGGCTTTTCAGATACAAGCTTTCACTGGTGTTACCTTCAGTTCCCACATATGAAAAGTGACCCAGTTAGAAATGTATTCTTTTGTTTATTTCATAGTTTGAACTCTATGTGGATTTCATTAACAATGCTGAGTTTAGAAAATATATACTTTTATTAAATTAGTCAAGCATGTTACTGTATTCAATTTCCCTGGACATCTTGTGGACTGACCTGGAAACACTAATCTGTTGTTATGATTGTGTTCTGATAGTTTAACATAAAATACTGCAGGCTATGATAGTCAGAGGTTTTAAAGGGGATAGTGGCAGTCACAAAATTTACTTTTTGTCAGAATCATCCTTTGGGATGGTAGATGCTATATGTTTGCTGTTCTTGACAGTTCTCATAGGAGCTGCTCTCCTGTCTGAGTACTACCTTGTCTAACAATATATTCCACTCCATCTGTAAGAGCATTCTAGAGTGATGTTATGTTTTTTCATCATTAAGTTAATTTGTCATCTTTCTGTTTGCATGTGAAAAATTAGTATCACATGTGTATGTTCAAGGGCAAGGGGATTTTGTCAGGTTGTGCAGTTTTTCCATAAAGATGGAAAGATGAACTGAGGAAAATGTGGATGGTTTTGGTATGTTTTACCAGAGATCTAGTGGATTGACACTTTTTATGACATTTCTTCCCTACCAGTTTGTTTCAATTCAAATCTTTTTATAAAAGGTTCAAGCAGTATTTTCATGACCCATTATGTCAATGGGCTAAATTATTTCGTAAGCATTTCTAAAAGATAGAAGAAGGAAATATGAAATAATCTTTCTATAAATTAAACAAATCTTTATAAAAGCTTTTATAGGAGAACTTTTACAAATTAATTTATACGTAAAACACAATTTAATTAAAATTAAGAAAAACTGGTTTATTTAGATAGTCTAATGCATTAAACTATCGAGGTTATTTCTTTGTACTAGTTTGTTTTAGTATCCTAGTATATAAAAATATTAGTGTGTCGTTGTCGTAATATGTCTAGAATTTATTAGTGTGTAATATTCAGTGTGTTGACAACTTTTATGTATAAGTTTCAGTATGAAAGGTAATTCTTACCTGAGATAATGAAGTCAAAGACTAGCATAAGATTCATTTAAAAATAAAATATCACATAAGTAAAAGGCTCGTGGTGATGTGTGGGGCAGTCAATATTCTCTGTAAGTTGACTTTGACTATAACAAATGTTGACTTTGACCGGATTTAGAATGGATTTAGAATAGACAACCGTGACGTTGAACGATGATAAATCTTGGACGCATAGTTGCTCAAAAGAGAAAGAATAGACGTATTTTTCCATCTCTAAACATAGAAGAGAAGAAGAAGATTGAGTGGAATAATGAATATATTTTTCTTTTTTGAATAGTATTTTTTAAAATTAAAATACTTATTTTATTGATTATATCTTTTAAGTATTTATTTATTTAAATTTAACTATTTTTTATTTGGTAGTCCTTTAAAACTAAAATATTTACTTATAATAAAATATACTTATAAAATAAATAAAAATTATTTATAAAAAAATTACATTTATTTTTATAATTATTTATAAAAATATAATATTTCTTAATATACATACAATCAATTTTATTCTTATTATTGTAAAACTATTTTATTAGTTAATTTAACTTTTTAAATTTTATAATCATTATAAGATAAAAGTGGACAAACATGTATTCCACTAATAATAATAATAATAGTATAAATACCAGTTTCTTTGTGCAATATTAATATTGATTAAAATATCTTCAAAATAGTATTTTTATAGTTCAATAATTCTGAAATAAAAGGTTACTGTTTATATATGAATCATTAATGTCAAATTATATTAGTTGAAGGGTGACTTTATTAAGCCAGACAATGATTGCACGTGTACCAAATATAAAGGCCAACGGTTTTTAGTTGGTAGCTAGACAGTTTGGTTTCATTTAATTGAAAAATTAAATTGAGAAATGAACATTTGACACCTAAGATGAAATATTTGAAAATGATGTATACAAAATTTAATATTAATAAAACAAAAATTGTAATGAACTTAATTATTAACAAATTAAAAAACAATAATTATATAATATTTTATTTTAATCTCTCCCTTTACACAACAGAAATAGAAGAAAAGAATGGGTATATATATTTTATATTATGTCATAGATGTAAAGTAATTATCTATATAATTAGAAGAAAATATGGACTATATTTTCTTTTAATTATATTTTTTTATTTATAAAATTTGAATTTGATAACTTTTTCAAGATTCATTTTAGTATTTCCTATGTTGTGAAAATGTGAATTTTGTCTTTATTGTACTGATTTAGGACAGATTTATTAATTTGAAGGGTTTTAGATTAGCAATAAATAAATAAAAATTTAATTGAAAATTTTTGTTTTTATAATATATATTTGATTTGTTTTGATTTTTAAATTTATTTTTAATTTAATTGAAATTTATTTTTGTAAAAAGATTTAATATTATATTTGATGAAATCAATATTAATATGTTTGAAATATCAGGTGTCAAAAATTTAGATATATTACATATAAAAATCTGAATCATCTTTTTATTATGAAACCTTTTTATGTTGACATGTGACATATTATAAGGAAAAAATTATTCTATTTTTATATATGTTAAACCTAAATTTTAATATACAAAAAATTCAAATTTTAACTGTGAAAATTTTAAATTGCATTAGTGTTAATTTAGTGGAAGGACCACATTTAATCTTTTTTACAAAAATAAGAATCTAATGTAAATTTTTAAAAAAAGTTAAATTTAGTAAAAAAAATATAATATCAAAACAAATTAAATATTAAATATAGAAATTAAATTAGTAATTAAGTCTAAAATAGTTTGTAATTCCAAAATAAAATTAATCCCTAAAATATTAAAATCCAAATGGTTAAGTTGATTGGTTGTTAAGAGAGTGAAGGTGAATAACACTGAACATTGATGTTCAAGAAAAGAACAACCATAATTGTAATCCAGAAAAGGTTGAAATTAGCTTTGGACAGTGAAATGAAAAAAAAAACAACCACAAGAGGCCATCCACCTTCCTTTATGAACTCCCAAGTCTTGATTCTTTAATACCTAATACATCTTTTTCTTCTTTTCTTAAGCAAAATCGTGAACATCTTTAAAATATATATATATATATATATATATATATATATATATATATATATATATATATATATATATATATAAAAGTAATTTTTTAAGTTTTTAATTAATTAATTAATGTCTTCATATGAAGTGTAGATGATAAAATTCAAGTAATGATTTAAGTGTTTCTAATGATTAGAATCAATTAAAGAGAATATTTGTCAGAACCATTAAAACGCATCCCAAAACCCCACCTGTCAGACCACATTAAAAACGCACCCAAAACCCTCTGAGCGGACGCCAGATGTCAAGTAACGAGAATCTGAAAATTAGATAGTGGAGTGCAGGTGTCAGTAGCTGAGCGGACGTTCGTTTTGAGTAAAACTGAGTTTTTGAAAGTTACGTCACACTCTTGCTGCATGCACCTTCTTTTCCAAGACTCTGACCTTCCATTTTCTCCTCCTTCTCTCTAGAAACTTCCCCTTCTCTCTACCAAAACTCACCCTTTCTCTACTCCGATCTCTGTTTAGGCACCGTGGAAGCACTCCCGGCGTCCCAAGCTTCATTTTGAACCGAACAAGTTTCAAGTTTGAACGGGTAAGTGTATCTGTCTTTAGTCGTTTGTTTCCGCTACATGCAAACCAAGTTCTGGTTGCATGCGGGCATGTAGACTAAGTTATTTTTGATCTCATGTTGTTTGGTTTAGTTTGAAGAGTTGTGGATCGTTGAGAGTAGAAAGATTTGTAGTCGGACGAACCAAAACCTATTCTTAGGACGTTCAATCACGTATCCAGGTAAGGGAAGCTTATCTAATTTAATTGTATGTTCTTGCACGTTCGTTGATAATGAATGTATGTTGTTGAGTGGTTGAATGTATGTATAAAGTATGAATATTGACATGGTTGTTGATGTGAAATATGATTTCTTAGTATGATATGAATTTTATAAAGTTATGAAATTATGTATTGATAACCGAGTTGAATATAAATGAGATCTGAATATGAATTCCCCTATGATATTGTACGTTCGTCATTGAACGGTCATTGACCGTTCGGTGTTTTTATTAAACTTCTTTGAAATGAAATTCTTTCATTTGGGAAGAATTCTAGTTGAGGACGAGCTCCTCCTTGTAATAGTGCTATGTTTGAACTTTCGGCCAAAAGTAGATGTACCTGAGTGTTACGTGTGGAACTGAAAATATTGTAAACATGTATTTGTGTATTTACTTATTCCTCAACACTGTCTCCAATGTGTCTTATCATAATTATTATTATTGATGTTTCTATTATAATTTAAATTAGTGATAGGTCTCAACACAAGCTCTCGTAAGGAGTGGTGCTCGGTCTTATACCGAACGCTCGTACTCGTTTTTTTTAATTTATCAACCTTGATAAAACAGCGTTCGTCCAATTTCAGTAGAATCTCCTTTACTGTGTTCGGTCATTGACCGACATTAGGTTTCTGTATATGAATTATTCTAAATATGGTTCTTTAATGTCTTGACGTGTCTACATTCATTGTATCCGGCCTAGAGCCTCCGTACTCGATTTATTCTTTGAGTATTGGTTTGAACTTACGATAGTCAGTTCATTCAACTGATTCACATGGTAAATAACGTTCGTCATATGGTATATGATTGTACTCGGTCTATTCCTAAATATATTAGTAACCCTTTCAGTCTTATTCTAATATGGAACGGGCGACTTCTCGGTCTCGTTCTTAGTGTTCAATCCTTGTTCTGAGTGAGGACTGAACGTTCGGTATTTAAAGTTATTAGAAATTGTGATAACGATGAAATTAAAATGATGGGTAATAAATGATGAAGAGTATAGAGACTGATGAAATGATGCGAAATATGAACGAGCGTTCCGGGGAGGAACGACTCATGTTTAAATTTTGAAATTTGGTAAAGTATGACTGTGGTAATGCTAAGCTGTCGTTTCATCCTGATGTTCCGTGAGTACTCGTCCTCATGTAGAGGAGGGTAGGTCATGTGTGGGAACGACAGGAGGTCCTAGTCCTTAGGGGTACTTTGGACAGATAGGGCTAACCTCGTGTGGCAGCTGTTGAGTGTATCCTAGTTACTACACCACCCGGGTGCACGAACATCGTAGCTACACAGATATCATACAGCCCGGACAGTCAGTCTAGTGATAGTTTTTGTATGATACATATGTTGAATTTCTCTTGTGTGGGATTGTTTAATATATATGTTGATGTATGAATTAAATTACATAAGCTTACCCTGTGTTTTCCTTGTGTTGTCTTGTTGTACGTCCGTCCTTATCATTGCAATGATCATCTGTGTGGATGTGAGCAGAAGGAGACGCGCTACTAGAAGAGGCGCTGGAAGAAGAGAACTTGGTAGATGTAGAGGTGAAAACCGAACAGTAGGATGTTCGGCTAATATTTTGGTTATTGGGTAAGGTGGTCGTTATATCACCTTTTCTTTTCTTTTGTATGACCGTTCGGTGTTGGTTTTGTAAACCGTTCGGTCAAATTTCGCTTATCTTGTACAGTTAAGATTGTAATTATAGTTAAGGCCGTTCGGCCGTAACCGTATGTTCTTTTAAATGTTAAGACTGATATGAGTTATTATTAATCGTAAATATTCTATTATATGGTTTATTGCTATATTTTTGGAATGTCACAATATTCCTCTTAAAAACTGACGTTTAAATTAACAAGAAAATTTTAAAATAAAACTTTATTTTATTTTTTATTTTATAAAAATAAATTTGATTTACTCAAATAAAATTAGATGTTATAAAATTGGATGTTGACACATCTGTTAATCAAATCACATAAAACATCTATCTTTCTAATACATAATTTCATATATTTTAAATATTTTTCATTTATGTTCAATTATTTTACATAATCCCTTATCATCAACCATACCATGTTTATTTAATTCCATTTCTCAATAAATATATAATAAAATGGTTTATTTAGATTCTTCAAATCATATATTATTGTAGAGAGGAATGTTGCATACATCCTACATCTTCATCCTCACAACATTGCCATCAATTTCTTGTAAATCTGCATTGAGATACGGTCAAATCTTATTAATACACTTTCTACATAACAATAAACCAGTTTAGAAATCTTGTGTATAATTTTCATTGTGTTGACCATTTTATGTATAAGTTTCATAAACGTACTTCTTACCAAAGATAATGAGATCAAAGACTCGCATAAGATTCATCTAAAAATAAAACATCACATCAGTAACATGTCTCGTCTTATTGTTTCAGAATTTGAAAATTATAAAAAATAGAAATAAAGTTATTAAAGTTGATCACCAACTTTTATTTTATTTGTAGGATATTTGTATGGTATGGCATTGTCTTACTGATTTTAAGACTTCTCAAGTTTCGAAGTAGTCCAAGACACTAAAACTTTGTTACGGTATTCACTTAAAGCCCATATCGAAAAATAACTTCTATAGAGTGGATAATGAAGCAAACAACTACTCTTGTATGCTCCCACAGTCTCCTGCAACAATGCAACAATTAAGTCACACAAAAAATTACATAATACATAAATTAGTCATAATTCAAAGGATAGAGATTTGAGAGGTACTTGTTGGGGCCAATCACCATCTTCAAGCTGAGAATTAATGAGTAACTTTGCAGCACGATGAAGAGGTGTTGGATCTCTCTCGGCCTACCATGACACATTCAGAAAAGGAATATCAACAAATACTTTAAATAATATAATAAACTATAGACGTTGAAATCCAGCAGATGCACATGAAGAAAATACCTGTCCGGCGTGAATTAAAGCCATTAGAGCCCAAGCTGTTTGACTAACATGTGATCGATGTCCTTCAAGAGGGACGTATGTCTTCATTTCACATTGCCGTTAATTAATATTTTTCATTTATATCACAGCTAATGGAAATTGTAATAATATTTAATGATTTAATTACATACCTTCATATGACATGAAAGATAACTTTCTCCCCAACCACCATCCTCGTTCTGTATTGAGAGTAGAAATCTGACAGCTTTACGAATGGTGGCGCAGTTAGTGTAAGTCTTTCCAGCAGCAGCTAAACCTCCGAGTGCGAACCAAGAACTGTAGGTGAAACAAACTGCCCAGATCCCAACCCAAGTTCCATTTGGTGATTGTTCATCTTCAATGTACTTAGCTGCTTTCACAATTAACCTCTCTATCTCTTCCCTTCTATGATTTGGATATAGCTTTTTAAACAATACTAAAGCCTGAATTGTTGATCCAGTACACTCAATATACTCGTGCTCAACCACTATGTCAGCAAGAAATTCCGCCGGATTTAGATTCTACAAATTAATTAAAAAATAATAATAATAATGAAATCAATATCAAGAAACAAATTTATACACAATGTAGAAATCAACTATTCAAACTTACTTCCAACCACTTCTGACCTAATGCAGCCTCCCATGCTGCCAAACCTCCATTTTTGCTCTGCAGTAATCAAATTTGTAAAGAGATCATATACAAGCAATTTAAATGTGTGGAAACTTCAATGAGGGAAAAATATTAAAACAAATTAAAGAAAAAATGTGCACAATTTTAGCACTACAAGGATCTGTGATGTAAAAAAAGATTAAGACGACAGACCATTGATTATCAAATTAATCATATAAAATTTAAAAGTGTACTCCCACAAATCTTTATAGTACTATACCTGAAGGGACAACAGAAAATTGACCGCGTCATATAACCGTTCAGGTTCTAATTTTTGTCCAACAATCTCTTCTGGCAACATTGATAAAAGTAAACAACACTGAAACAATAACGATTGGTTAGTTAGAACCACGAAACCTATACTTGTTGTTATTCCTGAAATTTTTTTAACAAATTAAAATGTTTGTAACCTATGCAGTTAAATACCTTGAGACATTCTGCAGTGCCGTCAGAAAGTTGTAATCCGTTGTCTCTGTCAGCCAAGGTCCATGCCCCTTTAGAAATGTGATGAAACCTACTCTTGAAATCTCCTGGACGATTTTCTACTACCTATAATATTAACGTATCAATTCATTGTTGCGTAATAAAGCCAATCAATTATGAATTTATTCAACATTAATTTATTTTCTCCTACCTTTATTTTATCTTTAAAATCAATTCTTATTTAAGTATATGGTTTCTTGTTTGTTATACATTGTAATTTTATGCATGGTATACTCACCTGAGATTTCTTGATAAAATCATGTGCTTTTTCAAGAGTTGGACCAAGTTCATCAATTAGACCCGTAGCGAGAAAAGCTTGAACGGCGAAACCAGCATCCCATGTTTGCGTATTAATTGCCTACATTATTTAGACAATTGGTTTAATTAAGTTATCATCTTCATGATTATCTTAATATTAGTGACTATAAATAAGGTGATATTAATTGAGTTGTATTTATATACCGGAACACACATTCCATCTTCTGAAAGTCATATATTACCTGAGAAGTTTATGTTGTATCTTGGAGAGTTTGCGCAATATATCGCGGATAAGTCTTTAAAAATAGTGATCTACATGCCTCAGAAAGTCTTTTGTATGTGATCTTTATTCTATTATTGTCAGCTTCTACAACAATTATTTCTGAGTTCTTCATATTATTTTGGAGAGTAGGGTTGAAGTTAACAATCCAATAGTCCAATATTCAGTAAATTTTCTAAGAGTAATAACTAAAAGTAAACATTATTTTATATAATAAAATTAAGCAACAAATAAAATGTTAAAGAAAATAAAAATAATTCAGATATTTTTTTAATGTTTTTATATGTAAAATTAGAATCGTGTAAAAATAATAAAAATTATTTTAACAAAACGAAAATAGTTCTATAGATAGAACAAAAATTAAATAAAAAAATAAATCAGATGATTTTTTATATTACCCACCTAGACAGATTTATTTACCATCATTATCATTGGTCATGATTCGAAGATAGAGTGAAAATGGAAAACGGAATCGACGGAGATGGTGGGTTCGATTTGTGAGGATAATGACAGGTCTGAAGACGAGGGAGATGAAGATATACTGTTTCTGTTTGATGGTGGGAAGATCATTCTGTAAAAGTGCTGTGGAGAACGAATGATGATGGAGATATGAAGGTGAAGATGGTAAAAGTGAAACGTGCTTGTGTGTGATCTGATGATGATGAAAAATGGACTCAGTGAATGGCAATGGCAAAAAGGATGAAAACGTGTCCCAGGCCTCATATTTGTGCAATTACAAATAACAGAAAGTGAAAAACTGAGTGGACAGAATTTTGTTAGGGGTGCAAAGAGAAATTGTGGCTGTGGGAACATGAAAAACGAATGGAAATATAATAAAAAAATGTGTTGGGCTTCAAAAAGGTTTAAACAGAAAAAATTGGGTCTGGATGGTAACAAGTGAATTGGGTCCGATAAAAATTAGATACAAGGGAATAAATGAAAGCTTTGCCTTTCTGTTTTATTTTCTGAAAATTTAGACCAAATAAATTAGTCCAGGTTTGGTTTTTATTTTTTTTTCTTTCTCCTTTTTTTTTCTCTTCTTTTCCTCTAGCTCATCATTTTTTTTTCACTTTTTCTAATAAATATTTTAGCTTATTTAAAACGAAATATTATCCGCATTTTTTTTATTTTATCTATTTTTTTTATACCTTTCTTAGATTTAATTGAACATTTATTTTTTATTTCTTAGAAATAAATTTTATTTACTGTGATAAAATTCAATGTTGAGACATTTGTTAATCAAACCACAAAAAACACCTATTTTTCTAATATATAATTTCATATATTTTAAACATTTTTCATTTATGTTCAATTATTTTACACAATCACTCATCATCCAACCATACCATGTTGTTTATTTCATTCCATTTCTCTATGTCAATTACACAATGCAATGGTTATAAACTGGTTTATTTATATTCTCCAAATCATATATTGTTGTAGAGAGGAATGTTGCATACACCCCAGAGCTTCATCCTCACAACATTGCCATCCATTTCTTGTAAAACTAGATTTCCACCATCTGCAATGAGATACGGTCAAATCTTATTAATACACTTTCTACATAACAATAAACCAGTCTAGAAATCTTAGTGTATAATTTTCAGTGAGTTGACATTTTTATGTATAAGTTTCAGTATGAAACGTACTTCTTACCTGAGATAATCATATCAAAGACTCCATAAGATTCATCTAAAAATGAAATATCACATTAGTAGCATGTCTCGTTTTATTGTTTCAGAATTTGCAAATTATAAAAATAGAAATAAAGTTATTAAAGTTGATCACCAACTTTGATTTTATTTGTAGGATATTTGTATGGTATGGCATTGTCTTTCTCATCTTACGACTTCTCAAGTTTAGGAGTAGTCGAAGGCACTAAAACTTTGTTACGGTAGTCACTCAAAGCCCATAATGAAAAATAATTTCTATACAATGAGTAATGAAGCAAGCAACTACCCTTGTACGCCCCCACGGCCTCCTGCCACAATTAAGTCACACAAAACATTAAACAATTTTGGTGAAATTATATTACATAATACATAAAATAGTCATAGTCATAATTCAAAGCATAGAGATTTTTGAGAGGTACTTGTGGGGGCCAATCGCCATCTTCTAATTGAGAATTAATGAGTAACTTTGCAGCACGATGAAGAGGTGTTGGATCTCTCTCAGCCTAAATGACACATTCAGAAAAGAAATATCAACAATTACTTTAAATAATATAATAAACCATAGACTTTAAAATCCAGCAGATGCACCAATACCTGTCCGGCATGAATTAAAGCCATTAGAACCCAAGCTGTTTGACATACATTTGATCGATTCCCTTCAAGAGGTGCGTACGTCTACCATGTATATATACATTCATTAACATGTAATAAATTAATAACGTATAATGGATAATGAATATTTTAGTAACTGCTTATGACATTACTTATAGTGACAAGTATCCATTAAGCCGTTAAATATAAAAATAATAATTTATTATTGTATCCCTTTAGTCCTCCCAACCTAATCAAAATTAAGTTTTCCGCTTCTTATTCAAACAAGTCATTTAGAAAAAATAGTTGTTTTCCTTCCTTCTCATAATGTTTCATTTGAAAAATCCCACACTCGTTCACCTCATTGGAGTCGACAATCTCACCACTATCACCAGCGCTGAACTCCTCTCTTCTTATATGAGGGTTTAAAATAATAAAGTTTAAAATAAGATTATAACAATTAACTATAAGAAAACAAAAATCCTATGATTGAGGAAGTATAATGCTAAAGATAACTTTGAAAATGAAGGTTCAAAAAATAAAAAAATAAATAAAGAAGCAGCTAAAGATAATGCAAAAGATAAATATTTTGACATCATTGTAAATACAAATTAGTTAAAAACTAATTTAATTATTTTACTACATTTATTAATATGCATAAGTATTAACATTTAAGCTAAAAGAAATTTAAAAAAAAAATACCATTTAATTACATACCTTCATATGACATGAGAGATAACTTTCTCCCCAACCACCATCCTCGTTCTGTTTTGAGAGTAGAAATTTGACAGCTTTACGAATGGCGGCGCAGTTAGTGTAAGTCTTTCCGGCAGCAGCTAAACCTCCAAGTGCGAAACAGGAACAGTATGTGAAACAAACTCCCCAGATCCCAATCCAAGTTCCATTTGGTGATTGTTCATCTTCAATGTACTTAGCCGCTTTCACAATCAACCTCTCTATCTCTTCCCTTCTATGATTTGGATATAGTTTTTTGAACAATACTAAAGCTTGAATTGTTGATCCAGTACACTCAATATACTCGTGCTCAACCACTATGTCAGCAAGAAATTCCGCCGGATTCAAATTCTACAAATTAATTAAAAAAATAATAATAATGAAATCAATATCAGAAAACAAATATATAAACATTGTAGAAATCAACAATTCAAACTTACTTCCAACCACTTTTGACCTAACGCTGGTTCCCACACTGTCAAACCTCCATTTTTGCTCTGCAATCCGAATGAGTGGAAACTTCAATGAGAGAAAAATTTTAAAAATAACAGAAAAAATGCGAATAATTTTAACACTACGAGATGTCTGAAGTAGACAAAGATTAAGTCAACATACCATTGATTACCAAATTAATCATATAAAATTTAAAAGTGTGCTCCCACAAATCTTATAGTACTACCTGAAGGGACAACAGAAAATTGACCGTGTCATATAACCGTTCAGGTTCCAATTTTTCTCCAACAATCTCTTCTGGCAACATCGATAAAAGTAAACAACACTGAAAAATGAATGATTGGTTAGTTAGAACCACGAAACATATACTTGTTGTTATTCCTGACATTTTTTAACAAATTAAAATGTTTGTAACTAAGCAGCTAAAAATACCTTGAGACATTCTGCAGTGCCATCAGAAAGTTGTAATCCGTGGTCTCTGTCAGCAAGGGTCCATGCTCCTTTAGAAAAGTGATGAAAGCTACTCTTAAAATCTCCTGGACGATTTTCTACTACCTATAATATAAAAATATCAATTTATTATCGCCTAATAAAACTAATCAATTATGAATTTATTCAACATCAATTTATTTTCTACTAACTTTATTTTTTCTTTAAAATCAATTCTTATTTAAGTATATGGTTTCTTCGATATTTTTCCAGTATTTTTATTACATAATATGTTGATTTAGTTTCGATAAATTATATAGTATTTTTTTAAACTAGCCGATGTGTAATATTTTAATAAACTATATTTATAGTTACGTTAATACATGAAACTATCAAGATTAGCATGTCAATTATACTAATTCAAAAATAGCATAATAAATAACTCGCAGAACCAAAATAAATTATTTATTAAATGAGATATGAAAATTTTGGACACTGGAAAAACGTATTTAATTCAATGTATAAGTTTATTAACTAAATAATCGTCAAGTAATTAGTTAATTTTTTGAAAAGTAATTAGTTACCGGACTTCATTATTTAATTACTTCAGTAATTCTGTAAATGAGCACTATCCGTCCAAAATAATCTGTTTGATGACTTATATATTTTGTAGAAGTTAGTTCACGCAATAAGAGTTCTTTTATTTATGGACGAAGCAAATAATTTAACTTAATGATATATTCACCTGAGATTTCTTGATAAAATCATGTGCTTTTTCAAGAGTTGGACCAAGTTCATCAATTAGACCCGTAGCGAGAAAAGCTTGAACGGCGAAACCAGCATCCCATGTTTGCGTGTTAAGTCCCTACATTATTTAGACAATTGGTTTAATTAAGTTATCATCTTCATGATTATCTTAATATTAGTGATTATAAATAAGGTGATATTAACCGAGTTGTATGTATACCTGTACACACATTCCATCTTCTGAAAGCCACAAATAATCTGGGACTCTTGCAAGATGCTTCTTAAAGGAATCTCCATTTGGATCGTGTACCCAAGAAGCAAGCAAAGAGCAAGACTACGAAACACAAACACGAAGCGAACGAAAACTAAAAATTAAAATTGGTGCATAGTATGAATAATAAAGATGTTTTTGAAATTATGATGATTAATTACCTTGTTGATACAGCCACCATGTATGTATCGAGTATTTTCATCTTCGTAGTGAATACCTTTAATTGCCACATCAAGTGCCTTTTCTCTGATCTTATTGAAAGGCCAGCGACTGAGAAGTGGCTCAGTCAAAAAATAAGCACTGTCCCATATTAAATCTTGTATCCAGTGATGCGGATAATACAGATCTTCCTGTCACCCAAACATTATCTTCATGTATTTTTTTTTTCTTAATTTTGAAATCATTTTTTTTCTTTAATTAATTAGTGTGCTTTTTACAAGTTAATCAAAAGAATTATAAAAGTTTAATTACCTTTGCACATTTGTGTCGAGCTTTTTTCCAAGTATTTTCATCGTAAGGTTCAGTAAAGAGTTCTTCTCTCAAATCCGTGATTAATGGAGTGACTGGACACACGAATCTTTTCCCATATATATATGACATGGGCATGTAGACATGTCGACAATAATACCACATTTTAGCTGCATTATTTAATTAAGGTGAAATTAAGATACAATAATACTGAATTTAATGATGAACTATTGTGTATATATTGAATTAACTAGTCATATTACTTAAATAGTGAAAAAATAAAATTAATTATTTAACCAGGATGCATGGGGAGAAAAGTAGGAAGTATCCAAAATTCAGGAGGCATTGGATTGCATCCACTCCAATCAACAATACCAAGTACCTGCATCAATAATATTATTTAAATTACTCACAAACTTACATTTGTTTATTTTGTGTGTTTTAAATCATATGAAAGCATGCATACCGAAAGCCAAAATTTCCCCCACGAAGGCATAAGTGTTATGGTACCATGATCATGAATCCACTGTCTGGCTTTAGCGCAAGCGTTGTTATGACCTCCGTTGGGTCCTTCTCCAAGAATTCTCATAGTTACGTAATTGAGAGCGGTACAATACATGGTGCTTGGACCTTCTATGTGTAATCCCCACCCTCCATCTTCGTTCTTCAAATGGTTACCAATAAGAACAAACTTTCAAATTTCACGACAGCTATATATAATTTAAAGATATAATAATTTCAACAAATGGAAAAGAAAAGGTGAAAAATAGCATGTTTGTTTTTCTTTCTTCAACAAGAAGTTCAGTTTGGTGTATTGAAGTTGAACAAGTGTACCTGATGATTATACAAGTAACGGAGAATTTCTTTACGATGTTCTTTTGAAATTACAGTATCAAGATGTCCTGTACTGTAGATGGAGATGATCTGCAATGTTTGACGCAAATAGAAATGTAATATTAAGTATAATATAATAGATTTGTTTTTGATAATTTTTTTATAGATAAACTCTAATTCATTAGAAGTGATAGTGAAGAACGAAGGTATTCAAGTATTGTTAAACTTACCATTACAGGAACAAAGAAGTTAGAACCCCCGAGTTGAGCAGGCCAATGGCCATCACTAGTTTGCAGTGCAGAAAGGTAGTGAGAAGCCCTCTTTATGGTCAGAGTAGCCTTCTCCCATGTAATTTCCTCATCATCTTCTATCTTCACTTTGCTTATTGTTTGTTTGAATTCTTTTTCCCTCAAAATCTGCACAAAAATTTAACATATATTTATATTATATATTTCATTGATACTTTCATTTTTGAATTAATTAATTATTAATGCATCTGAAGAATGAGGTTTTGTTGAGGATAAGAAAGAAGAAGTACCTGAAATCGCCAAAGTCGATCGGCACATGCCTTTTGCTCAAAGCGATTTTGATAGAAATGTTGACGAGCTGCTTCAACCTGTGCTCGTTCTTCATCAGTTCCTGCTTCAGAATCATACTCCCATATTTGCCTTCCTAAAAAGTTGTTTGTGCTGAATATGTAAGGACTCTTCCCTCCATCTGCTATCTTCAATCTCCACATTTTCTCAATAACCTTAGTTGCTCCTGCACCCTAAGATATACTTTAAATCAGTTAATATAACGGCAAATTATTAGTTCTTCACTCTAAATGTGATTTAAATACGACAAAGGGAGGAAGAAAGAACCTGATGAAGGATAAATCCTTAATTCTTCACTCTAAATGTCTTGAAGCTATAACAAATTGATTCAGGACTATCCCTTTACATTACATATATATATATATAAATGGGATGGGTGACCCCTACTTATTCAGATTTTAAATAGCAAGAAAGAACCTACTGCAAATTATAAAAAATAGATTATATATTATTTTATAAATTTGGTCTCTTTATTATCTTTACGAAAATAATTTTTTGAATTAATGTTAAATTTAAATATAACAAACGTAAAAAATCACATAATTTCAAAACTGGAATACTAAATTCTTCAATTTAAAAATGTAAAAACAATAAAAATGAAAAAGAAGAATACAGTAGCATATATAATTTTTCCATTTTTTATTACACCACCATTGTTACTACAAAGACGTGTATTTCTGTATATATTTTTTAAATTAAATATGTTTTTGTTTAAGTTGAAATTAGTTGTTGTTCCAAACTATATGATTTTGTTTTCTCCTCACCATTTTTACATTTTTTTAATGAACACCAACTCTTCAATCGGATTTGGCTTCAATACTTATTTCTCATTTTATTTTTCTTCATTTTGCTCTCTTGACTTGTCGACATCTTCTTTTTCTTATTGGAATAACACCTTACTTTTCTTTTCCAACCTCAATCAATATATAAGATAAAATTCATCTCTTTATTTCATCTTCTTCTAGATCCAATAATTCTATCTTTAATTAAGATACTAGAAGAGAGAAATTAGAGATTTGTAAACGATTTCTCCTTATAAAGATGGAGATAAAAAAAATTCTTTATAGTTTCATTCCAAAGAAGTCTTTGAGATCCTCATGTTTTCAAAACAATTTATTTCATTTTAAAAAATTAAAAATATTCATAGAGATAACATGTGTGACATATGTATAAACAATGTATGTCACAATAAAATGTCGTCTGCGGTTGAGTGAAAGGAATTAAATATATTGTTTTCTAAAATAAACACTACAAGAAAAATTAATATAAATAATTTGTTAATAAAATAAAATTATCCACAATTTATTGATAGTCAAAATTTGTAGATAAAAATATTGTTGGTAAATTTCACCAATAGAATCTTAATTTTGTTAGTAACTATCAACTTTTTTGTTAGTAAACTCATTAGTAATTATCAAGAGATTATTTTGTCAATAAATGCATTGATAATTATGGACGAAAATCAATAAATTTGTCAACAGTTATTTGTCAGTAAAATCCATCAATAAATATCACGATTTGATTTATCTTTTTTTCCGTTATTCTTTCTCGTTTTTATTTTATTTTTACCAATCTAGAAGAATAAACATATTCCAAACAAAATATCTTCAATCCAATTGAATCCTTCATTACAAACTTTGATAATATTATGGTGAAAAAATGATTAAGGTTCATGCTAAACAATACAAACTACGTCTCCAGGTAGTGATAAACGTTGACTTTAACCAGACTTAGAAAGGACAACGGTGACGGTGATAATTCTTGGACGCATAGTTGCCTAAAAGAGAAAGAATAGAAGTATTTTTCCCTCTCTAAACATGGAAGAGAAGAAGAAGAAGATTGAGTGAAATAATGAATATATTTTTCTTTTTTGAATAATATTTTTTAAAATTAAAATATTTATTTTATTGATTATATCTTTTAAGTATTTATTTATTTAAATTTAACTATTTTTTATTTGGTAGTCCTTTAAAACTAAAATATTTACTTATAATAAAATATACTTATGAAATAAATAAAAATTATTTATAAAAAAATTACATTTATTTTTATAATTATTTATAAAAATATAATATTTATTAATATACATACAATCAGTTTTATTCTTATTCTTGTAAAACTATTTTATTAATTAATTTAACTTTTTAAATTTTATAATCATTATGAGATAAAAGTGGACAAACATGTATTCCACTAATAATAATAATAATATAAATACCAGTTTCTTTGTGCAATATTAATATTGATTAAAATATCTTCAAAATAGTATTTTTATAGTTCAATAATTCTGAAACAAAAGGTTACTGTTTATATATGAATCATTAAAGTCAAATTATGTTAGTTGAAGGGTATTAAGCCAGACAATGATTACACGTATACCAAATATAAAGGCCAACGGTTTCTAGTTGGTAGCTAGACAGTTTGGTTTCATTTAATTGAAAAATTAAATTGAGAAATGAACATTTGACACCTAAGATGAAATATTTGTAAATGATGTATACAAAATTTAATATTAATAAAACAAAAATTGTAATGAACTTAATTATTAACAAATTAAAAAACAATAATTATATAATATTTTATTTTAATCTCTCCCTTTACACAACAGAAATAGAAGAAAAAAATGGGTATATATATTTTATATTATGTCATAGATGTAAAGTAATTATCTATATAATTTATTTTTTCACTTATTATGGACTATATTTTCTTCTAATTATATTTTTTTATTTATAAAATTTGAATTTGATAACTTTCTCAAGATTCATTTTAGTATTTCCTATGTTGTGAAAAGTGAATTTTGTTTTTATTGTACTGATTTAGGACAGATTTATTAATTTGAAGGGTTTTAGATTAGCAATAAATGAATAAAAATTTAATTGAAAATTTTTGTTTTTATAATATATATTTGATTTGTTTTGATTTTTATATTTATTTTTAATTCAATTAAAATTTATTTTTTGTAAAAAGATTTAATATTATATTTGATGAAATCAATATTAATATTGTTTGAAATTTCAGGTGTAAAAAATTTAGATATATTACATATATAAAATCTGAATCATCTTTTTATTATGAAACCTTTTTATGTTGACATGTGACATATTATAAGTACAAAATTATTCTATTTTTATATATGCTAAATCTAAATTTTAATATACAAAAAATTCAAATTTTAACATGTGAAAATTTTAAATTGCATTTGTGTTAATTTAGTGGAAGGACCACATTTAATCTTTTTTACAAAAATAAGAATTTAATATAAATTTTTAAAAAAAGTTAAATTAAGTAAAAAAAATATAATATGAAAACAAATTAAATATTAAATATAGAAATTAAATTAGTAATTAAGTCTAAAATAGTTTGTAATTCCAAAGTAAAATTAATCCCTAAAACATTAAAATCCAAATGGTTAAGTTGATTGGTTGTTAAGAAAGTGAAGGTGAATAACACTGTGGAGACTGAACATTCATGTTCGAGAAAAGAACAACCATAATTATAATCCAGAAAAGGTTGAAATTAGCTTTGGACAGTGAAATGAAAAAAAAAAAACAACCACAAGAGGCCATCCACCTTCCTTTATGAACTCCCAAGTCTTAATTCTTTAATACCTAATACATCTTTTTCTTCTTTTCTTAAGCAAAATCGTGAACATCTTTAAAATATATATATATATATATATATATATATATATATATATATATATAAGTAATTTTTTAAGTTTTTAATTAATTAATTAATGTCTTCATATGAAGTGTAGATGATAAAATTCAAGTAATGATTTAAGTGTTTCTAATGACTAGAATCAATTAAAGAGAATATTCCTCTTAAAAAACTGACGTTTAAATTAACAAGAAAATTTTAAAATAAAACTTTATTTTGTAAAAATAAATTTTATTTACTCAAATAAAATTAGATGTTATAAAATTGGATGTTGACACATCTGTTAATCAAATCACATAAAACATCTATCTTTCTATAATACAATTTCATATATTTTAAATATTTTTCATTTATGTTCAATTATTTTACATAATCACTTATCATCAACCATACCATGTTTATTTAATTCTATTTCTCAATAACATATATAATAAAATGGTTTATTTAGATTCTTCAAAACATATATTATTGTAGAGAGGAATGTTGCATACATCCTACAGCTTTCATCCTCACAACATTGCCATCAATTTCTTGTAAATCTGCATTGAGATAGGGTCAAATCTTATTAATACACTTTCTACATAACAATAAGCCAGTTTAGAAATCTTAGTGTATAATTTTCATTGTGGGACATTTTTATGTATAAGTTTCATATTCAGTATGAAACGTATTTCTTACCTGAGATAATGATATCAAAGACTCGCATAAGATTCATCTAAAAATAAAACATCACATCAGTAACATGTCTCCTCTTATTGTTTCAGAATTTGAAAATTATAAAAAATAGAAATAAAGTTGATCACCAACTTTGATTTTATTTGTAGGATATTTGTATGGTATGGCATTGTCTTACTGATTTTAAGACTTCTCAAGTTTCGAAGTAGTCCAAGACACTAAAACTTTGTTACGGTATTCACTTAAAGCCCATATCGAAAAATAACTTCTATAGAGTGGATAATGAAGCAAACAACTACCCTTGTATGCTCCCACAGTCTCCTGCAACAATGCAACAATTAAGTCACACAAAAAATTACATAATACATAAATTAGTCATAATTCAAAGGATAGAGATTTGAGAGGTACTTGTTGGGGCCAATCACCATCTTCAAGCTGAGAATTAATGAGTAACTTTGCAGCACGATGAAGAGGTGTTGGATCTCTCTCGGCCTACCATGACACATTCAGAGAAGGAATATCAACAAATACTTTAAATAATATAATAAACTATAGACGTTGAAATCCAGCAGATGCACATGAAGAAAATACCTGTCCGGCGTGAATTAAAGCCATTAGAGCCCAAGCTGTTTGACTAACATGTGATCGATGTCCTTCAAGAGGGACGTATGTCTTCATTTCACATTGCCGTTAATTAATATTTTTCATTTATATCACAGCTAATGGAAATTGTAATAATATTTAATGATTTAATTACATACCTTCATATGACATGAAAGATAACTTTCTCCCCAACCACCATCCTCGTTCTGTATTGAGAGTAGAAATCTGACAGCTTTACGAATGGTGGCGCAGTTAGTGTAAGTCTTTCCAGCAGCAGCTAAACCTCCGAGTGCGAACCAAGAACTGTAGGTGAAACAAACTGCCCAGATCCCAACCCAAGTTCCATTTGGTGATTGTTCATCTTCAATGTACTTAGCTGCTTTCACAATTAACCTCTCTATCTCTTCCCTTCTATGATTTGGATATAGCTTTTTAAACAATACTAAAGCCTGAATTGTTGATCCAGTACACTCAATATACTCGTGCTCAACCACTATGTCAGCAAGAAATTCCGCCGGATTTAGATTCTACAAATTAATTAAAAAATAATAATAATAATGAAATCAATATCAAGAAACAAATTTATACACAATGTAGAAATCAACTATTCAAACTTACTTCCAACCACTTCTGACCTAATGCAGCCTCCCATGCTGCCAAACCTCCATTTTTGCTCTGCAGTAATCAAATTTGTAAAGAGATCATATACAAGCAATTTAAATGTGTGGAAACTTCAATGAGGAAAAAATATTAAAACAAATTAAAGAAAAAATGTGCACAATTTTAGCACTACAAGGATCTGTGATGTAAGAAAAAATTAAGACGACAGACCATTGATTATCAAATTAATCATATAAAATTTAAAAATGTACTCCCACAAATCTTTATAGTACTATACCTGAAGGGACAACAGAAAATTGACCGAGTCATATAACCGTTCAGGTTCTAATTTTTCTCCAACAATCTCTTCTGGTAACATCGATAAAAGTAAACAACACTGAAACAAGAACGATTGGTTGGTCAGAAACCACGAAACATATACTTGTTGTTATTCCTGAATTTTAACAGATTAAAATGTTTGTAACCTAAGCAGTTAAATACCTTGAGACATTCTGCAGCACCGTCAGAAAGTTGTAATCCGTGGTCTCTGTCAGCAAAGGTCCATGCCCCTTTAGAAATGTGATGAAACCTACTCTTGAAATCTCCTGGACGATTTTCTACTACCTATAATATTACCGTATCAATTCATTATTGCGTAATAAAGCCAATCAATTATGAATTTATTCAACATTAATTTATTTTCTCCTACCTTTATTTTTTTCTTTAAAATCAATTCTTATTTAAGTATATGGTTTCTTCTATATTTTTCCAGTATTTTTATTACATAATATGTTGATTTACTTTCCATAAATTATATAGACTTTTTTTTTAAACTAGCCGTTTCGACGTATAATCTTTTAATAAAAATTTAAACCCTTATTTGGTCATTGTATTTGTGTGTCAATTTCAAGTGGATTATCGTTTTTTTTGTCTCAATCGGGTCCATAAATTTGTTAAAATAAGCTAATTAAGCCCTCTCCGTTAAGCTTTCATTAACGCTGTCTACACATACTGAGATGTAATTTTTTTAGATCTCGTGGCATGTTGAGGTGTATTAAATTTTTTTGAATGGCTTATTTGTACAATCAAGCACGAGACTCCTCCTCACCCACCGCCCACTAAGCCGCGCAATCTGGAGTCGCCACCAAGACAATGTTGTGGCTATCGTACGACCCAGCATTATCACTGGAGCACCGTCAGGGGTCGCTGCTCCTCACCTCCTTCAACTTTGCCACGCGTCCCCTCAGGCACATAATCTCCTCTGTCGCTGCCTCGATCTGCTGTAACAGCCGCTTCTCCTCCGCCTGCCACGCGTTTCGGTGTGATGCAAAGATCTCCATCACTCGAGCGTTTGCCTTCGAGTCCTCCTACTGTTGCGACTTCATCTGGCGCAGCTCCTCTGCCACCTCCACCGCCTGGGGTTTTCAAATTCACACTCTTGGAGACTTTCCTGGCCAATTCCAGGTACAACCCACATGAGTGGATGAGGTAAAGCACGGTAAAGGTGTCACCTTTGCGGTTGTCCCCACCAAAGGTAAATGTATTGAACCTAAAAAGAAAAACATTGTGCTTGTGTTGCAGCAAAGAACCCAATAGAAATTAGGTGCTTCTGTGGTGTGTGAAGGTGCATTGATTTTAATGCCTTTTCCTGATCTTGGTCTTTCTTTGAGAAGGTTTCGTGGTTCATGATCTCATTGAGAAAAAGACTACTGCTGTGTCCAACCTTTGGTTCACATTGTGGTTGAGATTGCATGATATTGTTGGAGAACTGAGGGATAGAAAACCCATGCGTTGTGATGGTATCGTTAACTATTACACCTTGACCATTATTGTGCAAAGGAAAGGAGAAAGACTCGATCGCTGGTGGCAGCAAAGTGGTGTTATTGTAGTTGTGAGATTGTAAATAATTCTGATTCAAGGAGATGGCATTTGGGTGCACTAATTCTTTTGAGGAGGATTTGTCAAGAGGAAGAGGATGAGGTTGAAGGTGGTATGATTTGAGAGAGAGAAATTGAGTTTGGTTGTGTTTCTGTTGTGGTTCTTTGAGTTTTGGATCTGGCGAAGCTTGTTCTTGCTCCTGGATTTGCGATTTTGGAACCAATAGAACACATTGGCATCACCAACTTGGCCATACTCTGGAACCAATAGAACACATTGGCATCACCAACTTGGCCATACTCCTGCAACTGCACCCGAATCTTCCTTATCTCATCTCTTGGGGGAGTCACCATCCCAGAATTGAAGATGGCTTCTAGAATGCGAATTTGTTCGGGTTTTGGATTCCATCTCGACTTTGGTTTTGGAGTTTTCTCTTCATTTCCCTAATGGCCCTCGGCGATGGGGAATGCTTGCCCGGATGGAACTGAAACGCTAATTTCTTGAAAGCGGTTTTGATTTCCTCCTTGGTCGCGGTTCGGTGCAAGCCGAGAACCTTGTAGTGATCCATTTCGCTGGACCGAATTGAGATTGAGATTATTTCGGTTTTTGTTGATTGATAGGGTTGATGGAATTTTCCTCCACTTTCTCTAATGAATTTTCTCCGAGATGTGGCGAAGGAGAAGGAGAAGTACAAGAAGAGGATCTTCCGGTTTAGAAGATTGTAGATTTTGTTATTCATGGGATGAAGGATGACAAATCTCAACATGCCACGAGATCTAAAAAAATTACAACTCAGTATGTGCAGACGACGTTAATGAAAACTTAATGGAGAAAGCTTAATTGGTTCATTTTAACAAGTGTATGGACCCGATTGAGATCGGAAAAAAACGATGACCTATTTGAGATTGACACACAAATACGAGGATCAAACGAGGTTTTAAACCTTTAATAAAATATATTTATTGTTACGCTAATACATGAAACTATCAAGATTAGCATGTCAATGATACTAATTCAAGAATAGCATAATAACTCGCTGAACCAAAATAAATTATTTACTATGAGATATAAAAAATTTTGACACTTCAAA
Source organism: Vigna umbellata (assembly GCF_029865625.1). NCBI lineage: Eukaryota > Viridiplantae > Streptophyta > Magnoliopsida > Fabales > Fabaceae > Vigna > Vigna umbellata. The sequence continues at coordinate 65,764,864 of NC_142169.1, forward strand.
AGCGTATTTAAATATAATCAATGTATAAGTTTATTAACTAAATAATCTTCAAGTAATTAGTTAATTTTTTTTAAAAGTAATTAGTTACTGGACTTCATTATTTAGTTACTTAAGTAATTATTTAAGTAATTATGTAAATGAGCACTTTCCGTCCAAAATAATTTGTTAGATGAATTATTTATTTTGTAGAAGTTAGTTCACGCAATAAGTTATTTTATGTGTTTATATAAGAAGCAAACATTTTCATTTAATGATATACTCACCTGAGATTTCTTGATAAAATCATGTGCTTTTTCAAGTGTGGGACCAAGTTCATCAATTAGACCCGTAGCGAGAAAAGCTTGAACACTGAAACCAACATCCCATGTTTGCGTATTAACTCCCTACATTATGTAGACAATTGGATTAATTAAGTTATCATCTTCATGATTATCTTAATATTAGTGATTATAAATAAGGTGATATTAATTGAGTTGTATTTATATACCGGAACACACATTCCATCTTCTGAAAGCCATAAATAATCTGGGACTCTGGCAAGATGCTTCTTAAAGGAATCTCCATTTGGATCGTGTACCCAAGAAGCAAGCAAAGAGCAAGACTACGAAACACAAACACGAAGTGAACGAAAATTAAAAATTAAAATTGGTGCATAGTATGAATAATAAAGATGTTTTTGAAATTATGATGATTACCTTGTTGATACAGCCACCATGTATGTATCGAGTATTTTCATCTTCGTAGTGAATACCTTTAATTGCTACATCAAGTGCCTTTTCTCTGATCTTATTGAAAGGCCAGCGAGTGAGAAGTGGCTCAGTCAAAAAATAAGCACTGTCCCATATTAGATCTTGTATCCAGTGATGCGGATAATACAGATCTTCCTGTCACCCAAACATTATCTTCATGTATTTTTTTTCTTAATTTTGAAATCATTTTTTTTCTTTAATTAATCAGTGTGCTTTTTACAAGTTAATCAAAAGAATTATAAAAGTTTAATTACCTTTGCACATTTGTGTCGAGCTTTTTTCCAAGTATTTTCATCGTAAGGTTCAGTAAAGAGTTCTTCTCTCAAATCCGTGATTAATGGAGTGACTGGACACACGAATCTTTTCCCATATATATATGACATGGGCATGTATACATGTCGACAATAATACCACATTTTAGCTGCATTATTTAATTAAGGTGAAATTAAGATACAATAATACTGAATTTAATGATGAACTATTGTGTATATATTGAATTAACTAGTCATATTTCTTAAATAGTGAAAAAATAAAATTAATTATTTAACCAGGATGCATGGGAAGAAAAGTAGGAAGTATCCAAAATTCAGGGGGCATTGGATTGCATCCACTCCAATCAACAATACCAAGTACCTACAGCAAGAACATTATTTAATTACTCACAAGCTTACATTTGTTTATTTTGTATGTTTTTAAGTTATATGAAAGCATGCATACCGAAAGCCAAAATTTTCCCCAGGAAGGCATAAGTGTTACGGTACCATGATCATGAATCCACTTTCTGGCCTTAGCGCAAGCGTTGTTATGACCTCCATTAGGTCCTTCTCCAAGAATTCTCATAGTTACGTAATTGAATGCGGTACCGTACATTGTGCTTGGACCTTCTATGTGTAATCCCCACCCTCCATCTTCGTTCTTCCCACATGAGTTATATATAATTTAAAGATATAATAATTTCAACAAGTGGAAAAGAAAAGGGGAAAAATAGCATGTATGTTTTTCTTTCTTCAACAAGAAGTTCAGTTTGGTGTATTGACGTTGAACAAGTGTACCTGATGATTATACAAGTAACGGAGAATTTCTTTACGATGTTCTTTTGAAATTACAGTATCAAGATGTCCTGTACTGTAGATGGAGATGATCTGCAATGTTTGACGCAAATAGAAATGTAATATTAAGTATAATATAATAGATTTGTTTTTGATAATTTTTTTATAGATAAACTCTAATTTATTACAAGTGATAGTGAAGAACGAAGGTATTCAAGTATTGTTAAACTTACCATTACAGGAACGAAGTAGTTAGAACCCCCGAGTTGAGCAGGCCAATGACCATCACTAGTTTGCAGTGCAGAAAGGTAATGAGAAGCCCTCTTTATGGTCAGAGTAGCCTTCTCCCATGTAATTTCCTCATCATCTTCTATCTTCACTTTGCTTATTGTTTGTTTGAATTCTTTTTCCCTCAAAATCTGCACAAAAATTTAACATATAGTTATATTATATATTTCATTGATACTTTCATTTTCGAATTAATTAACTATTAATGCATCTGAATAATGAGGTTTGTTGAGGATAAGAAAGAAGAAGTACCTGAAATCGCCAAAGTCGATCGGCACACGCCTTTTGCTCAAAGCGATTTTGATAGAAATGTTGACGAGCTGCTTCAACCTGTGCTCGTTCTTCATCAGTTCCTGCTTCAGAATCATACTCCCATATTTGTCTTCCTAAAAAGTTGTTTGTGCTGAATATGTAAGGACTCTTCCCTCCATCTGCTATCTTCAATCTCCACATTTTCTCAATAACCTTAGTTGCTCCTGCACCCTAAGATATACTTTAAATCAGTTAATATAATGGAAAATTATTTTTTATTTTTAAAATTAATTGTTATTTAATAATTTTTTTTATCGTGTGTGCTTCACATTTCTTATAGTCTTAGTCAAATATGGATTTAATTTTGTTTCCTTGTTAACAAATCCAACTATTCCATTTTCGGTAGAAATAACCGAACCACTAAACGAACAAAAAGGTTTATAGTTTCAACTTGTCTAGACAGATTTGTCTATAAAAAGGATCTATAGAAGTAGTAAACAGAAGCCCAACTTAAAATATGATAAGCAAAAAAAGGTGAACCGAAATAAGATTTGTAGAAGTTGAGTGTGAGTGCATGAGAAACTGATACTTATAATGTGATTTAAATACGACAAAGGGAGGAAGAAAGAACCTGATGAAGGATGATGAAGAGGTGAAGGATAAATCCTTAGTTCTTCACTCTAAATGTCTTGAAGCTATAACAAATTTATTCAGGACGATCCCTTTACATTACATATATATAATGGGATGGGTGACCGTACTTGTTGCTGTGGTTCCCACAATACATTAAATATAATAAAACCATTCAGATTTTAAATAGCAAAAAAGAACCTACTGCAGATTATAAGTATTAAAGCATATTTGTTTTGAATCAATCCTTTAAGATAATATATATAATATATAATGGAACCATATCTGTCCATATGTATTTATGTGCATTTAATACTCGGGCGTTATAATAATAAAAAGTTGTTAGTAAACATTAAATTTTTAAATATAAAAATTTAATTTGAAAAAATTAAAAGTATACATCACGACGTGTAGCAGTGTATATGTTACAGTGAAATGTCTTCTTCCAAGTCATATAACATTTAAAGTTGTTGAACAAAAGTAACTAAATGTATTGTTTTCCAAAATAAGTTAACCAAACAAAATTAAAGTTTTGATAAGACTAATTCTAACTTTACGTTAAAATCAAGAGATAAACATATATTTAATCATAATATTTAATAGATTTATTTTTAATCTTATTATGTATTCACTTTTCTCAGTTAGATGTTACTGTAAATGAAAAATTTACATAAAAAATTAATTGTTGCTCTTAATATTTTGAAGTTTCCTATTTTGAAACTACAACCATTTTTATTGTGATGATCCCTTTATAGTCAAATTGATCTTTTAATATAACGGTTCTAATTAGACAGAAAAGTTCTTTCCAAATAACTTTTAGGTTTAAATCTTTGGATGAATTTCGTATTTGTAGGAGAATCTTAAGTAGATCTTCATTTTTTAACTGTCAAAATTATGTCCATATACTTGTAAAATTGAGTCAATTTTGTCCTTTCCATTAAGTTTTCATAAATGACGTTTAACTATAATGACATGGTGCACACTTAATCTGCTGATGTATACGTTTTGTATTACGTAAAATTTGTTATTTAATTTGTTATTAAATCTTGTATAAGTGTTATATGACCTATTATGTTATATTATTTAATTGTTCAAATTATGGATTTCTTTGGATTAGGAGATTTTTAATGAAATAGGGTTAGAGAAAGGGAATTATTGATTTGGTCAGTGTGAGAAGACGAATTGGAATCCAAGAGAGCATTCTCTTCAACTCCGATGAACCACTCATTTGCACCGAACACGACCCAAGTAGAGGAAGGAGCATCGGATGACCAAGTTGGAAAGCTCAAGGCCGAAAGTTATGGGGCGTCACGGCTGGAAAGGACCCCTCCGCCAACGGTGACGGTGATGGTCGGAATTTTTATAGAACTTCTTCATATAGACATCCTCAGGAAGAGTGATGGTCAGAATTTTGCGAGCAACTACAGGAAATGTTGTAGGTGGCGCCGATAACATAATGAAAAATAAAACATTAGAGAAATTTGAAAGCTTTGAGAAAAATAAAAAGGAAAAAATGAATTGAATCGGAAAAAATGAAGAATTGAATCGAAAAAATGAAGAAAAAAAAATAGATTGATAAGATATGGAAATTAGAAAGTGGAAAAGAGGGATTCTGAAATGGAAAAGGGAAAAGATGAACTTGTGTCAGCCATACGGGTTCTGTCAACTCAATCAAAGAACTTATGCCAAACACCAAATGACCAAGAATTAAGTTTTTTACATGCTTAGATTGACCATTTCGGCCATCGATACTGATTCTTATTCTTATCACGTGCCCCGTCTCAACACCCACACCATCGATGATGTCAGACTCACTAGCTGCAGAAAATAAACCAGGGAATTAAAACCTACTGAAACAGAAACAACAAAAAGGTAGTATGAACGTGGCAAACTACGATTTGGATAAGTGTTTACATTTAGTATCCTAAACAAGATTTTGTCAAACAAAATTGCCTTTGGAAAGAAAAAAGCGAGAAATGCGAAAATAGAATAGATCTGAGAGAAGGAGAGACCTTGGTGAGGTTATCCGCGGCGATGTCGGCGCTTTCAAGGGCCTTCTTGCCAGCGATAATGCAGTAGCGGAGACTATCGTCGAGGCGACGATCGTTCTTTCTGTCGATGTAGCCCTTGGCAGAGAAGTCGCGGATCTGGCCGTCGAAGCGGGTACGAAACCTGGACGCGTCGAAGCGATTGATGGCGGTGATGCCACTCTCTCCGACAAGGAGGTTCTCGTAATAACCCTCAATGTTGTTGCCAAACACGGACACGAAGCTCGTTCCAGTGATCATCACGCGCTTCTTGGTGTCTTTCTGGCGCTGCGAGACCTTGGGCCTCGTCGTGGCGGAGACGAAGAAGAAGGGCTTGGTGGCGACGACTCTTCTGTTGGCGGCATTGTTGGGAGCGCGAAGCGGGTCCAAGGGAGAAGTGCGGAGGTAAGCGAGTTTAGCACTTGCATGAGGGCGGAGAATGATGGCTGGGTCAAGTTCGTCTTCGTCTTCTCTCGTGTGTTTTGAGTTAACTGATCAAATCCCTAATTCTCTTTCTCTAACCCTATTTACTTAAAAAAATTGTAATCCTAAGAAATTCTTAACATTACTAATTCAATTTTGTGCAACGTTAAAAACTGTTAATTTAGTTAAAAATTCCACCTAATATAATAATTTTACATAATAGTTTTACATCAGCATATTAAATGTACATCACGTCAGCAAATTTTAACGTCGTCTGTGAAAACTTAATGGACAGGACTTAATTGACTCAATTTTTCAAATATTTGGAACCAATTGAGACAATTTTACAAATATATAGATCAAATTTTGATAGTTTAAAAAACGAAGATGCACTTGAGATTTTCAACAAATACGATACGAGGCTTTAAACCTAACTTTTAATACAATTATTTTTTTAACACTATTTATTTATTTTACTCAACTTATTTATCTATAAATAAAAAATATAAATAAGTTCATCACTTTTCAAAATATTAATTATAAAACTGTTCATAAATAAATATAAACAATTTTAATTTATGCAAGACGTAAGTATTTTATATAATTCATATGATAAAACAAACAACATGAATTTCTATATACATGAAATGTAATATTAAAGAAATAAGGATTCAGTTTAACTCAGAATCAAACTAAAGAAAATAAAAAAATAATATCCTTACACAAATTTTAAATCCCTTTAATGTGATAAACACCATCCATCAAAATTAACATTTCAATTAAAATCAAATTACAAAAACCAGACTTCAAATTAAAAAAAACAAACATAACAAATCTTACTATAAATGAGTGTGAAGTTCTGGTACGATCACATAAAATCTTAATATTAAATATTTTTATTTTATAATTTATTTAAATATTAACTAAATTAATTTTACATAACATATATTTATTTTATAAATATGCTCCTTCGTGGAAAACAAACAGTTTTAAATGTAAGTCTTTCAATAATTTATTTAAATATTAATCAAATTACTTTTCGAAATAAAATATATATTTTCACTCTTTCACAGAACAAAATTCATAACTTTTTATATGTTCTCTTACCAATGATAAGCTTAAGGGAAAAAATTTCTAATGAACTTTTAATATATTTATTTTTAAAGAATAAGTTATATTTAAAATATTAACTTTTTATATTAAATTATTATATAAGTTTTTTTATGGTTGAATATTCTCCATATTTTCATGTGAAATTAAAGTAATATTATTTAATAAAAAAATTAGCATGAATTATATATACATGTAACTTCGTAATATTGGGTTAAATATATTTTTAGTCCCTAAACTATTGGTCGTTTCTGGTTTTCGTCCCTCTTTCAAAATAAAGTACAATTTGGTCCTCATTCTTTTCAAAATTTTGGTTTTAGTCCTCGAAAACTAACACCGTTAAAAATGTGGTAGTTTTCGAAGACTAAAACCAAAGTTTCGAGGATTAAAACTAGAGTTTCGAAAAGAATGAAGACCAAATTGTATCTTATTTTGAAGGAGGGACGAAAAGCAGAAACGACTAATAGTTTAGGGACTAAAAACATATTTAATCCTAAAATATTTTAAATAAGAGTTAAGTTTATTTTTAGTTCTGAAAATAAAATTAGAGTTAGTTGATGTTCAAAATTTTAGTACATTTTAGTTTCTCAAATTTAGAAAAAATGGATAAAATCATTTCAATCCAAATTAATTAATTTTTTTTATGTATTAAACAACATAAATAACTAATATTTGAAGTTGAATATTTAACATTTTCATTTAATAATATAAAACTATTAAACAAAACATTATAGAAGTGATAATCATTAAGTTGATAAGATTATCATATAACTCATATATTGCAATCATCCATACAAATATATAATATATATATATATATATATATATATATATATATATATATATATATATATATATATATATATATATATATATATTATAACAAATATAACAAAAAAAAATTAAATAAAAATAACTTATATTTAAAATATTAATTTTTTTATACTATTTTTTTCATTTTAATTCTATTTTTTTTGTTTCTAATTATTTAATCATTTAATAAAATAAAAACGATTTGTCATTTTCGTTTGGTGTACACATTTTTTTTCTAAGTTTACCCTTTTTGAGTAATCATTTACTAGTTTTTTCTTTTAAATTTAACCATTTTTTTATATTCCATATTTTTAAATTTAATATTTTTTGGACTAAAATAACTATTTATATAAAATATTACACACGAAATAAATAAAAATTATCGACAACAAAATCATAAAAATATTTATATCTGTTTTCATAATTATAACTTTATTATTTTCTGTTGTCAGAAAAAAAACACATGCACTAATGAATATATTTTTCTTTAATCTTAATTTTTGAATAACATTTTTTAAAATTAAAATATTTATTTTATTGATTTTATCTTTTAAGTCTTTATTTATTTAAATTTAACTATTTTTTATTTGGTAGTCTTTTAAAACGAAAACAATTACTTATAATAAAAAAATATTTATAAAATATTATATTTCTTAATTACAACAGTCAATTTTATTCTTGTTAATATAAACTATTTTATTGATTAATTTAACTTTTTAAATTTTATAATTATTATAAGATAAAATAGGACAAGCATACTTATCAGTATGTATTCCACTGATAATATATAATAATATAAATATCAGTTTCTTTGTGTAATATTAATATTGATTAAAATATCTTATAAATAGTATTTTTATTGTCCAATAATTCTGAAATAAAATGTTATTATTTATATATGAATCATTAATGTCAAATCATATTAATAAAGGACTACAAGTTCCTCTCAATAATAAACGGTGACTGCATTAAGCCCGACAAAGAATAGACTTATACAATTAAAGGCCAACAGATTTTTAGTTGGTAGCTAGCAGTTTGGTTTCATTAATTGAAAAATTAAGTTGAGGGATGAACATTTGACACCTAAGATAAAATATTTGTAAACTATGTATAAAAAATTTAATATTAATAAAACAAAAATTGTAATGAACTTAATTATTAACAGAATAAAAAATAATTATCATATAATTCTTAATTACAATTTATTTTAATCTCTTCTTTTACTCAACAGAAATAGAAGAAAAGAATGGGTATATATATTTTATATTATGTCATAGATGTAAAGTAATTATCTATATAATTTACTTTTTCATTTAATATGGACTATATTTTTCTTCTAATTATATATTTTTTATTTATAAAATTTGAAGTTGAAAAATTTTTCAAGATTAATTTTAGTATTTCCTATGTTGTGAAAATGTGAATTTTGTCTTTACGGTATGACTTAGGACCGATTTATTTAACTTGAAGGATTTTGGTTTAGCAATAAATGAATAAAAAATATTTAATTGAAAATTTTGGTTCTTATGTTATATATTTTATTTGTTTTGGTTTTTATATTTATTTTTTATTTAATTAAAATTTAATTTTTGATAATATTTTTTTATGAAATTAATATAATATATTTGAAATATTATGTGTCAAAATTTAAATATGTCTCGTGTAAAAATTTGAATTATATTTTATTTTAAAACCTATTTAATGTTGACATATTATAAGTACAAAATTACTCAATTTTTTATGTATGGTAGATCCAAATTTTAACATATAACAAATTCAAATTTTAACATGTGAAAATTTCAAATTATATTAGTGTTAATTTAAAGAAAGAACCACATCCAATATTTTTTACAAAAATAAGAATTCAATAAATATATATATATATATATATATATATATATATATATATATATATATATATATATATTTAAAATAGAATTTAAATTAAGTAATAAAAAAATAAATATTAAAAAATATTGAATATATAGATTTATTTACTAATTAAGTCTAAAATAGTTTGTAATTCCAAACTGAAATTCATCCCTAAAATATTAAAATGGTTAAGTTTATTGATTGTTAAGAAATTGATGGTCAATAACATTGTGGAGACTGAACATTCATGTTCCAGAAAAAACAACCATAATTGTAATCCAGAAAAGGTTGAAATTATCTTTGGTCCTTTAAATGAAAATAAAAAACACACCACAAGATGCCATCCACCTTCCTTTATGAACTCCCAAGTTAATTATGTAAAAATTATAAGTTTTATAGAATTGTGAATTCAAGTGTCTTATGATTATCTCTAAAAACAGTGGAAAGACTGTTGTATCATCGACCGATTTTACAAACTTAAGCCTGTTTGGAGTGAATGTACTGTGCACGCGAATAAGCAATGATGGATTTCAAAAAACAGCGTTGTTTTTTTTTGCGTGAATTTGCAACAATTTGCTCAGATGGAAATCTAACGATTTGCAGGATTACACTGTTGAAGCCATCTCGCTAATATGCGAGGATTTGCGATGATTTCTACAACAGTCCTTGCTATTGCTTCCACAACAGTTCATTTTCAGTGTCTGCTGTCCACACAATTGTGGAAACCTCCTCGTTGCTTAGCATATCCCACACCTAAATAAGAAAAACAAAAAGTCAATAAAGAAAAATCCAAAATAAGCAAATTAACATACAAAATAAAAGACTTACCCCATCACTTGCAAAAACAATAAATTGGTATGCAAATTTATATTACAAATAATAAATACATTATATTACTTGGTAGTAAATTATATTACAAATAAATATTACATTTAAAAATAAATTCATTTTACTACATTATAATTTTTATATTTTTTAAAAATTGATTTTAAAAATTATTTATAATTTTTGTCTCTTTATAAACATTTTTACAATTAAATATAACATTAATAAATATAATTTTATATTACTTTAATAACTAGGGACATTTTGGTAATCTTTAATTTTTACCAATTAAACTAATTTTTTAAATTTATCACATCAATCAAATCCTACACTAATTCTTACAAACTTTACTTCCAAATCCACTCTCAATTACCCACAAATCCACTCAAAAAAACAACTAAAAAATTACCAACAAATTCACTAAAATCCCCCCAACTCATCTTCCTCAGATACTCTCAAAAGAAGAAAGCCTAAATGATGTCCTTTTCAAAATTCAGTATGCCCTAATTGCATGAATAGTTAAGGTCTATTTCTGCAGAAAAAAGGCTAATATATATTTATACCAAATTATAACTTCCAGAAGTATTAGAGGAGGGATTTGAATTTTAAATTTAAAAGTAGATAAAGCACATTAAAGATGGTTGAAATTTGGAGTGTAGTCAATAAAGGAAAACAGATATTTGGTAAGAGAAAAGCATGCATTGCTCTTTTTCCAGGATTGCTTCACTTATTTTCTAGATCTGCATCTTGTTGCTTCATATGCTTGGATTTTTAAGGTTTTTCTTCTCTATCTACTCATGACTTTTTCGAGCGTTGTCTCTTCTAACCTCATTTTTCTTCATATTGTTAGTTTATTTGTAGCCGTGATGGTTCTTTAACAATGATTTCTTTATCCACTAGATGTCAACGTCGATTTGCATGGAGATTTACATGGAGCAACCTCCCATATTTGTTTGTTAGGAAAGTCTTCTGTGTTGATATTTCGTCTTCTATGTTGTCTTGCAAATCATTAGCAATGTAGTGTCACTCAAGTACAAAACCAAATATTTTCACTAAGTCTTTATGAATTATATTAGTAACAAGCTTGATACATACGATTTGTATGCAGTAGCTTGAGAGGGAGTATTACATATATTATTTTTTATATATATTTATCTTTTATCTTTAATTAGTTTGTTATTATTTTTTATTTATATTTTGGTCCTACTCCATATTTCTTCTATTATGAATTGATAACTGTATATGTATATTCGACACAAGAGATATTAATCTCGTACATAGTTTTCACAGTATTCAACACTTCTAATGAATATAATAAAACAATTCAACATAGAACAATTACTTTAATAATTAACCTTATTTATTTTAATATTAAAATGTATAGTCTTCATACTATGAAGAAATGACTTTTAATTTTAATTTCAATCTTTGTTTCTATTTTCTTAAAATAAATTTATATGAAACTAGTCTAAACAATTTGTAATAAATATAGAATATTGGTAGGGAGATATACTTAAAATGTTTTTTTTTAAAATTATTTCATACAAAAATTATTAATTTAACGAACAATTATATATTCACGCTCACTCATAAATAATGATATATTAACCTTTTATTATTTTTGTAAGGGTGAGTATTGAGATTAATATGTATAGTGTTGAAAACGAATTCCCTATTTCACTGAATTACTAATTTATTTATTGGATTTTATCATGACAATATAATAAATTTTAAGTGATTATAGGGCATTTTTGTTAATTATTTTTATTACTTTTTACTTTTTCTTACAACGGCCCAAATCTAAAAAACAAAACTATGCCTTGATGAAAAAGTTAAAGCGGAATGATGGCTATTGTTGACTGCATTTCCACAATTATTAGCTACACTTCTATAATAATAGAAGACTCAAATAACTTTTATTACTGTACTAGTCATTGTTATGGTGGTGACTTCCACCATCTCCACCGTTGCATAGAAAAAATAAGAAGAGAATGTTGCAGCGGAATAAGAGAAAATGCAGTAAAAACATTTTAGAAACTTTTTTTTTTTTTAAATGTATTTAATGTGTTTTGAAAAGTTTTTTTTAAAACATAAAAAAACTCACATTAAAAGATATTATATGTATTTTGAAAATTTTATTGCAAAAATACCCATTCGGAAATACATTTCATTTAATCCAAAAACTTTATTTCAAAAATCTTATTCTGAAAGTTTTAAAAAACTTTTTCCGAATCTAAACATATATTTCTGAAGTAACTCTCTCAAAGGCCAAAATGTATATTTTTAAAATTTTGGGAGTGCACGAAGAAATTGTGAGATGCAGGAAGTAAAATCCAGAATACTTATGGACTCCGTCCCAATGTTATACGATCTGAAAGCATGGAAGGAATTGGGCCATGGTTGAAATTGACCCAATAGCAAAAATTAAATAACAAATGTAAATTGATGGTTAGCAGGAGGACGGGGAGAATAGTGAGAATGAACGTATGTCTCAGTAGAATTAAGAGCCGTGAAAGGGAGCGTTTCAGCTGATTATTATGCAGTTTTTCCATGACTGTACTTTTAACATATCATATGTTCTTTCAAACTATACAATATAAAATTTTGCATATAAAAGTCACCTTTTTATACTCGGTGCCAATAAGTATAGAAAGTGTTGTTTAAAACAATAACACATTCTATATCGATCGGTTAAGGTTAGAATCAATATAAAATATAACACTTTCAATATTAATTTTGGCCTAAGCTAATATAGAAGTGATGTTTATGCCACATACGAAACATATATAATTTTTCAAAAAAACCATATAACATTATTTTTATTCAAAGACATAATAATATTTAAATAATATAATATTTTCAAGAAATACAATTCTAACCTAATATTTATATGAAATACAATCTAATAGTTCGTTTTGTAACTTTAACCATCAAAAGAGAATTAAATTGGAAAAATTGAAAATTTGATTCAAAATCATTAAATTCTAGACAAATGATGACTTATGAGTCTAAGCCACACTGACCAATCCCTCATGAGAAGAAACCTCAAGCACACATCTTTATAAAGATCTTGAATATAACTTTTACACCTGGAGCCAAAATGTGTTGTTTAAACCCTTAGAAAGACAATTTGAAAATATTTGAAAGAAAACCTCTACAACTCAAGTGCCAAAGATGGAGTTGAACACCACCTCAGACAGTTATAAATACACACAAATACACATCTCATATCCCCATTTATGGCATTAAGTGAATGATCAAATATATAATAGAGTAGGAATGAGTTTAAGGCTTATGTTTAGATGCTACTATAATTCTATTGCAATATTTTATGAGTAATTGAATGCTCTCATGTACAAGTTTAATGTAATTAATTTAATTTCTTGTACTTTTACGTAATATTTATCTATGCAATATTTATCTATGCTTTCATTTAATATGTTTGTGAATTAATCACTTGTCTTATTTCTCTAGTTTGGAATTGAGTAGGAAATAATTCCAAATAGGTATGACAAAAATATTTGTGCCCATAGATACCGCTGATAAAATTCGCAACAGATAACTGATATCCACAAATATTTATTATTCGTGGATAGCGAGAATTTTAATACTTACTCATAGGTCGGATGTTTATATTATACTATATGTATCCACACTATATGCTACTCATAAAATATAAAAATAAAAATTTAATTTATATTTTATTAGGTTAAATTTAATTACAATTAAAATTAATTTATATTTTTTAAGTTAAATTTAATTAAAATTAAGAATTTGATTTAATTTATATGATATTTTATATTTTTTTAATTTTATTCTAAAAGTTTATAAAATATATTTATTTAAATATTCATGGATATCTAGATGAGTTTTAAAATATATGTAGGTATTTTTTAAATAAGTATCCAGGTATCTATTTCGTGTCAAAATATACATTATCTATATCAGATGAGACATATTGTTATTCCTAGTTTTATGGTCAAATACTTTTATTTTTATTTTTTAAAATTATTTTAAACTATAAATTTACATACTTTTAATGAAAAAAATAACTAAATATACTCTGATTTCTCAAAAGATGTGTGAACTTGTTGAAGTGGTTCTTGATTACGTGTGTAGTTTATGTCCTAGTCTAATTACTGGTATATGTGCATTCGTCCTGCTGGTCGAGGACAATGTCTCCATCGATTTAGTTACTGCGACAACTTCGCACAACTACTTTTTCATAAACTCAACATTATTATTTTTGAAAAAAGTTTTATGTATAGCTTCTAATTTTTCTCTTATTTCACACTTAATTAAAAAACATCTTTTATTCTTTAAATTAATTTATTTTAATTTATTTTATATTTTAAAGTAAAAATATCATCTTGTTGATATTGGAAGATGTTGAATAAAAAATGAATGTTTGTCTGTGATCCTCCATTATTTTTAAGAAAATAATACTATATTTTAAAAATATTATTAATTAATGATATGAAAGCTTTTGAATGGTTTACCTTTTATTACGAACATTTATTTTTTTCAATTATTTTATTTAGATCAATTACCAAAACAACATTAAAAATTGCATTAATATTTTCAGCATTTTTTAAAATTAAATGGTTGAATATATTTATTTCAATAGTTTTATTTGCATTAAAATAATTTATTTCTACATATTTGAAATAGAATCAAATTTTCGATGTTGATTTGTGAAGTATACATTTCTAAGATAATTTTTTTTTATTCTTGTGACCCTTAATTTTATTTTTTATATCATGTCGACTTATTTTAATGAAAATTTCATATAAAATCCAACTCAAATCATATGACATAAAGTGTAACCTTCACAATAAAGATCTAGTAATGGAAATGGTTGGACATTAATTTTAACCATCTCTCCTTTCACATCTTAAAATTTCTTTGAGAATTTTGATTTAAGATATGACAAATCATTCATTTGTTTTATAGTTGAGTTTTAATAGGAGATTTGCAAAAAAATTAAGAAATTAAATTAAACTCTTTTATTATGTTTTCTTTTACATATTACTTATAAAGAAGTATGTAAATTAGTTTAATTTACTTAAATTTATTCAACTATGATTAAAATAAATAAATAGATATAAAAGTACATACATTTATAAAATGTTTAACTTTTAATTTTTTAAACTTTTTTAATGAAATGTTACTTTAATAATGATTTACAAATAATCTATTACATATATATTAACTGAAAATTAAATACTTTTCGAAAATATATTTGAATAGTTTATACTTTTGTTTGATAATATTTTTAAGCATAAAATAAAATCTTATAGATAAAATTGAATAAGGTAAAATTATGTTAAAAACATATTAAGAATGATCACAATTTTAGCTGGTAAGAGGCTCTTGGCTTAAGTGATGCAGTAATTTGTTTTGTTATTACTAAAAAGAAATTTTATTCAGAAGCTTTAAAATATTGTTGAATACTGTAGTGTCATAAATCTTATAACATCTTCCCAACTAGACATGTTCAATAGGAAGTGATTTCATAATTTCTGCTGCATTCAGATAAGTTGAGAATTAAATGTTAGAGCATTGAAGATAATATAAAATTCACAAACTGGCCATGACAAATAAAATATTAAATTTTTTTAATAATGATTATTTAGTACACCTAAATTTTTTATATTCATTTGACATCATCTTTACTTATTTTTTATTCTCTTTTTTCTTAAAATAATATAAAAATTTATGCTTTTATAATCATTTTATTCTTATACCATTTTATTTTTATAATCTATGTAAAATGAATATAAAAATGTTACTCTAAACTTTTTTGGAAAGAATAAACAAATAGTATAATAGGTTCGAATCTCCCCCACCTAAATTAACTTCAGAGCTTGATCTGATTAAAATTTAAATTATTAGTATAAAGGTTGATTGCGGTATTAATAGGTCTGGATCTACGGCAACCAAAATTTAACAATTTAATCTAAATAAACTAATTTAAATTTTGACTACAAATGGGAAAAAATTTCAGTTAAACCAATCATTAGAACTAGTCATTTAATGATTAGATTTGTGATTTATTAATTTATTCCGTAAATACTAAATAAATAAAATAATTTTTGCTGTAGTCCTTCTGATTAGTTTTTCCTAGGTCTCTTTCGAAAATATTTGATAGGGGCTAAAACGAAAAAAGGAAAATATATATACTGGAATAAAACAGAATCATAAAAATAAATAAAAAATTATAACGACCAATATTTAAATATTTTATGAAATAAAAATTTCAGAAATAAAAGCATTTTAAAGTAGTAATATTTCTAAAATAACTCATTTATTCTCTCTATATATTCTTATATTTTAATTGTGATCATTAAATTTAAAGTTTGATTTGTATTGAATACTATATATACGATTTATTTCTTAAAAGTTTGTGAATTTCCTTATGTTATCTTTTCATTAAATGTTTCAATGGTGAGAAGATATCTCTCTTACTTAAGATTTAAGTTATTTTTTAATATAAAAGTCAGAAATTTGTTTAAAAGATAAAGTTATAATAAACAAAAATTTAACATTTATGATATACTTTTGTAAATTTTCTATCTATCGTTGTTTATATCTAAAATTTATCTCTTATAAATTTCAAAGTACCATTTCAAAAAATTCATAATACATTTTGTTTTGACAATCAACTTTTGAAAAAATAAGTATATTATAATAGTTAATAAAAAATAATAAAATAAGTGGTTATACAAAATATTCATAAACATGAAAAAAAAATATCAATACTTAATGTAGATCTAAAATAATAAAAATAATAAATTTATAAATTATATAATGTGATAAGAAAAATAAAAAATATATAACTATGGTGAAGCACCATCCACCTATATTTAAAACCATCCACCTATATTTAAAGACCTGTACGTTATCTTTCATACCACGTTTCTAAAAATTTCGAAAGTTATTAGTGTTGCAATGAAAGTTATTAGTGCTGCTATGATTGAGCTCAGTATTCATCGTATAGTAGTTGCATGTCATTTTCAAGTAGATGTTGTCATTTCATTTTGAGGTTGACCATAGTTTGAATTAGGACCATTTAAAGGGTACACCATTGTGCAGTAAGATCACATTCATCTTCTTTCAAAACTGAATGTATCTTAGAGTGGGTGAGAACTCCATAATCAGGTTTCTTCTTCTTTTTGTTTTTCTTTTTCTTTTTTTGGTTAAATAATATTTTTTAATCATAATGCAAGAATGTTTGGTTTTCTATTTCCCTCTTTTAACATTCTAAGTTCTATTTCCAGAACAAACAAAAAGAATATGTCTCGTACATAGGCAAAGTATGGTATGAATAATAGACATCAACAACGTTCTAAATTTTTTAGGATGTGCTTGTCTACTTTGTTTTAGGATAAAAATACTAGTATTAGACAAAGTATAGAGTGTGGGTTTAAGCCTAACTCAACCCCACAAAATCGATTTGTAAGATGAGGTTTGCACCTCACTTATATATTATAAATCGGTCAGTCGATGTGAGACTTCCAACATACCCCTTCACACTGAGGTATAGACATCTCGTGCGTGATAGTGAATTAATGGGGTGGTCCGATAGCGGCCCGAGAACGGGTGGAATAGAAACAGAAATGCCCACTTAGAACTCGCTAGGATAGAACCATGACTCTGATACCATATTAGAAAGTAGGTTTTAAGCATAACTCAACCTCCACAAAACCGACTTGTAAGGTGAGGTTTGCACCTCACTTATATATTATAATTTGGCTTTATCTCTAGTCGATGTGAGACTTCCAACACACCCCCTTCACGCCGAGGTATAGACATCTCGTGTGTGATAGTAGAAATTGAGTTAGGCTTTAAAACCCACTTTCTAATATGGTATCAGAACTGTGGTTAGAGCCTATCCTAGCGAGTCCTAAATGGACATTCTATTCTTCTATTCCACTCGCTATCGGGCCACCCAATTTTTACTATCACACACCAGATTTAAGTTATTTTTCAATATAAAAAGTTAGAAAATTAGTTTTTTAAAAGAAATAATTATAATAAACAAAAATTTAACATTTATGATATAATTTTTTAAATTTGTTTATCGTTGTTTATATCTAAAATTTATCCCTTATAAATTTCAAAGTACCATTTCAAATAATTCATAATACATTTAACGATAATTTTGTTTTGACAATCAACTTTTGAAAAACAAAATGAGAATATTATAATAGTTAATAAAAAATAATAAAATAAGTGGTTATAAAAAATATTCATAAACTTGAATAAAAATATCAATACTTAATGTAGATCTAAAATAATAAATTTATAAATTATATAATGTAATAAGAAAAAATATAAAATATAAAATATGTAAGCAAAATTAATATATTTACTATTACTAAAAACATATAATTATCATGGAGCACCGCCCTCCTAAGTTAAAGACATGTACGTCATCTTTCATATACCACTTCGTTTCTAAGTTTGCATTCAATTTTAGAAAATGAATTCGAAGGAGAGAAGGTGGATGTATTTGGAAGGATTTGAAAATGAATTAATTGTTGTTTTTTTAAAAAGATTTGGAGATAGTTGAGAGTGAATTTGAAAGTAAAATGTGTAAAAATTAATGTAGAATTTGACCGATGTGATAAATAAATAAAAAAAATGATTTAATTGAAAAAAATTAAATATTATCAAAATATTTTTAGTAGTAAAGTAATATAAAATGATAGTTGTTAATATTATATATAATTGTAAAAATTATTATAAAAAGAAAAAAAATTAACATGAAAAAAGTTGTATTATTATTATTTATTATTATTATTATTGAAAGTAATCAAATTTCGTAGTTAAAATTGATTTCCTCATCTATGGAATTCAATTACAATAGTGCATGTAGTATGCAGAAGTTTGATTTCATACATTTTTCATATATTATTATAAGGAATAAGAATGTCTTTTCATTATAATCACCCACAAATCTCTCCTATTAAGAATAAAAAAAATTTATATCCCACAAATCTTCCTCTCTCATCCTTCATTTTCCATGAAAACGATAATAAATTAAGCGTCAAATCAATTCGTCAAATCATCCTCTACACTTACAGCGTATTACCAAAACGAACAGAGCATAAGAGTTTGGAAAGTTGCCAGTGTTGCAATGAAAGTTATTAGTGCTGCAACAATTGAGTAGGTATTAATCGTACAGTAGTTGCATGTCATTTTCAAACTGATGTTGTCATTTCATTTGAGGTTGACCATAATTTGAATTAGGACCATATAAAGGGTACACCATTGTGTAGTGAGATCATATATCCATCTTCCTTAAAAATCATATGTACAGTAATTGTAATGATAAAAAATGTTAATAATGATTCTTAAAAAGTTGTTTATAAGGAAGAAATGGTAAAACATCACTCGTCCAAAAATGTTAGATGTTAAATAACTTTTATATTTTCAATGTAATAACTAGCTTTTAATAATTGTTATATTGTGGTTTTAACCATAACTAGTTTTTAATAATTGTAATATACAAAAATGTTAAAATTCTAGTTTTTGAATATTAACAGTAATAAAACTTTTTAGAAAAACTATTTAAAAAATTTCAAAGGTAAATACATGTATAAATTAATAATAATAAATCATCAATTAGATATAAGCTAATCACTATATGATAACACTACTCAAACATTAACTTTTGTGTGATAAAATATAGAATTTTAGATAGAACAGGAAGAGCAGAAAAATATATTAAATATACAAAATCTTGTAATATAAAAATTTAGATGCACTTAATTATATACTATAATTTAAAAAATTTAGTTTTATTTCTAAAGGTGAGATCTCCTACACACTTCCAGTTTTCTCATCCTTTCAATTATGTTTATTTATTATATTTTGTATTATTTTTTTAGAAAACATTTCTATTACTTTGCAATAAAGAGCACATGTTTTAATAAATGATGTCCATTCATTCAGAGATAAAAGACCAATTAATTCTACTGAATTGTAAAACAAATGAACAAATAGCTACTAGCAGTTTCCATTGAATAGGACTATAAATTCAGTTAGAAAGAAGGCCACACAAAAAATTTGGTAATTAAAATGCACTTACGAAGAAGGATATGAATGCACTGTGCAGCGAAAGAGAGAAAAAAAGATGTGGAGGCTAAAGATAGGAGAGGGAGCGAAGAATCCACACCTGTTCAGTACAAACAATTTCGTGGGAAGGCAAGCATGGGAGTTTGATGCAGACGCAGGAACTGCTGAGGAACGAGCCGAAGTTGAAGCTGCTCGTCAAGATTTCTATCAAAATCGCTTCCAATACAGAGCCTGCGGTGATCGAATTTGGCGGTTTCAGGTAACTACCTCTAATGTTAGTGTAAATATGATGTTGTGATATGATTTATATGTTTAATGATGAATGACTTATACAGATTCTGAGGGAAAATAATTTCAAACAAACGATAGATAGAGTGAAGATAGAAGATGGTGAAGAGATTACATCTCAGAAAACTACCCTAGCAATGAAGAGAGCTGTGCATTACTTAGCAGCTTTGCAGACTAGTCATGGTCATTGGCCAGCTCATATCGGTGGTAGCCTCTTTTTTATCCCTCTCATGGTAATAACACATACTACAGCAGGAAAACTGTCAATTATTGAAGGATTAATACCGACGACCTACATGTCAAATAATTTATGTTTCACTTAATTAATCGATATTATCAGAATTAGACGTGAGCCATATATAATATTATAGATAAATCGATCATTATAAGACTTTTTGTAAGTTTAACTTTGTAACGTTGAATACTACAGTTAACTTTTTTCGTTTTTCTATTTAAAATACCACAGGTCATTTCCTTGTACGTTATTGGACATCTTGATTCTGTGTTTTCGGAAGAACATCGCAAAGAAATTCTTCGTTATGTATACTATCATCAGGTATACATGTTAATAAGTTCTTAACATTTTTTTGTAAGACTGAAACTATTGTGAACACTGAGAAAAAAAAAAGCAACATAAAATATATTTACTCTTTCTTTTTCCATTTACTTATAATTTATATATAACTTATCATCATAATTTTTTTTATGACAACACACTGAACAATATTAATACAAAATATTGATTTGAAGAACGAAGATGGAGGGTGGGGACTACACATAGAGGGTGAGAGTGTGATGTTTTGTACTACACTTAATTACATATGTATGCGAATTCTGGGAGAAGGGCCAAATGGAGGTCTTAACAATGCTTGTGCTAAAGGAAGAAAGTGGATTCATGAACATGGCACTGTAACTCATATACCTCAATGGGGAAAATTCTGGCTTTCAGTAAGTTATTTCAAAATTTAGATACAATATATATATATATATATATATATATATATATATATATATATATATATATATATATATACATATTTCACTAATTTAAATAATTTTATACTTGTAGGTTCTTGGTATTGTTGATTGGAGTGGATGCCATCCTTTGCCACCCGAATTTTGGATGCTTCCTAATTTTTTTCCTATGCATCCAGGTTGAATAATTATATTATTCCATACTCTCCGAAACAATAAATAATAATTGAGCTTATTATCTTCTTTTTTCCTCAATCACTGCAGGAAAAATGTGGTGTTATTGTCGATTGATATATATGCCCATGTCTTACCTATATGGAAAAAAATTTAGGGGTCCAATCACACCATTAATTCTGAATTTGAGAGAAGAGTTATTTACTGAAACATACAATGAAAATATTTGGAAGAAAGCACGTCATAAATGTGCAAAGGTAAACTTTTACATTTAGGCAAAACGTTAAGTATAATTTTGAAGAGAAAATTTAAAATTATATGAAAACATAATTGTTGATTTATACATTACAGGAAGATCTTTACTCTCCCCGTCATTGGATACAAGATCTGATATGGGATGGCGCTTATTTTTTTGCTGAACCCATTCTTACACGTTGGCCCTTTAGTAAGTTTGTAAGAGAAAAAGCACTTAAACTAACGATGGAGCATATTCATTATGAAGATGAAAATAGTCGATATATGGACCCTGCGTGTTTGGAAAAGGTAAAATGTGTAATACAATACCAAAGGGATAAACAAATGAATAATTTTTTATATGAAAAATGTTAACTTGCCATTCATGTGTTTGTATTGTCCAGATTTTATGTATGCTTGTTCGTGGGGTGGAAGATCCAAACGGAGAAGCTATTAAGAAGCATCTTGCAAGGGTTCCAGATTATCTGTGGCTTTCAGAAGATGGAATAACCGTACAGGTACGTATTTTGGATCGTATGTTTTAGTGTAGACATTTTATAATATTTGAAGATTATTGTGATTGATAACGTTGCAGGAAATCATAAATGAAATAACAACAGTTGGTGAGATAAATTAACTCACTCGCGTGTTTATACAATGCAGGCTTCTGGTAGTCAAACGTGGGATGCAGGCTTCATTGTTCAAGCTCTTTTAGCTACCGACCTAATGGATGAGTTTGGTCCCACACTAGCAAAAGCACATGATTTCATTAAGAAATCTCAGGTCAAATTAATAAGTTTCTGAATAAACATATGACACAATTCACCAAACTAACTGATTGGATTCATTAATTACTAGCTAAAATTAACTACAACCATCACAATTGTGACAGACAAGTGTTTTAATGAGTGTTCAGTAGGTTAGGTTAATGACTGTGAAATGGATTTGTGATATCTTAGGTTGAAAATAATTCGTCTGGAGATTTTAAGAAAATGTATCGCCACATTTCGAAAGGGTCATGGACCTTTACTCACCAGGACCATGGATGGCAAGTTTCTGATTGCACTGCAGAATGTTTGAAGGTGACCTTATCACAAACAACTTAATTTGTTCATCTATAACTTAACCAGTTAATTAATCATCCTACGTTTCAGTGTTGTCTGCTTTTATCAGCGATGTCAGAGGAGATTGTGGGAGAAAAAATGGAGCCACAAAAGTTATATGATGCAGTCGATTTCATATTGTCACTTCAGGCGAGTATTATCAAATTTCAAACATCTTCTCACCACTTTTTATTTTGATAATTAAATCAACATTTTAAATTGAAAAAAGTTTACCTTATATACGTTCAATTTGCTTGTGTATGATTTTTAATATTGACAGAACATGTAAATTTTGATTACTACAGAGTAAAAATGGAGGTATAACCGCATGGGAGCCTGCACGATCTGAAAAGTGGTTGGAGGTTAGCGTTACAAAATATAATGTTTATAAATCCATTAATAGATGGAAAAACAACTTTTACCTGTCGTTAATGAATTAATATTATTTTTGGTATTAATTCGTAGTTACTGAATCCGACGGAAATGTTTGCTGACATAATAGTTGAGCACGAATATGTTGAATGCACTGGATCAGCAATTCAGGGTTTGGTATCGTTCAAAAAGGAATATCCAGATTACAAGAAGAAAGATGTGGATAATTTCATTGCCAGAGCAGTGAAATACCTTGAAAATGAACAAAAGAGTAACGGCGGTTGGTATGGAGAGTGGGGAATTAGCTTCACTTACGGTTCTTGGTTTGCACTTCGAGGTTTAGACGCTGCTGGAAAGACTTATAATGATTCCGAAGCTATTCGTAAAGCTGCGAAATTTCTACTCTCAGTACAGAATGAAGATGGTGGTTGGGGAGAAAGTTATCTTTCATGTCCTTTGAAGGTTTGTAATTAAAGCACTAATTATGATTACAATTTCGATAAGCTGAAATGTTTTAAATGATAAATATTAATGAGTGGCACTGTACAATGAAGACCTACGTGCCTCTTGAAGGAAATCGATCACATGTTACTCAAACAGCTTGGGCTTTAATGGCTTTAATTCTCACCGGTCAGGTATTATCTTTAATTTGGATCTTTGTTTGTCAGAAACTATACAAGTATTCTTCATAGTATCATGAAATGATGTATTAAATTAGTGTGTTCTTTTTTGTATGTAGGCCGAAAGAGACCCAATTCCCCTCCACCGTGCAGCAAAGTTAATAATCAATTCACAGTTACAGAGTGGTGACTGGCCTCAAGAGGTACCTCTCAAATCTCAATAATTTCAATTTCATTCTGTAATTGTTATTTGGTTGTGTTCCGTTGTTTTTAGTAATTTTTGTTTGATATTTCATGACACATTATTAAAAAGTAAGTAAAGGTAGTGTTGTAAAATATTTGGGTGTGTCAAATAAATTTTATTTTTTTTGTTTTGTTATTTTATTTTTAAAAAGTAATTTTGCCATGACCATGCTATAGAAAAATTCACCCTCTTGCGGTCACTGCATTTGTCAGGATAGCGTTAATTAATTTACGACAAAATAGACCTAAGAAATTACATTTAAAATATTGTGTATTTTAAAATTTCAAGTTTCATCACTATTTTACTTTTAAACATTTTCAAAAATTTAAAATAATACATGTTAAAACTATCTTTAACTATGTGGAAGCATCAAACAATTAAAAATGATTTGCTTTGTAAACCAGTAAGTTAACGTGCTATTTATTTCAAATACATTCTAATCATGTTTTGTCATTGATTTGAAATTGCTGCATTATTGGAATTGGGTTTTCATTTCTACTTCTTTTCTGTATCCTACTGCAGGAAGCGACGGGAGTATTCTTGAAGAACGGCGTGTTGCATTACGCACTATACAGAAATGCTTTTCCATTATGGGCTTTGGCTGAATATCGCACCAAAGTTTTATTGTCTTCCACTTCTCCTTAGCTTCAAATGCTGTCATCTCCTACAGACAATTAATATCACAGAAATAGAGAATCCAGCAAAATAAAAAAGAAGTTGGTTTTTCAGTTCTGTAATAATATGTTCCTTTTCATGTGTTCGTAATTCTTAAACAGACATTTTCTGTCATAGATTGATTGCATCATTAAAAATACTACATGTGAGAATTAAATCGAATGCGTGTATGATAAAATTACAGTTTATATTAGGATGTATTTGGACTCATCGGCGCAATTGCACCCCACAACCATTTCTTATAATCTATCTGTTGTAATACAAGTGATTCACCGATTGTTGCAATTAAAAATGATTCCAGTTTTGAGGGGCAAATAATTGGGGTCAGCAAATCTGACCATAGTACCTGTCCTAATTTTCAGAAGAATATTGTTGAGACTACAGGTAGCAAAAACAATGATACTAAGGAAAATGAGTTAGCAAACAAATGGTAACCAGATGGATGTGGAGCTTTCATTCGGTGGTTTTGCAAGTTTAAGTTCAGTGAATTCTACAACATCATGTATTTTGGGTGAGGAAGCACAGATATGCGAAAATGATGATCGTGGAAGCTTTTGTCAAGATATTTCTACCATTGACTAGTGAATAAAAAGACCACTATACTAGCGTAATGCATTGTAATGTTGCCAACCGCATAATGTTGATTGTGGAGTTAGTTCATCATCCCTTAGTATAGATAACATGGAGACTAACTTGACTACTGCCACAATATCAGATGATGGTGTACCTGTCAATCCCCAAATAGTTCTCACCGATCTTGAGTGGAAGGAAGCTATGGATTTTAAATTTGATGCTCTCATTAAAAACAATGTCTAATGTCTAATGGATGTTTTTATTTAGGAACAAAACTTGACTTATTGGTAATTTTATACTCTTAAACTTAATGCATAGTTGTTTGTTAAAGATTCAATGATTTAGAACTTAATGAGTTATCATGGGTTCAAAGACTTTAGGGAGAGATTTGAATATGTTTGTGAGTTTATTTTGACATGAATATGGAATTGAGATGTTTGTCAATGCATGAGAGTGAAGTGGATGAACTCTAGTATCAACAAATTGTAAATAATCTATGTTATAATTCCTTTCACACCAACTGTCTGATGAAAATGTCAAAAAAAAATTTATTGTGTTTTGTGAACTCTATGGTTTAATTGAGCTTGAGCGCAAGAGTTGTTGAGTTTGCTACGTTGAGACAAATGCATTTGTCGTTGGTGCATTTGTCGTTAGTTTAGCAGGCAACACTACCATGTTACTACTCGACCATAAACTAGTATGGATATACTCTACTAGCGTGCTATTCTTTAACTTGGCAAAAGATAAATGAGCAATTGGGCCCACCCTGACCCATATAAGTGAGGATCTACAATGTTCATAATTAACCTATAAATAGTGCATGCATCAAGTAAATGATTGAAGTTCTTTTTTTCCAACATCAATTGCTATTTGACGCACCCTATTATCTCAGGTGTTAGAATGTCTTTTGCAAACATACCACCATCCATCAATGGATGAGTACTGGGGGAGGGCAGAAGAAAACCCCACTTGACGCACGAAAAATGGAACAAGTCCGCGGAACCTATTTTCATAGGGTATTCTCGACTCCGTAAGTATAGAAAAAGACGGTGAAAAATGAAGAAATTTGAAATAAAAATTTATGAAAAATAATGAGTAATGTGATAGGTTTAATAAATTAAAAAAAAATAGTTTAATTCATGAAAATAAAAAATTTATTTAATAATTATTATTATTATATAAAATAAATATTATTATATTAAGAATAAAGTTAAATATATTTTTACTTCTTTAACTTGTGAAAATTTGAATTAATCCTTTTTTTTAACTTTGACCCAATTTAGTACCTGAATTTTAGTTTATTTGACTTTTCAAACACATTTTATGATAACATTTGAATTGTTTATTAGACTTTTAAAATTTTATTTCATTATTATTCTTATTAGTAGTAGTATTATTTGGTATTATTATTATTACTATTATTATTATTATCGTACATAAAAAAAACCTTAAAAGGCATTACAATAACTACACAGTCATGAGCTACTTTTATGTTGAAAATTTCTCACTTTTGTGAGAATCAATCACTCAAATTAGTGTAAATATAGTAAAACAAATAAGTAGTTACACGATGTTCACCTCAAGGTATATACTATACGAGTAACTGAGGGAAAAACGTGTCCACTTAAGTGATCATGCAAAGATGGATATGTGGGATGTTAGCATTAGGCTATCCTCCCTAGAGTGAGGGGTTTACCTTCCATTATATTGAAACTTTACAATAAAATATTCGCTATGCATGGCACTATAAGTGATCAACTTTCATTGTGCATGAGTTTAAATTTTATTTTAATTTAATTTCAACTATTAACAAATTATTTTATATTTAACCACTTAAGGTGAAACTTGTTGCCTAACAATTTAATCTATTCAAACATTTCTTTTATACTAATGGCACTATAGTTTTAATTAATTACACCTACTAAATTTTAATTTAAAAACTAGTCATCATCTTTTATAAATTATTTCTATTATAAAATCATTTTTTTTAAGAAATTGTTTAATAACGAGTATTTCTGATTTTTTCAGACCAATTACCAATTCATTCATATGTTATTATGCTTGTGAAAATTAGATAAAACAAAAATTATAAAATCAAAACTATTATAAAATCATTTTTTGTAATAAATTGTTTAACGACGTGTTTCTGATTTTTTTCAGTTGGAACTACATAGGATGACAGAGAAAATGTTAAAGTGAGAGAAATGGTTGAAAGGATGAGAGATGTGAGTAAGGGTTTGAGGTTTCTTGTTTTTTTAGTTTTGAGAATAAAAATTATTCAAATACCCTTGACCTTAAAATTTAGAATCCATATATATAAGGGTATTTTTGTCTACTAAAATCCGATATACATTACTAAAAATGTACCAATTAAAAAACAGACGTACGCAAGTTAGCAAACACTATATATATATATATATATATATATATATATATATATATATATATATATATATATATATATATATATATATATATATATATATCTTAAATAGAAAGCTTGATTTTTTATTGAATACTATATAGACATTCTTTTTAAGTTATAATTTTCTTATATTATCTTCTCACTAAAATTTTCAATACTGAAAGTTATCTCTGTTATTTAAGATTTAAGTCGTTTTTTAATATAAAATGATCAGAAAACTAATTTAGCATTTATGATATTCATAAGCTTTCTATTATTTATTTATGTATCTAAAAGTTTTATTAAATTTCAAACCACGTATTCAAAAAAAGTCATAATACATTTTTTTACAATCTTTTAGAAAAAAAAGAGTATATTAGCATAGTGAATAAAAAGTAATAAAGTGAGTGGTTGTAAAAAATATAATGATTTTCAAGCTATCATGGTCTACCTACATTTAAATATCTTTGCAGTATCTTTATTGGCACCGTCATCTTGTAAACCCAATACACGTAGTTGTATGTCATTTTGTAAACTTGTCATTTCATTTGATGTTGATGATAGCTTTAATGAACACTATATAAAGGATGCAGCATTCTGCAGTAAGATCAGATCCATCTTGCTTAACAAAGCAAATTTTATTATTCTCTCACGGGTTCCATTGACAGCCTTTCTAGTTCTTCATTTTATTCACTAAATTCCTTCCTAAAAGAAAGGATCCATTAACCAATTTCACAGTAGCATTTCATAATTTCATTTAGAGTATCTAAAATCACAGGAAGAGAATATCTTCTTCTTCTTCATTACACAAAACCCAGTACACTATCTATTGCCAATCCAAAAGCTCATTACTACCATCATCCAATACCTACACAAAATTATCACCTTTCATGCTGCACAATTTCAACTAATTTTTATCATCTTCATCTAACTCATCTACCCCTCAAATCAAACTTGATTCATCACAACCTACGTTCAACCAAAACACCAATTCATTATCATCTCCCACAGGCACAGTGCCAATAACAGGGAGACCATAGAGAAACTTGAGAAATTGAGAAACTTTGATGTTTTCTTTACCTGCTCCAATTATATGAAAACACAGAATGTTAGAAGTCCCAAGCCTATCCTAGCGAAATTTACAAGCCTGTTTAACAGGGAAGAGGAACAAAAGGATCTAAGAGCAAAAAAGCAAACCATTATGGCTCTCGCAATTTGGGGAAATCAGAGGGCACCGGTGACGTCGCCAGACACCATGTTTGCCGGCAGTGATTCTCATTGGAGATGTGATGGATGGCTTTTCTGTTGGTGTTAGAGTCGGGAATCAGAAGGAAATGAAGCTTTCTGGGTCTCTTTTTTGGGGAAGAATATGAAATGGGCTTTGGGTGGGCCAGCCTTACTCTTAGCTTTCAGTCTTTACATCATGCACCCTCATTTTCATATACACACTTCCATTATCTTACTTTAAGTTTTAACCTTCTTAAAACTTTACAATCTAAAGGAAAATAATAAAATTATACTGAGATGATAAAATGAAAGGGGAAAATAAAGAAATTTTACACGGTCTATTATTCATTTTAGTTCTTGATCTAATACTTGGTTGAATTGAATTTGTGACATCCCAAATATATAGCAGATATATATGCAAAGACATCACCAATTTATAATATTAGAAAGCAGTTAAGAGATCTACTTAAACTATTATAGGATTACAGTCTTCCGCACTAGAGTATTCCAAAATATGTCCAGAATTTGAAACTTAAAACATAACAAGGTTCTTCAAAATGACATAAGAGAACTAAGAATTCCTAGTGAGTCTAAGCTGCAGCATCATCTTCATTTCTCTCCAATGTTGCCTCCAAAGAAACCTCATCTTCCTCTGCTCACATCCAAGTGGATGATCATTGCAAAAGAAAACACATACAACAAGCACACAAACAAGCAAGGGTGAGCTAATTATATAAAACCATGCATCATATCAAGCACAAGCACATAACATACAGGAGTTAACTTAAATCAAAGCAGTTTAAGGCATACATCCTAGCATGTTATCTTCTAGACTTGACTCGTCCAGACTTTAGAATGATAGTCGAGCTATGGCGGGTCCTGCACTCGTGATGACTTATGAAACTTGGGTTCCCTACCCTGCCACACTCACGAGGTTAGCCTGTTCCGGGCCTTGAGGCATACTGGAAGCCCCCAAGACTAAGACCTCCTGCTACTCCTCACCACATGGATTAATCCCTCTACTTGAGTATGATTAGCCATTGGAGTTTCAGAATGACCTCCAAGACTGAGCTCCTACTTTCATTATAAAACACTAAGGATCTCACCAAGAGATCCTACACAGATGGAACTTGATTTACAACTTGGATCATACTTTCATCACTTTATAATCATATACTTTCTGCCACAATCAATATATACACAATCTCAACAATATACATTACTCACCACTCACAAATTATAAAATTAACATCTCCACAGTTGAATCTAAGTTAATCAATACCAAGAACCAAACAGCTCCAACTAACCCATAACAGCTCATAAAATACATCAATTTATACATACCTACAAGTAATATAATTATTGATTAATACTCACGTTTCAATATAAGAAACAACTATCCTTACTTTATTATATATATCTATATATATATATATATATATATATATATATATCTATATATATATATATATATATATATATATATATATATATGATCCGTACAGTATCTTGTAAATATACATATTTATATTATATTAGAAGCATATCAAACTCTTCTTTTCAGGCACCTGTTTTGCTGCAATCAAGGCTGCTTTGGATTCTAAATTAATCATAACTAACTGCCCACCCTGTAAATCATAAAGTGCAAAATGGATATTGGAGTTATTGTTTGGAAATACCAACGCACCATTAAACTAATATATATATATATATATATATATATATATATATATATATATATATATATATATATATTTATATATGGATCCTTACTTTAAATTCCAAACACACCGTGACTGATTTTCCAAAATTATAATTGACTAGAAATTAACACATGATAATTTTATGCATCTACGATCTACTTGTTTTATTTTATTTTCATCATAGTAGAGATCTTTATTTACCTTAATTGGTCACCGGAGAGGACTCAGATGTCTGAACGCATCAAACTCACCTTCGACGTCAGCACATATGACTAGTCACAACTGACTGGACCAGGCCAGGGCTGCTCTATGATCAAGAGTGTGCCAACTCAAGTTTTTAAGGTTCCTCTATCCTACGAACAAAGAAAGGCTCTTAACAATTAACAATTAATTTATTTAAATTATCTACCCTATTCTCTTATGCTCTAAATCTGAAATGCCTAATTTTAATATTTTCACTTCCTCTCAAAACAACCTCAAACAGTACCTGTACATCTATTTAATACCCATATACATGCTATTACAGAACCCTTACTCCAGACCTTCCAACAAGATCAATTTCAGCCAACAAACTCATTCAAAACAGATTAAATTCATCACATCACAACATGCACAATTTCACAGTTTCAGTTATAACACCTAATACAATAAAAGTCATAAAACAGTTTCACAAGAGCACATCAGTTCAACATTCATATGCATATATTTTTATAAAATAAATTCATACAAAAAAATAACTAGCTCCCCTTACCTGGAAAGCTTAACAGTACCACTCTTAGGAACGCTCTAGCAGTACCTCCTCACAGAGGCGAGTTTGACAGCATCTATATGCCACCAAAAATTGGTGCAGAGCATATTTCTTAGAGTTGGAAGGGACAGAGAAACTAAAGGAAAAACTACCAGTAACAGGCAACCAGCAAGTTGCATGACTTAGGTTCAAGAATGGTTGAAGAAAAGGAAAAAAAACACTTACCGGTCGGAATGGAAAAACGTTCGGTTCAAACTGAAGCCCTTGGTGCAGCGAGCGCGAAAACACCTTCAAATCAAAATTTGATCGGTTCAGTGAAGAGAAAAGCGCGAAAACAGCTTTTCCCAAGGGTTCTTACAACCGCGGGAATTGTATTTTCTGGGGCCAGTAACGTTAAAAATAACCCCTACTAAAATTCTATATTTTTGTAGTGTAATATATCTATTATATGTTCTACCGATAATGAAATATATATATATATATATATATATATATATATATATATATATATATATATATTTAATTCATATTTTTTTCTCATACTCGTCACAATATTTGTATTTTATCTTACATGTTAAATTACTAAAAACATCTTTAATTTATTACATAATTTAATATATATATATATATATATATATATATATATATAAATTTTTTTCTTAATTTTGTAATGTATTTTGAAAATACACATAATTATTTATATTATTTTTTATGATTATTTGAATTTTATTCAATTATTATTTAATATTTTATTTAACATTTATATAAATATAATTTTGTCTTAATATTTAATATTAATGTGAGAACCTAAAAGTTTGGGATTTAAAGGGGAGAATTAGTATATATTAGACTAATAAAACCATATTTCTATTTGAGTATAAAATATATTTTTGGACAAATCTGGTTCATTAGCCTACTTCTACTCTCTCTAGAAATCAGTTCTTCCTCTTTTCTCTGTCTTCTCTCTACCAAATTTCTTCTTTGAACCGTTTGATTTTCGATTAGGTGGTGCCCAAGCATCCACAACGTAGAGATCTTCAAAACCAACCGATCAGTTTCGGGTCTTAGTTGGGTAAGTGGCTTTATCCAGTGCTTCGTTGTTTTGGAACCTAGAACATGTGATTCTGCTGGTTGCATGTAACTAGAAACATACTTCTTCATGTTTCTGTCAAACTCTAGCTCTAAGAGCTGTTCTTAATCACCAAGTGGTGGTGTGTAGGGTGTTGTCTAGGTTTCTCACAACTCGCGGTACTGTTAGGACATTCCAGTGAGCTGTGTTATGACATCTCTAAGGTAAGGGGAGCTAGAATACGTTTTTAAATTGGTTGCATATGGTGTATGTATATGGATTTTTGTACTATTATGTTGTTGATGTTGTGCTTTGATTGAGAAGATTTATTTGCATGTGCTGGATTGTATGGTTATGGAACTGAAGTGCAATGTGTGTATACTATTTTGAATGTATCTCATTTATGTAATTTCTATGTTGATGTGTTTGGTCTGAGGGATATGTTGTAACAGTGAATGGATGAAAAAATTGGTATTCTGTAAGGGTTTTAGGTCACTTTAAGAGGAAGTGAGGTGGTGATTTTGGGTACTGGAGGTCTTGAGTGCAATTGGGCAGTTGGGTAGCTCAGATAGGTATATTTTGACTTGTTAGGAACTTTAAACTAGTCTAAAATAGGTTCAAAGTAGTAGAATTGGATTTGGGTCCCTAAGTTGTTGATTTTGGTGTTCTAGAATAGAGTTTGAATCTAAATCACTTTAGAATTGTAGTAGGGATGGTTATAATCATCTAGATAAGTTTAATTAGGTATAAAGCACAATATAGGGGTGTTAGAAGTTGGGAAAACTGGTTAGAATTGGAAAATGGTGTGTGAGTTGCATAATTCTGCAAGATTCTCGTTCTGCAGATTATGCAGACTCGCTGAGCGAATGTTTTCGCACAGCGAGTCCTCACAGTGAGGTGCTCTCTGTTTAGTCATTCGCATAACGAGTTGGTGCGTTGTGCGAGTGACTAGAGAGGGTTGCTCTTTGTCTGGTGATTCGCTTTGCGAATCTAGTCGCTATGCAAATCTAGTCACTATGCGAATCTAGTCGCTATGCGACTAGTAGTGATCTGGGTTTAATGTCAATTAATTCGAATAGCAAATTTGGGGCGCTATGCGAGAGTTTAAGGTCTAATAATGTGTAGCAGAATTTTCAGTTTAGCATAGCGCACAGGCTTGGTGCGTTGAGCGAATGTGAGTGTGAGTGAGTAAAACCCACTGTTTTTGTTATTCGCACAACGAGTTTGGTGCGCTGAGCGACTTGCCCATAACCTGTTTTTATTCTTTTTATTCCTGTTTTATGATAACCTTGAACTATGTTTTGATTATTATAATGGTGTAAAAGTATCTATGATATTGTATGATTAGGGAGGTTATATGTTTGGATTCAATGTGATAATATTATGGTATTTGGTTGTTCATATTTTGAATTAAGTTTCAAAGTGAAAGTATGGTTGATGGACGTAGTTCCATGATCTTCAAGGAGAAGATCCATGGTGGTGCCCTTAGTTGTTTAGAATGAAAGTAGGAGCTCAGTCTTGGGGGTCATCCTGAAACTCTAATGGTCTTTCTTCTCACGTAGAGAGGATTGAACCATGTGGTGAGGAGTGGCAGGAGGTCTTAGTCTTGGGGGCTTCCAGTACGCCTCAAGGCCCGGAACAGGCTAACCTTATGAGTGTGGTAGGGTGGGGAACCCAAGTATCATAAGCCACCATGAGTGCAAGACCCACCATAGCTCGACTATCATTCTAAGTTCGGACGAGTCGGTTTAAAGTGTAACAAGTCTTGTACTGCAATTCAGTATGCTTGAATGAATTTTGCATGTTGTGTGTGATAATATAACATGATTTTTGTATATCTAGCTCACCCTTTCTGCTTGTTTATGTCTTGCTTGTGTTATGTGCTTCTTTTGCAATGATCATCCACTTGGATGTGAGCATAGGGCGATGAGGTATCCCTGGAGCGGACATTGGAGGGCGATGATGCTGCAGCCTAGTCTCCTTAGAATTTTCTTAGTTATTTCATGTATTTTGAAATACTCTTTAGTACATAAAATTATAAATTATGGCTTTATTTTGAGAATGACTGTAATTCTTAAAACTTTAGTTTACAGGTGTAACTTCTAACTGTTCTTCTATATCATAATTGGGGACTACCATAATATATATTTGGTATATAATTGGGATGTTACATTTAATATAAAAAAGAAAAATGCAAAAGTACTTAATAATATAATATAAAAATAATTAAATAATATCTAAAATAATAAAAAAAAAACATTATTTTATAAAAATAATGATATGAATAAAACAAAAATTTTATATTCATTAAATACAAAAAATAAAGATGACCTTTTATATAAATAATGATGGATACCATGATGAAAAAAAATACTTAAATAAATTATAATCAAATGGAAGTAAATAAAATACAAAAAGAGTTATATCTGATTAAGGATGTAATCATAGTTTTTAAAATAAAATTAATAAATTAGAAAAGAAAATTATTAAAACATAGTACTCTCTGATGTTTTATTTAAAAAGAAAATACAATTTTCTCTAAAAAATTATAAAAAGACAGTAGAATATTTAGTTAATGATGCTCATAAAATGTGCTTCCATTAATTTGGTGTTTTTAAGTATAAATTGTATGGAAAAAAAGAAAAGGTAGTCAACCATCTTATCTCTATAAACAACAATAACTTTTTGCACCTGGGCTTAGTTCAGTGAGAGAGGAGCTGTTATCCCATTGCCCATCCAACCTCAAAGGAAATGGCCCCACACATCCCTAACCTGTAACATCTTCACATCCTTCTTCCTCCAACCACCAATTTCTCTTGGAGACTTCTAATTTCGAATCCCTAATTTGCTACGAAGCAATTTCGCCTGACTTCATAAGTTTTTAACAGTTGGAGTCTGTGTTTCGAATCCCTCATTCTTAGTATTAGGACGTAGATGGAATGTTTTGCCACTCTCGAAGAGGTTCTTGTTAAATCCACTATCCGCAGTGCATCTTGTATGTTTTCATTTGTTTCTAGAGTTATGTTTTTCTATCATAAGTAACCTCGTCGATATTTTTAATCAATAACTAATGCAATCCCAAGCTTTAAAATAATTTTTGTGTTTGTTTCTGTTATTCGAATAACAGAGCTTGATTCATTTTATATTATTTATAATCAGGTTCTGCATTAAGTGGTTTAGTTTTATAAGAATGAAATTCTGTAATGTTATGTCAAGTCGCTGGGATAGTACGTTCTTTTTAATATATGCTATGAGTTTTACACAGTGCGTTATGAACTAAATGGATTGGATTTTACCCTTTACGTGACTGATAATGAAATTGATAGTGAATTTCTTTTTACAAGTTTGTAATAACTCCTTGAGAGACTAGTTTGTTAGCTTTTGAATAATTAAACATAGATATGTTTTTATGTATTGAATGATAGTTAAGACTATTAGGTTATCGTATGGTCTACAGCCTTGACATTTAGTGTGTAGAATATGTTTCAAGTGAATCAAATGACTTCACACTGGCTTTGTTCCTTTCATGGAATGGTTTCTGTCTTGGTTCTTATTTCCTCAGGTGTTTTGTCTATAGAAGACCAGAAGTTCATGAATGTAGACCATCCTGAAAAAATTGAAAAACACAACAAATTGATGGTATTGAAAAACACAACAATTGCCTTATAGAAGACTTAGATACACAACAAAGACACTGAGCCTAGAGCTCAAACGTTAATAGACATTTGCTGAGATTTCTAAATCTATTGCAAATTACAATCCTTCAAGAAATGGTTAGGAATGGTAGTGACTAGTGTATCTCTCAAAAATAATATTAGTTGGTAAATTGAAGTGTGTTAAGATTGTTCTTTGAATTTTGACTTAGGGTTTAATTCAATCTTTAGAAATAGCTTATTAAGTTAGAATTGGTCAATCTTATAAACATTATCTAAGTTTTATTTTTAAGTGATGGAAGAGTAAACAAATTTTGTATTAGGCTGTAATTAAGACAATTCTCAAAGAAGTCACTGCGGCTTTCCAACCCTCTTCTTTTGTCCAAAACTATCTGTGAGAAGTATGACAAGTGTAGGTAGTCCACCACCCTTAAACTTCAACTAAGATAGTTTTTTAAGTGGGTTAGGGGTGGACCTCAGCCATGGTGACTTTGTAACAGTTATCATAATTTATTGTGCTCAAAATTTAGAGTTAGCTGATATGACATGGATGGTACTGTTCAAAATTCCTTTCTTTTTATTGTCTTGTGACACATCATTGCTATGTTCACCCATCTCAGTGTGTTGTGTTTGGTTAAGCTTAGTTGACAGATTTTGGTATTTAAATTGCTGGATTTTCACACAAATAAACTCAGAACCCTCATCATAGAGAAAGTTTTCTGTGTGGAAGACTTAGAGGACTTTTTACTAGCACAGACTGCTGTGCATAGGTAACTGGTCTTTTCTCCGTCTTTTTTAATTGGTTTTTCTCTCTTCCTTCCTTGTCTGCTCTGTTATTTGTGACTGCATAGTCTAGTTAATGACTAATCAAGAGGATATCATTACTACAAAGCCATATGCAGGAGAAGAAACTTGGTTGATCTTTTCTTATTTCAAGTGTCTTATCAAGAAGTAGCAGAACTGCTAAGTTTAAAGGTTCTTAAATAAATTATAGTTCCATTAGCTCCTGGATCTTTAAATCTAATTTGAAAGGTTCGTGGTTGTCCAACTTCTTTTGATAGAAATGAAATGAGGTACTTTAATTACTGAGTGCTTACTTGTGATAGACACTTGATTGTTTAGGTTAGGGGAGCTGATGGACTTTTGAACTTTCAAATGGGGTAATTAAGATTTTCATAGTTTTTTTATTTACTCAAAAAATGTTTTTATTGCTATATTAATTTCTTAAATTGTATTAAATTGGACAGCACCATGGATTTGATATACTCTTGCTGAGTTTGAGACCAGATAAGAATTGAGAATGTCTTGCTGAGTTTGAGACCAGATAAGAATTGAGAATGACTATTTGTTATTGTTTTGATATATTTAATAATAGTAAGATTTCATGGCACCGCCTTATCTTACAACAAAGATTGAACATATACATACACTTTTTTTGGTAAAACAAGTAGTATCATTATATGTCTTGTTTTTTGTAGATAGAGATTTCTAAATTTAATGTTGGTAGACTGTGTAATCTATTTTTCACTGTGTAATGAACAGAGGTTTGATTAGCAGCACTTAATTTGTGTTTTCTTTTTTAACAATTTTTATATGGTGGAATGATTCCATTGACACCTTTTACAAAACAATATTATTATTATTATTGAAACATTTTTTAAGAATATATTACATACATGTGTATATCTGTGCATATTTTTATATTTGGGCAAAAATATATTATTAAAAGAATATTTTAGAAAATAAAAGTGCTGGACTATGCGTTAGTGTGTATATATATATATATATATATATATATATATATATATATATATATATATATATATATATATATATATATATATATATATATATTATTTTCAAAAGTGATAATGATAATGTTTTCAAATAAGTGATAATTTAAAAGTTTATATCACTTAATTTAAAAGGTACTAAAAAACAATTTCATGATAAACACTTACAATAATGGACTAGTATCATTGATACTTTGGACAAATAAACCAGCAAAAGATTAGCATATTGTATTGAGTAAACATTATTAATCAGTAAACAGATGCCAGATTAGAAACAATGCACTGCATCGGCGCTGTTCACATCATAATAGAAGAAGCCACCAGAATGAATTTTCTCAAGTTTGCCTTGTCGTTTCGTCATCATACTTTTGAGTGACTCATAGAACTTTTTACTTGGTGTCATCTTATCCAGAGAAGGAAAGAAAGACAAGTGAACAAAAATAAACAAATAAAACAGAAAGAATGTGGAGGTGGCACGACTGTGTGGGACTTAATGATAAGAACGTTAACACTAATCTTCATCACATAGACATGTTGTGGATGAACCTGAACCTTCTGAGAGTGAGTGGCAGAGATCGAAGCCGCCAAGGAAAATTTGTTTATAAAGGCTTTATCGAAATAAAATAAGAAAAGAGAAGAAAATAAAGTTCACACAACTGAGATGATGAGATGAAATCTTAGTGGAAATACTCTCTGAAAAAATGCTGTTGATCAAGTGCAAGTACATATGCAAATTTTATATGTAGCCTGTAGTATTGTAAGTCAAGTAAACCCTTTTATTCTCTGATTGATGACTTTGTTAAGAGAATTTTTCATATGTCACTGACTATCAAATATAGGGAAAATGTGATAGAGTGCATTCATACTTTCTTTTTTAATTACTTAACTACTATTGAAGATATTGGTTAGTATTTCCCAATAAAAATGAGTATATTTTTCTAGTACGTGTCTCTTCTAATACTTCTTTATGCAAATAAGTCATAGATTATTAGATTCGTTTTTTTGTTTTATTTTCTCTTGTTTATCTTAAGCATACGCTAGTGTCTTTCCACAGCTGCAACGTGTCGCGTTATATTGAACCAAACAACACAGTTTTTCATCTTATGAATTACTTTAATAGAGTTGAGCAATCAATAATTTATTCATCATCAACATCATCATCAACCACCACATGATTCTCTCTTTCTCTCACACCACAGTCTCAGACTGAACACAAATAGTTATCAGTGATCACCACCACCACCTCAACTTAACATGTCATCGCAGGGTTACCTTCACAGCGTTGGCTTCACCAGGAAAAGAGAAAGGCTTATCAATCCTATGGACCGAGTCTCACCACAGCCGTCAACCTCGGTTCAGAACCAAGCTGTATCAGAGTCACTTCCTCTGCCCTTCCTCCCTAATGAGCTCGTTGTTGAAATTCTCTCCAGACTTCCCGTAAAGTCTTTGTTGCAGTTCAGGTGTGTGTGCAAGTCGTGGATGTCCCTTATTTCTGATCCTTATTTCATGAAAAAGCACCTTCACCTGTCAACTCGAAGTACCCACTTCAACCATCACAGGATCATATTGAGTGCCACAACAGCAGAGTTTCACCTTAAATCATGTTCTGTGAGTTCCTTGTTCAATAGCCCTTCAACAGTTTGTGATGACCTTAGCTATCCTGTGAAGAACAAGTTTCGTCATGATGGGATTGTTGGATCTTGTAATGGATTGTTATGTTTTGCCATAAAAGGTGATTGTGTGCTTCTTTGGAACCCCTCTATGAGGGCCTCCAAGAAATCACCACCTTTGAGTAATAATTGGAGACCAGGGTGTTTCACTGCCTTTGGCCTTGGTTACGATCATGTCACTGAGGATTACAAGGTGGTTGCTGTGTTTTGTGATCCTAATGAGATTTATAGTGAGTGTAAAGTGAAGGTGTATAGCATGGCCACCAACTCTTGGAGGAAGATTCAGGATTTCCCTCATGGTTTCTCACCCTACCAAAATTCAGGAAAGTTTGTTAGTGGCACACTCAATTGGGCTGCCAATCACCCTGTTGGTTCAACTTCTTTGTGGGTTATTGTTTCCTTGGATCTGCATAAGGAAACATATAGGGAAGTTCTGCCACCTGATTATGAGAAGGAAGACTGTTCCACTCCTACTTTG
This sequence comes from Vigna umbellata, assembly GCF_029865625.1. NCBI lineage: Eukaryota > Viridiplantae > Streptophyta > Magnoliopsida > Fabales > Fabaceae > Vigna > Vigna umbellata. Next base: position 65,804,988 of record NC_142169.1, read on the forward strand.
GGTGTTTTGCAAGAATGTCTGTGCATGAATTATGATTACAAGAAAACTCATTTTGTTGTGTGGATGATGAAGGATTATGGGATAAGAGAGTCTTGGTTTAAGTTGGTAAGCATTCCTTATTTGCCAAATCCAGAAGATTTTTCCTACTCAGGGCCTTATTACGTTTCAGAGAATGGTGAAGTGCTGTTGATGTTTGAGTTTGACTTGATCCTCTATGATCCAAGAGATAACTCTTTTAAGTACCCTAGGATTGAGAGTGGGAAGGGCTGGTTTGATGCAGAGGTCTATGTTGAAACTCTGGTTTCGCCAATGAAGCATTGAACTGGATGTGTCAGGCAAAGCAAGCTTAAGGAAAAATAAAATGTGTAAATTATTTTGAGTCCATGTGATCTTATCTTGATACATGTTTTTGGCATTATATGTGTAATATGTATATGCAGAATTGTATAAATGTCCTTAATATTTTAAGCTAAGTGTTGTTACTTGTGTCGATCACCATGTATCCATCACTGATGGAAAATCCTACTTCACTTATTTGTTAGTAAATGGAAATTGGTATATGCTTTCTTGCTTATGGTGTGAAGCATATATTTAACTCGTCTTAAATGTTGTCATTTCATAAAATAGAATCTGAGACTTTTTCTTAAGCTAGAGAAAGGACAAGTAACAGACTTATTTGGAGAAAAAGATACACTCTGCTTGTGAAATGTAAAAAACATAAAAAAAGAAAACGGTTATATACCAAAGCCTATTCCCTTGCTTATGTAACAAAGCACAATACCCAACTTGACCATAGGAAAAAAGTATAGAATGGAAAAAGCATAAAGGCTGAAGAACCGGATTCTCTAGCACAACACTGGAAGCAGATTTGTGGCCTGAAGCCTACTGGAGAATGCTTTTAAGTGAAATACACAACAAGATGAGCCTTCACTATTGGAGTAGACCTTATCCAGATTTTCTTCAGACATGACCTGTTTCTTTATTAAGTTATGATTGTATTTTAATATATAAGAGTTGTCATTGTAACTCGAAGAATCTACTCTAAGCTACTATAAGAGTTTTGGTAAAGTGGTTGTTCTGGGCCAATAATTTAGTGGCTGTAGGCAGATAAAGGCAGGCGAGTGAGAGTTTCTTAACAATGATAAACCAAAATCCTTAAAATCTCAGGGTATCATATAATTTCTCTACTAATTGTGATAAAACACTTGAGATTTTTTCTATGGGATCCTGTTAAAGGAAATGTCAGGTAAGCTCAACTTTCAAATTCTCATTTTAGTCTTTAAAATTAAAAGTGTTTGTCGTTTTATTCTTCAATTTTTCAGAATCTTCAATCCTTGATTTTACAAAATATAACTAATTCCAATGTTTGTACTCTATTTATACTGTCATTTTGCACTAAAATAGACTAAACTGAATGATGTTTTGCAGGTTAAGAGCAACAACGATAATTTTATAAAGTTAAGAAACACTGAGAGCTTTTAGGAACAAAATTGTAAGTGTTTATTTCTTAAATAAGTATATTAGACACAAATAACTGAGATTCCCAACTCTCATTCTGAAAACATGGTCGTATTTTTCATTAGTAATCATCATCTTACCACCACTGAATTTGTTACTACCAACGTTATCTTTTTGTAGAAGTACAATTACACCCTTTGAGAGTGGAAGTGATGCTCCCTCCACCACCCCTCTTCTCCCTACACCTTCCCAATTTTTTTAAATTCCAAATTTACCTTTTTTACCTTTTACTTTTACCAATTTTATTTTTTATTTTTTAAAACCCTAATCTCAATCCCCTTTCACTTTCGCTTTCTCTCTTACTCTCAGTAGCAAGCTCTCCACCCCTCACCCCACTATCACCTTCTCTCTTCCACTTCCGTTAACACAACATTTTCTTTTTCTTTTTTTCTCCCGACATAACTTATTATTTCTTTTTCAAATCATCTCAATAATCAACAATATGCACTTAATCAACTATAAAATAAATATCCTCTTAGTTGAGTTTTCACTGGTTGTGTTTGCTAAAGTCTAAATTCCTCTCCTACATGGGCCTCCATGTGATCTCTTAAAATGGGGAACACAACAATGCTGCTACTACCTAGTTTCTTGTAATCACTTACGTTAATAATATTATTATAACAGGTTTTGATTATACTAATTGTTGCACTACCTGAAAGCTCCTTGTTATAAATGACTGCAACTACACGAGCATTGTTTCAATGTCTCTGGCTCTGATGATGGAAAGAAAGAAAGAAGAAACGAAAATGGAAAATGTTGTGTTAATGGAAGTGAAAATTAAGAAAAATAGATAAAGTGACAGTGAGGTGTGGAGGCTTGTTGTCAAGAGTGAAAGGGAAAGTGAAAGTGAGAGAGAATTGAGATTAGGGTTTTAAAAAATAAAAAGTAAAATTAGTAAAAGTAAAAAGTAAAAAAAGTAAATATGGAATTTAAAAAAATTAGGAAGGTGGAAGAAGAATATGGGGTGGTGGAGGGAGCATCACTCTAAGAGTGGATACTAGTGAGTCATCACTAGGCCCATTTATCATGTGTAGAAACTACGTTTTAGGATATTTCTTTCTGCACCCTACTTGGTCTTCCTACATTTCCCATTTATTATTTTTTATTTACATTTAACTTTTAAGTTTATAAAATGGAAGTGGTAGAAGCACTAATATTGAAGTTTCCTCTGAATTTTATATCACAAGTTTAAATCTAAGTCTTATGAATGCTCCATTAATGCAGAGAGAGAAAGAGAAAGATTGTTGAGGATAGTGAGGAGGTGTCGGATATTTTTGGAATAAAAAAAATAATAAAGAGGTATAGAGTATTTTTGGAATAAAAAAAAATAGTGGAGAAGTGCATAAGCACTTGAGGTGGTGGAGGAAGCAACACCCAAAAGACAGAAGGTGAGAAAAGAGAGTGAATAAGAGGATATACCACTCCCTACTTTTTCTGCCAAACTTAAAAAGAATCAACATTTTATGCTTATTTACCTTTTTTTTTTAATTAACTACTTTACATTCTTTAAGCATAATTTTATATGTCTTCTTCATCTCGAATCATTTGTTGATCAATATTACATGCAATTACAAAATGAAAATATAACATAATACCATCAAATTAAGAGAGAAGTACAAAGTAATCTATCACATCCTATTATTTCCAACCAACATTTCCTCTACAAATTAATTTTAATCAATAAATATAATTAAATTAAATATATAAACAGACGGCAGAAAGTTAATAGGTAGGGTAAAATGAGCTACTTTATGCGAGTTTGATTAAAAATTTTAATCCATGAATTGGATTTGAATTTTCAATCAGTTAGTCTTTGGTCCGTCATGCTAAGATATATAGTAATATTATAATTTTAAATTATTAATATTTACTAATTAAATTTTAATTATTAATATTTACTAATTAAATTTTAATTATTAATTATAAAATAATTTAACATGTAAATATGATAATTATTTTAATGGATCAGATTAGAGAACTAATTAATTAATTAAAATCTTAAAAAATATTTATAAGATTAAACATATTTAAAAATATTTATATAATTAAATATGATTTATATATTTATATATATATATATATATATATATATATATTTTTTTTTTTTAAATTACAAAATTTAGAAAAATAACAGATCGATTCACCAACACGTTGGATCATATATTAGCGAGACAGATCAAGTTTCGGAGGCTTCTTTCTGTAGCTCATTGTTTTTTTCCTTCACCCCAAAATTTTTATTGCTTTCCATATTGACCCCTCCTAATTATATATTAAATATTAAAATATAACTTTCATCTTCTTCCTTCTCGGATACTAACCATGCACCGAAACCCTTCTTTGCTTTTGTCGGGTAAGGATCATGAATATGGGAATGGGCACTCCGGTGTGAAGTGATGGATCCATGAGTGAGAATTGCAATAGAAGTTGCAATTGGATTATTGTTTTTTAGGGGTGTAGTTATATCTACAATATCGTGGTCTAATTGTAGGGGTGTAGTTATACTTATCAAATTCGGAAAAAGCTAATTGTAATTTGGTGAACTTGATGGATATTGTTTTAGGATACTCTTTTCCATGTGAGTTGATGAATTTTTTCAAAAAGGTGGATTTCATATAAAAAATAAAGTAACGGAAGCAAATAAAAATAAAAAGATGAAGATGTTGGTGTTGTATAGTCTTGATACATATCCTTTTAGAAGGTGAGGTCAATCATGAAAGAGAAGATAAGAAGATTAGATAATCTGGTTTTCACTCTCGAACTCAGAGCTTCAAATTGGATTGTCCATTCCATTAAACAATGATCATTCTTTCTTCAACGAGCTCATTGTCTCTAAGATAACCTCCCATCTTGAAGGTCATGAACATCGAATTTGAGAAAAGCTAACCGAATTCATAGTCTAATATCGATTAATCAGAACACATAATATGATTTTCTCTTATTGGATTTAATACTCTTAATCAAATTTTCACCATAGTCAAAGCCAAAAGAGTATTTTTGTCATTTTAAATTTTTTGGAGATATAGAAAAAAAAACAATGGAGTTGAGAAAAAAGTTCTCTCAAGTTTTAATGACAATGATGAATGATGGACCAAGTCAAAATGGACCAAACTGATCAATTTATAGTCTCTAACTTAGTAGAAAAATATGTTAAAGTAATAAAATAATTTGTTAGATATATTAAATTATTAGATATTTAAATATTTTATCTTTATTGTTTATGTTTAATTAATTTTTTATTATTTATATTTATATTTTAGGTTTAATCCATATTTATTTTCTTATAAAATACATTTAAACTTTATATATAATTTTTACTATATTCAACCTAATTAATAATTATTTATTATATTTTGAAAACATTTATCCTTACCATTAAAGATATATATTAAATAGTATAAAGTCATAGGTCAATAATTATTTATATAACTCAAACGCGATTATCTCTCAAAGATTATTGTGATTAAAAATATACTATATAAATTGGTGTAGTTTATTTATGTGGGAGTATTTAAATTCGTGAAGAAAGTATCGGGATTTGATAGTGAAAAATTCAATATATTTAAGTAAAAACACTTCATTAAAGATAAATAGCAAGTTCCGTGTCACTTTAAAAATAAACAAATTCATCCAAAAATATTAAAAACTAAAATATAAGGGAATCAGAAGTCGATTCAAGCGGATATAATATACCCTAAAAAATTATATACTCGTTGAAATTATATTAATTTCAACAATTATTATAATTATACCTTTTATAATTAAAAAAATCAAATACTTGTATCTTTTTATTTTTTTTATTCGAACTAAGATTTACAATTACTCGCTTATGGCTTAATTGAGTATAGATTTTGTTTCCTCTATTTTTTTTTTGGATAATTAAAAATGAATTTAATCAACAAATAAAAAGTCTACTTTTTAATTCATCTAGCAAGTTTAGGTTATGGAGTTTTTTTTATGTGTTTTTCAATTATACCTTTTTTTAAAAATATTCCGATTCCTTTGCTTAAAGATTGATCACGTCAAGTCAAATATTAAAACTAAATAGTTCACTAAAACTGTATCCGAAAAAAATGGTACGCATAATTCTTGCTTAACTTACTTTTACTTTGACTTATTATTTTAGTAAAGTATAATAACAAACAAGATAAGAAATATGTGTAATAAATGAAACAGATCGAAAGAAGTGAATAAATAATTTTGTTTCTAAAAAATCCAAGTACAGAAATACATAAAAGTTAGACTGAATCTAAAACTTGAGTGGCTAAAAAGGAAGATAAAGATGTTAAAGATCAACTGATAATTCCTTATCAAATGATAATTCCTTGCGACAAACTGGACAATTAATTTTTCCAACACGAAACCAAGAGTTGATACAATACAAATGAAAGTAATGACAACAGACTCCAAAAGGTTGAACCAACTCACCAATTTTAAAGTCTTCCATGCAAATAGAACAATCAGTTTGATGAGACTGATGATCCGTTTGAAAGCAAAGAACAGGAGGCAAGGCTTTCATGGCAAGACTAACAATTTCTTCTTTGGGGACTAAAGAAGGAAAGTTTGTTATGTCTTCTCTTTGATTTCTGAAAATTTGAGTATCTGAGGGATGAGACTCAATGTCTTCAATTTGTGAGGCTTCAAAAGCTCCCATCTGAGGATACCGTGAGTTACGATTCCGAGAAACTCTATAATATTGCCAAAAGAAAAATCCCAGCAAAGAACCAAATAATATGAAAACTCCGATTATGCTTCCATACATCAAAGTTAGAAGAAGAATCACCATAAACGGTAGCCATACCAAAAACATCGCCTCTGTCGAGAAAGAGATGATTCTGTATCTCTGTTCGGAACACACAAAACAAACTCACTTTATTTTTATTATGAGTTTATACCTCAATTTATATTTGTTTGATTTCTAATGTTTTCAACTAAATATACTATGATTTCAGAATAAGCTGGTTATTTTCTTGATCTAACCATATTTATTTTCCATCTGTTATGATTTCTTTTTCTTTTTTTTTTCTTTATATATGCATGTCGAATCATACGTATGTACATTAATTTCAAAGTATTTTGTACTCTCATCAAGATCATAACTGAATCTTATATATTCTTGTACTTGTATATAAAAAAGAGGGTTAACTATATTCTTAGGAGTGATTTAAAATTTCAAAATAACTAAAACAAGAATAAAAGGAAGGTGTAGGGTAGTTAGGAAATAATTTTCACATAAATTTTGGGGAAATAAAATTTATAGAAAGTAATACTTTCACTAGGAATTAAAAAAAATGGTGAACCATACACCTCCTATGAGTGGAATATATGTAAATATGAAAGTAATATGAAAATAAATAAATGTATTTTTGAAATCTTTGTAAGAATTCAAATTAATTATTTTGAATTAGTATTTCTAGCAATGAATTATTTATCTTAATATTATGGTTCAAAAATTATAATTAAATTTAAATTTAATTTTTTTTTAAGAATACTTCTATTAAAGAAACAGAATGATGTTATTTCCAATTCATATTAGACCATTTTCATAAATTGATTAAGTACAGTAAAACATATCAGACAAATATGTCCATACATATAAATATAACAATAAATATTAGACGAGTATGTTGATACATTAATTAGAAGTTTTAGTAATAGATATTAAATGAGTCTATCAATGCATAATTTAGACAAATCTATTTATATATACATTCACTAATTAAATGAGTTTTGTAATAACCTTAAACAATATAACAAATGATATTATATTAGTCACTTCATACATAGATTAGATGAGTTTAAGAATGCACAAAAGACAAATTTATTCATGCACTGATTAGAGACGACTCTAATAACATACATTAGATGGGTTTTTTAATATATATTAGATAATTTTGTCCATACACTTGTTAAACGAATATATCAAAAAATATTAGACGAGTGATTTCCTACCATGATTATATGAGTATAAGAATACACGTTAGACGACTTTGTTTATACACTTATTAAATAAATTTATAACACATATTAGACGAGTCTATTCAAACATTAATTACATGAATATTACAATATATATATATTAAACAAATTTGTCCTTATCTTGATTAGATGAGTCTAGCCATATATATTAGACAAGTTTAACAATATATAGTAGAAAGTCTTGCAATACACATTAAACGACTTTGCAATACAACATTAACAATTCATCGTCCTTAATAATATCATAAACCAAAACACAATCCATTACAAATCAATTTTTCAACATTAATGATATAATATCTACATTCGTTACACTAAGAATACAACTCACTACTACTAATAATAGATTTTTTTTTTCAAAACCTTTAAGAAATTCTCCAAATCATTTATCTTCCTCTTTTTCCTCATGATAATATCATCCGTTTCATTAATATTTTTTACACAACATAATTTGAAATAGTTACATCACACCAATTGTTATATTATTGAACACAAAAAATAAGAAACCCAATATTAATTACCAATCAATATTTTTATTACAAAAAATAACAAAATTTTGTATTATTAGGACAACTCCAAATTGTCTATCAAGATTCTTGAAGTTTGTCATCCTAAAGGTTGTCAGCTGCAAATAGGGTTTAAGTCATTTTCCCTTAAATCATCACCATCGAAGGAGCTGTTACAGCAACATTGTCCCCAACTATTACAATAAGAAAAAGAAAATTAACAAAGAGACATGCCTTCCCAAATCAACAGCATACAATTTCATTGGGGAGGAATTTTCAAAATCTTTTTCTTCAGCCCATGAAAAACACCCAGTGACAGTGCCTTTCATACACTGCAAACCCTATTTAACTTTTTATCCTCAAATTTTCATTTCAAAATAAATTAAACATCATAATAGATACAAATCTTATAAACATATAAAATAGACCACGTAATAAAGCATAGCACAAGTCATCCACACAGTGCCAATATGTACACTATTGTGTTAACTAACGTTATGAAAAAATACCAAAATGATCCAATTTTATTAAAATAAGTACCATATTAAACATTAGAACAGAATAAAAACAAAAATGAACAAAATAGAAAAAGATAAAGACCAAATTAATATTTATACCTAATATCAGTGCTCTTAAAATGGGTTGTAACCCGTGAGCCAATCCGGTTCACCACAGGTTTGAGCTGCGCTGGGTTTGAAAAAAATGTAATTTTTTTATGCGGGTTTGCGCACCAACACACCTAATTTAATTTAATTATTTATTATTTTGTTTTTCAATATTATTAGTTAGCATTTCTTTTATTATATTGTATATGGGATAAAAAAGATGTTTCAAGACTCTACTATTGTAAATGGACATATGATATAAAAACTATCAATCTTAAAAACTTATTTGTTCGTTTTTTGTTCTTGTTTTTGGATTATGCTTATATTGTATGATATATATATATATATATATATATATATATATATATATATATATATTTAATTGTCTTTGGAATTGAATATTATTTTAGAATGAAATTTATTTAGAATTGAATTAAAAAATATTAATTTTTTTATTTTAAAAAAAAAACTTATAATTAAGTGAGTCAGTAAGTTAACCTATTTAACTCACCAACCCGTGGTGGGTCGAGTCGGGTTCGAATTTTTCAGCTCACTAATAATGAGTCGGGTTGGGTTGACTCATTAAGTAACCAACCCATAGTGGGTCGGGTCGGGTTGGGCTGGGTTATCCGTTTTGACAACTGTACCTAATATTTATGAATATCATAGTGACACTTATCACCACTATCACCATTATAATTATTGTTAGTGATTAGTGATAATCTAATAACAACAATCCTATCATCACAACAATTCTAATATATAATCATAGTAAATCTTCATGAAATTTTAATTTATATAAATAACTATTCCATCCAAGTATGTGTGTGTATATATATATATATATATATATATATATATATATATATATATATGAGTTTGTTAACTTGCGTACGTCTGTTTTTTTAGTTGGTACATTTTAAGAATGTGTACCAGATTTTAGTAGACAAAAATACCCTTATATATCATGGATTAGGTTAAGGATACTTTAATAATTTTCATTCTCAAAAAAAAAAAAAAAGAAACCCCTAAACCCTTGGTCATCTCCTTCATTCCTCTTAACCCTTTCTCTTTCATCTTTCTCACTCCAACATTTTCTCTGTCAACTCTAAGTTAGTCCCAATTGAAAAAAATCAGAAACACTCGTCTAACACTAATCTACCTTCCTCACTTATCCAATTTGTTTCTCTCTCATCTCCATACTTTTCCTCACCCATACACAACAACCCGCGACACCGCAATTTGTTACTCTTGTTATGTTCGTTTATTTGTTTTCCAGTTTAATAACAAAATAATTGATGATGTTGATTTTTGATTGGAAAGTTGTGTTATATATTTTCTCTTCTGATTATTATTAAATTTCGTTTTTAAATTTTAGAATTTTGTTGTGTTACAAACTCCCCCGTGCAAGCACACCATCATCAATCAACCAAGATCAAAATCAAACCAAGTTTAGCCAGTTAAAAATTAAGTCAGAAGAATGTAATGGTAAATAAAACCTTTAACTTCCAAATTACATAAACAAATTGGATAAGTGAGGAAGGTAGTTAAGCGAGTGTTTCTAATTTTTTTTCAATTGGGACTAGCAGAGGGATGACAGAAAAAATGTTGGAGTGAGAGGATGAAACAGAAAGGGTTGAGTGAGGGAGGTAAGCAAGAGTTTGAGGGTTTTTTTTGTTTTGAGAATGAAAATTATTAAAATACCCTTAACTTTTATAAATTAGAATCCATGATATATTAGGGTATTTTTGTCTACTACAACCCAATACACATGGTTAAAATGTACCAACTGAAAAATAGACGCAAGTTAACAAACCCATATATATATATATATATATATATATATATATATATATATATATATATATATATATATATATATATATATATATGATTAATTTTTTAAATATTTAGTAACCATTTTTTGCGTTTACATTTTAATGTAGATTTTACCTTTACCAATATAAACTATTTTATCTTTTAGATTTTGTAACTTTTTCTTATAATTATTTTTAAAAATATATTTTTTATGAATTTAATAATGTTTTTTAGATTAATTAGTAATTTGGTAGATATTCAATAACGTACATATTTGATTTGATATTTTTTTTCTCTTATTTAGTCTTAGTGAGCAGTAAATACCACAAATTAACCGGAGACGTTTTACCCCTAGTTTGAAGATTAAAGGGAAACCATGGCTTTCAAAGGCATGCTTGACTTTCATAGGGAGTGATTATAAACAATTTCTCCTAGAAATTCAATTCGAAATGGAAGAAAAAGTTGATTTTACAAAAAAAATAAAAATCATTCAAGTTCACTTTTGCAATTGCAAATTTCGTTCAGCAAATTGTATAAAAACAGGAACAACCGCAAAATCTGTTTTCAAGATCGAGGATGGGAAAAATGGAAGAAGAAATTAGTTTGAATTGATACCATCATACCCACACAACCCCCTCTTTTTCCTTCGCCCGGTCTCAGCTTTACCATTCAATATAAGAAAAATGCATTTAAACAGAAGATTATAGCAAAGAGTTGGGAGGACAAGAGATCCCACCCCAAAAAAGACTGTTATTTTTACCTCTTGAAGCAGTTGCAACCATAACTCACTGGAAAACCATTCTGATTTTTTTTTTCCAATGAAAACTAGAAATAGAAATGGATGGTGCAACTTAATTAAATACTCAATTAAGATGAAACCGACGTGACACCTCTTATCACGAGCACATGGTCTTTGTTTCTAGACCTACTTAAAAAAATTGGTCTCACGAGCACAGGGTATCTCTGTTTCATCCCTACTTAAAAACAGAATAGGTCAATGATTGGTTGAACCAGTAACCTGACTTGCACTGCTTAACATATAAGTCTAATGAAAGATATGGGCATTTGATTAGAGAGCTAAAATGGCACCAAAAAAACAGTTCAAGCTACAAAAAATAATTGTACAAGTATGCACAGCCTCACAGAACACAGTAAAGCAGTCACCTGTGCCAACAAAGCTTTCTCCCACCCTCTCGCAAAATTTCATAGGCAAGTTTATACTTTTCAATGGATGTTGCACCAGCATCGATGTATTTAGATGCAGTTTCTCTTAGACTCCATAGCATCAAATTTTTAAGTTCCTGAGAGCTGCTCCACGATTCTATGTCAGGAAAGACACCATCCTCAGCATTTCTTGTCCACCGATGTAAGATGTAGCGAGAAGGAACTTCTCTTAATTGTAATATCTGGAAAACCCTCAACACGTGTCTACAAAGAACACCATCATGCTCAAACATCTGACAGCTACAACTAATGCTGAGATTTGATGCATTAAATGTAACTACATGTTTCTCCATATCATTTCCACACCTTCGCACCATATATCTGCTCAGACCCCCTTCCTCAAATATTTTAAACCCGAGATAGCTAAAGCACTGCAATAGCTCTTTTTGAAATACTTTAAATACAGCAAGAGTGTAAAGCCTTCTGCATTGTTCTTCCACTGGTTCTTTTGTTTGCAAAATGGGTTGAAAATTAGAAGTATTAAAATCCTCTTTTCTTTCTTCCTCACGGCGTCGCTCAAGACCCCTTTCGTACCGAGGAATGAACTCCAAGAGAGGTGTCTGGGCATTTAAAAGTGCACCAAAGAATGAATCAAGGCTTTCATTCATGGGAATGCCAGCAAAAAATGTGCCCTTTAAATACAACGGAACCCAAGATGCACGCTTCTCATACATCTCTTTTAGCCAAGTATTGTCCTTCAATCCATATTTGTTGAGTAGCACGTTCCATGTGGCGTCAAATTCATCAACTGTCTGACTCTGGTAAACACACTTTTCATAGTCTTTTGTAAAGCCATCACCCATCAGACCCATGTTCTCTTGTTCCTTTGCCTTAATTTGCCACAAAGAAAACCGATGATAGGTTACAGGAAAGACTTTTGCTATTGCCCTCTGGACTGCAATATCTTGATCAGCAATAACTGTCAGAGGCTGCCGGCCAGACATTGCCCTAAGCCATGTCTGAAACAACCAAGTGAAAGATTCTTCAGATTCATCGGCAACTAAAGCACATCCAAGAAGCACAGGTTGCTTGTGATGATTGACCCCAACAAAAGTAGCAAAAGGCACCAAATAGACAGTTTTTCGGTATGATGTGTCTAAGGCTAGGACGTCACCAAACTGACTACATGAATATCTAGATCTGCCATCCGCCCAAAATATGCTCATACAATTACCATTGTCAACTTCCACAGCATAAAAGAATCCAGTATCTTCTGTCTGTCTTGTTTGAAAATACTCTAAAAGAACGTTGTACCACTCACTTCTAATGTGATTTTGCCTACCTCCTCTAGGGACAGGGTAGTTATCGATTCTAAACAAGTCACCATTCACAAATCCAGTATCTGCATCGTCATTCAGAATATTAGAAGAATGAATATCTTTTACCCTGCTCTCTTTTTCAGAGTCCAGATCATGGTTATGATCCTTTCGGAGGCGGTCCACTGTCCACTTTCCTGTCGGCTGTCTCTTAATCCTTAAATAAGCCCCACAACCAACTCTTGAAGGATGCTGGAACCCCTCCTTGGAGCAAACAAATCGGCGGGATGTAATCAATCCATCATTCTTGGAACGAAACAATTGACCAATTCGAACTCCAAAACCCAAATGCGCTGCATATGCATGATAAAATTGGTAGGCTTCATTAGGTGAACTGAACTCTTGACCCACATATGGTTCAGTCTTGGGCTGTCCTTCAAGTTCTTCCTTTCTCAGACGTTTGAAATCAATAATGCCAAAGGGACAAGAGGAATCATTATTGGCTTCTTCCAGCAATTTCTTCCTTGGCCTCCTAGTAAACTCAGTAAGAGAGTTCACAACTGTATCACCTTTCTGTTCCAATGTTGGAGTACAGTTTTCCCCACTGATTTCAAGATTGTGATTATGGTCCTTATGAAAATGATCAATCACCCACTTTCCGGAACCATTTATTTGCACCCTTATGAATGCTGGACAGCCTGTTCTTGAACTGAGTTGACGTCCCTCCTTTGAGCACACAAATCTTCGAGAAGAAACTGATCCATCAGTTCTTGATCTATACAGCTGACCAATCCGAACTTTAAATCCTGTTCGATTTGCATATGAAGTGTAGAACTTTAGTGCTTCATCTGCTGTGTCAAATTCCAACCCTATGTACGGATCACAAGAAAAGTCTATATCCTCCTCCACAATAGCATTAGTCATTGCAAGCTCAGTACCAACAAAATGCTCCTTTACAATCATGATCCCAACTTCTTGTCCATTAAAATATAACTACCAACATGGTAATGGAGAAAAATTCAAGGCAATAACAGTAGCATTCAAACGCTTTTAAACTTTAAGGAAGTTATGCATTAACTTTTCTTTTCTTCAACCTCCCTCTTACTAGTCAAGCAGAAGCACATTCCAGTCCCATAAGCTATGTTCAAGGCAACTATTTCTGTAAAAACCGAAATAAACGCACTTGTATAAGAGACAAACTTCAACACAGCTTTATTCGTCCCTATCCTAATTCTTCAGGTGCGTAACTCGTTTCTCCATTTTCTCAGTGACCAAACAATCTGTCAACAGAAATATCATAATCTAGACAAAAAGTAAATAAAAATAAAACGAATGAAGACAATCACAGGAATGAATATTAGGAGTAACGAGTACTATCGGAGTAAATTGAAGTTTCGAACGAAATCATGAGACAACGACGAAAGTCAACGCAGCTAGAAATAAATAAAGAGGTTAGGGTTTCAGAAACAAAATTTACCTTGAACATTGACGAATGGATTGGAAGATAAGGGAAAACTTTGAAATTGGAGGACTGTGGGAAGTGCAGAATCAGAGGAAATAAGCAATTTAGAAGGAGAAGATAGAGTAAACTGGGATCATGTTCCCGTTTCTTCTTCACTTTGTGTTCGGTTCGGTGTTGCAATGGCAGTGCAGAATTGGATTTAAAGAGGATCCGAATCCATACCCGAATCCGATCGTGGTGTTTGTGGGTATCTACTTCAGAATCGGGTAAGCCACACACTACAACATTTGGCGTTATTTTCCAGAACATAAAAACACAATTTTTTTTTTATTTCTCTCGAAAACTTTATTTTAAAAAATAAATTAATTTAAAATATGATATATTTTAATTCATTTTCTCTTCAAATTCGATATAACTTTTAATTTATAAAAGACCGAATAACTATCCTGACAAGAAAAAGAAAAGGAATAATTAAACCTTGCAATTTTAAGGTCTTAAAAAAAATTATGCTGCTTTTAACAGATGAAACTTGCATTTTATAATAATCACTTCTCATGTTTTTTCCTTCTTATAAAATCCAAAATTTTCAATAGTTCAATGTAATATTAATTAAACATAATAGTCCTAGAAATATTTTCATTTATATATATATATATATATTATATTAAAAGAACTTATACATACAAACGATTGTACTCATGAGTATATCTTACTATAGATAAAACTCAAAAATACTTGTACCTTCATATATTCGGTGTAGCTAAAATCTCTTGACATATATAAAATTAGACTAAAAAAAAACTTTTACCTAACAATACTTTATTGGTTAACAAAATTGTAATATATACAGTTGTTTTCACCTATGAACTTGTGAAATTTTAAACATGTATTAAAAAAATAAGAAATATATTTTTTATTGTATATGAATAGTTGGAGATTACTTGGTTCATAAACTGTGTTCGTATGAGTTTTTATACTAACTCTTCCTTTAATTATATTTTTTTTTTATTTTGACAAATTTTAGTAACAAAGGATTATTTTCTACTGTTGTTAGAGGATGTAAACATAATTTGATTATTTTTACCATATAGTTGTTTTGACTTTTATTCATAATTAATATATTAGTACAAGTTAATATTTTTACCGTCAAAGTCTATTTTTACGTTTATCCACAGATTTTGTTTATTTGTAGGTATATGTCATTTTTCTTGTAATATAAACACATGAAACATAAAAAAAGTAAATAAAATATTTTTTTTATGAACTTAAATTAATTTTTATAGAACTTGAAACAAAAATTTTAAAATATATATATATATGATCTGATTTCTTTCTTTAATTCATTTTTTCTTCATTTATATTTATTGTAATTTAACTTTGTCTGGAATCCACGAAGAATCTCCAACACAAATTGAACTTGAAGCAATTTTTTACTTTAATTTAACATTTAAATTACTTGCAATATGATGCAAAATGTTGTTGCAGTGGAGGGATATTACATAGGAATGATCACATTCTGAGATGAATTATTTATATGCAGACAGGGACAAACAAAAGAAAAGGGTAAAGGGCAGTATTAATGCAGTACTTTACACATAATGCAGGCACTAGAAAATGTCAAACTCTATTGCATGGCCATGCCGTTTTAACTTCACAGCTAACAGAAAACACACTGTTCATCAAAATATGCCTCATCACTTTCGTCACATAATTTTCCTATGGTACAAGTATTTTGGTAGGTGGGGTTGATTCCCTTACACCTGTTGCAGAACATGGTGGTGTTATTTTCACAACCTTACTCTTTAGTTTTCTGCACTGTCTCATGACATTTTTCTGAGCAGATGCATTTACTCTCACAATGTCCACTTTCACTATATGATGATCAGAAGTTCCTTTTGAAGAAATCACTGAGTAGGACCCTGGCACGTACTTGTATGGAGAGTTTGGGGAAGCCAGAATGTAATCCACTCTTGTGCCATACTTGCATGTCCCCTGCACATCTGTTATTTCAGCACTCAACTTAGACTTCCATGTTTTTGAACAATCATGATCATAATAATCACCTAAGTTCACTTAGAAAGAGCAGTTAAACAAGGGAAAAAAAAAATATATATATATATATATATACTTTGGCCTTTAGCAATGATGACAATGGGCTCACATTCTCCTGCATAATCCTTTGCATCGATATAGCCTTTGGATTTCATGAAGTTCATGACTTCTGACCTTGGCCTAGGCTTTCCGAGTTTCTCATAGTACTGCAACAAAAACAAACAATCTCAGATGAGTAATCTGCAACAATTTAATGTAAACAGTTGTGAGAACTGAGAATGTTACATTAAAAATATCTGTCCATCTCTCAGATGAGTAATCTGCTCCATATAGTGAATTGAGACCTCCTGCTAAGATATGGGGAGTGTCATTGGAGCGAAATATTTCCTGCACTTGTTTCATTCTCCAATTCTCATCTAAGTGGTCAAGCTGAGTAGAATGCAAATTTATTTCTCCAGCCCAAGGCACATCAATTGTAGCCTTCAAAACATTCCTAAATCACACATGGAGTTGTCATTGCAGTTGTACACCGAAAAAATCTATAGTCTAAAACAACAATAAAGGATTGGTATTGTAAGTTATTCTATTTCAATATTTTTGTGTAGTTAATTACACTGATAAATATATCAGAGAATGACAGAGGCATGGCAGTTTTTGTCTTTCAACAAATCATAATAATCACTATCATCATCGTGATTCATGACTAACTTCTTTTAACTGAAGAGTGGTAATCATTTCAAAGGAAATGTGGGAGGAATAAAACACCTGAAATCATTATCATCAGCAATCTTTTGAACTTTCCACTTCTTAATTGGCCATTTGGATAAGATGGCATTTCCATATTCTGGAGCCCAACTCTCAGCAAACACATATTTCATCCCCAAGGCAGCTGCTAAATCAGAAAGAGGCTTCATGTTCTTCTCTTCTTCTGCTTTCACATCCTGCAGGGCCATCACATCAGCATCAATCTCCCTCAGAACTTCCAGGATGCTTCTGCTGCTTGCGAATCTCTCACTGCCCTCACAGTAGTTCATAATGAAAGGAAAACACACAGGAGACCTTGCAGGGACCTGATGCCTGCCAGAAACATTTCCCATAATTCTATCTGATGTGCCCTCTTTACTATTTGCCAATGAAATCTCATTCTCGGGAAGATTAATAGAAACCTTCAAATTTGAACGTGGCAGAATGTTGGAGTCAGAAAGACTCTGAGCTTTGTTCAGAGAGGCATGCAATGGAGATTGCTTCAGTATACTCTTGGGAAAGTCACCCTTTGCGAGATTCTTCTTCTTAGAACTATGCTCATGATTGGAGACAACCCATTCATCAAATTCTGAAACAGCAGGTGCAAGTGAAAACATGGCAACATTGAATGTAGCAATCCTAATAGGCCTTCCAGATTCAGACTCAACCAATAGGCCATTTGAGTCACTTCTAGATTTGTTTTTACTCAATTTTGCTCTGGGGTGGTGAGCCTTAAAGTTCAATTTTCTAAACCTTTTGATCACAACTTTAGACCTGGGGCGCTTCCATAGTAGCCACAGTATCCTTGAATAAAGGTGCCGGAGTTTTCTTCTAATGACACTAAACATCTCGCCAGAGAAACAATTTAACAAACTCTCTTTTGGGAAGGAAAATATAAATTCAATGTTCTTTTTTTCATGACATGTTCATCATGATTTCTTTCACCAGCTTAATCAGTGGCACATCTTCCAAACGAGGCAATATATGGAATAAGTGGAGACAAAATTAGGTCCTAACTACTCCATGGAGGGAGATAGACAGAGTCAGAGAGTTGACAAAGGTGCAATGTTGTTGAGCTTCCTTTCCAACACAAGAAAACAAGGCCAACTGCTACCAACAAGAACAGAAGAAGTTAACTAATGTCTTGTTTTTATGTGTGTTAATGATAATAACCATTAAAATGCATAAAGCAACAAATGATTATTTTGGTGGGGTCAACCACTGTCCAGTGTAGTGGAAGCCTGCATATACATCCCGTGAGTTGCAGACATTTTTGACTGCATAACATCCATTGCGTAGGCTGATGCAGCTTTATACTTTTCTTATATAATGAGTTGAAATCTTAGCTTTCTCGAATGTATTATAAAAGGTTGTAGTTATTACATAAATAGTGGATCCGGCTTTCAATTTTTTAAACAGCATAACTTTGCATTATAACTTCTGAATAAAATTTGTCTATGTATGTTGTTGTAATTTTGATTGAGCTCTTGTAACCCTCAAAATCATAGTTGGAAAACATGCATTTTGAAGTCCTTTTCACTAAACAAAAGTCAATGACTTAGGTAGAGAAAGTGGGACATGGATGGACAAGATTTGATAGCCACGCCTATGAAAAATCAGCATGCAGCTGTTTCAATTGGTAAACTTCTACGATGCACTTTTCCAATTATGTGAAAAAAATTAATTTTACCCTAGTGCGAATAAACTGTGTTAGTAGTGAATATACAGGAGTTTTATTATTAAACAGAGATTTATAGAGAATATTCTTAGCACTCTCGAAAAAGAGTAATCTCACTCCTAACCTGTGTTATTCTTAATAATTCTTTTTAATCTCTTTAGTTTCAATTCAAATTCTCTTGTGAGGGAACTACTTAAATCCCTTTTCAATTTTGAATATCTTTACTCTTTCAATATTACATATATTTGCTCTTTCAGTTTATGCCTTCTAAGTTGTTGATATTGTTTTTAATTCCCATGCAATATACTAAATACTTACAACTAATTACTTTTTTTGTTATTGTACTGTGGCTGTCTGGGCAATTATTGATTAACTGGCTTAGGACTATCATATTAGGATTCATATCAAGCAACACTTCGATCAAATATCAACTATGATCAAAAGGTCACAAACACTTAAAAATCTTAAATATTACCCATAATCAAGTTTATAGTTAAAAAAAAATTACCAGAAATTAGATCATGTTTAAAACTATGTCAATCACAAACTTATTTCAAAAACTATAAATACGAAAATATGAAGTAAGAAGATAGGTGATTGCATTTCTTACGAATTTAGATTTCATTATGCTAACTTAATTATTTGGATACTGACTTAAATATCGAAATACCTTTGACAAGTACAATCATGTGCGGCTTAGAAGTAGAGCTTTAAAAACTTAGAAGAACAGCTAAAGACAATGTTAAAAGACTCGAAAAAAAAGTGTGAATGAGTGTATTGAGATTTTATTAGACAAAAAAGAAAAGTTAACTTTGAAGTGAATATTTGAGTACGAAAAAAAAAATTTAATTGGGAGCATCGGATAAACTCTGAACTAGAAACATTGAATTAGTGGGAATTAGTGGGTGTCCAAAGTTTTTTTTTCAAAATTTGTGAAAGATTGTTTTTAACAATAATTAGTAATTAGAACATGAAAGAAGAATAATATATCTTTGACATAGGATATTTTTAAATAAGTTTTACTCATACTATAGGTTAAGGAAAGATTTTTTAATATCAGAAAATGATAATTCAACACAATGGTAGAGGTCGATTTGTTGGGCTTCGTCTGTGCAGATTCGAAGCCTGTTGTCGACCAGTGTTTTTATTTGTATTGGGTTGGATACTAATGTTTTATTCTTTTATTTATATTTTAGTTACGGTTGATAATTTTTTTTGGCAAGCTTCAATCTAGTTTAACAAAGAAACAAAAGAATTAAGTAGTTTAATCTATTTTTATTTTTTCCTTTTTTTTGTTTTCTAGTGATGAGATCATAATTCAGATACGATTATGCCAATTGGAAATATATAGTAGATTAATTAGTGTAACTCACTATGATCAAATTCACCATAAATGTTCTTCCACGGATGAATTAATACGAATTAGCATCATAGAAGACTATGATTGTTTAAAATTTAAAATTTGCAAATCTTACCATGTGACAAATTACAAAATATACCCAAAATCAATTATATTAACAACTCAAGATAATAATATTTTAATCATTTTTTAAATTAATCATATTTATTTTATTTTATAATTTAGAATTTTAATATATATATATATATATATATATTATTGTATTATCACAGAGTTGTTATGTAAGAGTATATTTTTTAAAGGGTATCAAACTATAATTTTCCTTTAAAAAATTTGCCTAAAATTCACTCAAATAATTAAAATCGTTAACGTGGAAGTTTAGCTTAATTTTATAATTCTACAACCAATTTACATACTAATATATGAAAAAGAAAATTCGTTGACATCATTTAACTATCATTTGACAATTTTTTATAAAATTAAAATGATTTGAACAAAAATTAATTTTTATATTTCCAAAGAAAAAAATAAAGAATAATGAGGGATAAATTGTGTGTAAGTACCATTGGCATTAAATTAAGGCAGATTGTACAAACAAAAATGCTGGCGTAAACAATTCAGCTCATTTGTTTCAATAAGTGAAGATCACCTTAAATATTAACTTGAAATCTGAAAGCCCGATTACTGAGAAGGAAAGAAAACAAGACTACTACCACAATCTCCACAAATACAAGTTAACATGCGATGATGCTGAATCCCTTTGTGAACATCATGAACATGATGAAGTGAGTTTTACATTGATCTACTGTTCAAATTCTCACTTACTGATCATGTAGACATTAAAAAAGTTGATCATGGAATCACTGACCATAGAACCATTGAGATGACCATGGAATTCACCAGAATTGTTTATGATGCGTGTGTTGGGGAATGCTGCATGCGCGGAGGAACTAGGCGAATCAACACAGCCACCATAAGCCTTCTTCATAGCCGCCACCAAATCTACAAACGAAGCGTGTCGGGAAGGACCAGTTATGTTGCACACAAAAGAGCCTTTGGCAGCATCGTACCAAACCTGCACAACAACGAGAGACAACCTTTGTTCCGCAGTGCTGCACACGTGTGTCACAAACAAAGAGCCGCCGTGTGCGGTGGTGTCGTGTTTGGTAGCAACCAGATAACCACACCTGACGTGCGGAACGCCGTATCCGATGCTAAACTGCCCTGCGTCTTTGCGAACGTCTAAAGTAGAACCTCCGTACTTGAGATCAATGGCGCCAACGCCTTTACGGCCTTCTTTGTTGGTTTCAATGTCTCGAACCGTAATGTCCACTCTGGTTCCTTCTCTGTCGAAAGTGTAGTCTCTGAGAGAGACACTTGCAGTGCTAACGCCCACGCTGGCATGAAGGGTGCAGGTTTTTGAATCGGGAGTTGAGTATACCACAGATTGGTCTTTCCCGTCAGGGCTCTTTGACACTTCAACACTTGATATGTTGCTGCTATATGAGCTTCCCATAGTCTATCTCTTTCTCAAATCACCTTCTTTTTACTTAATTTTTTTGCCATGCATCGGTCTGTGTGTTATATCCTCTTCGCTGGATTCTGAACTAGCTTAGAAAGTAAGCATAGTTCATCATTTTTGTCAAAGATAACTACCAACCTTCTTCTCCGGATAAGATTCTATACATCAGTGGGTTTTCTTTCTGTTATATTCTTTATCTTCCTGAGGATAATACTAACAAGATACCCTCTGTTATTTTCAAATTTCGTTGGAACCCATATATATATATATATATATATATATATAACAAATAAAAAAAAATTGTATGAAA
Source organism: Vigna umbellata (assembly GCF_029865625.1). Taxonomy (NCBI): domain Eukaryota; kingdom Viridiplantae; phylum Streptophyta; class Magnoliopsida; order Fabales; family Fabaceae; genus Vigna; species Vigna umbellata. The sequence continues at coordinate 65,827,019 of NC_142169.1, forward strand.
ACGGTTATTACACCCGGTTTGATCCATCACTAGTTGACAATGATCACAATTTAGTGACTCAATTCAACCTGAGTGAGTAAAAAAAAAATTAACCTAATCTAACTCATCATGAATTGGTGGAATAAATGGATTGATTTGACTCAATTAATTACAATTTTTTAATTAAAAAATTAACAAAAATTTTCTAATTAAATCTATATAAAGGTAGAAAGATCTTAAATTATATTTATGATGAATTAAATATGAGATTTTATCCAACAAAGATATCACAAAATTTCTCTAACAAAATTTTAATGATTTCATAGCGATTCAAATTTGTTTTTGCATAAAAATTGAGTTACTAAGTAGAGATTTGTGAATTTTTCATATTATATAATTATTTTATACAAAAATAATTTAACTCGAATCTCCATTTCAATTTTTAATATTTTATTATAAAATGATTATCCTAACAAAAACTACTTATTAGAAAAATTAGGTAGATTGTGAGCAACTCGTTTCATTACGGATTCAATTCGGGTGAGTCGAATTTAAAATTAACCCGTATCAAAATTTAAAAAAGAAATTCAACTCAATCCGATTCAAACATATTTTGAGGCATGAATTTCAAATCATTTTCACGGTGAAAAGTAATCAACTTCATCTAATTTGAAACTCTTACAAATATACTTTGAATTGATGTGACTCATTAGCCCATCAAGTTAGACTAGAAGTTTTCTATTTTTTAATATATAAATATATATATATATATATATATATATATATATATTTTTTTTATATAAATTTTAAATTAAAATTAGACAAACAATATTTCCAACTAAATGAGCCTGGTGATTTTCAACAAACTTTTTAGAGCTTTTGACCTGTTTGTTTTGTTAGACTAGATCAAATGGATTCAAATATTTGAAGTCAAATTTTAGAAATCATGCCGTCAAACTTTTGAATATACCAGACAACTTTACTTCCAATAAGCGTGCCAGTGGGGGAGTTTTATTATGCTTGAGGGGTCTTCCCCCAATTTTTTTTTTCATATATATAAATTAATATATTAATAAAAAAAATTATTTGAATTTTAATATATTTGGAATTTCCAAAATTTGTGTACTTGACACTCTTAACATATTTTCTAAAGATCTGTTATTGGTGTTAATTCACAGGGGCAGCATCTTCTGTGGTCTCCACCTCACAGGGGCAGAATTTGTACTTATTTCTCTATAATCATGTACATTGAATAGGTGGCATATTATTAAGATGTATCAATGTCTATAAAAAAGTGACATTTTTTTCTTCTGATAGGATTATTGGACAGGATATGCATTCCCCTCCTAAAAATAAACCAGTGGAAGTGCCAAGCACATCGAAGAGAATGGAAACAACTAAAGGGAAGTACAGTATAGGATGAATGGCTACTACTGAACGAAATCTGAGACCCAACTACTGATGTAATGATTGAAAGCATTAATGTTATTGCAGTCACATCACACAATAATCCACGTGTATTATTCTGTGTTAAAAGACATTTTTCTTAACTTGGGAAGGATCACTGTATACGAAACAAAGCAATTAATCTTTCATGTTTTAAAACCCTTCTCCGAATGTTGTTCTACTTTACCATCATGCCGGGCCTTTTGGTTTTCGATTGTGTTCCATGATCAAAGATTTAGCCCTCCAACCATGACCATTGACCACCATCTCCTACATTCTTTCATAATTTATTTCAGTAATTTTTGCTCATCGATTCTTATTGCGTGTTTTTTTGTATTTGAACAAGTCATAACGGTTATTATTGTACATGTAACGGCAAAAATCATATTAAGAGACACTAAATTGTAAGAGTATCCTTCTAGTGGCAATGTTTTCTCGAATTTGGATTTTCTTCTAAGTGTTTTCTTGCTGTTTCTCTGTTGTGCCTTCAAAATACACAGATGAACATTGATTTTAATGTTTTAAAATATATTAAAAAGATTATTAAAATACCAACATCGGTGTATTGATTATTGATAATGCTCAGCAGAAAACAGTACCAAAAAACTCAGTAGAAAATCTGCATTCTGTTTTCTTGATTTACTTGGTTTATTTTTGAAGATTACCTTGATAGTTGGATCAAAGCTTGAGCATTCATTTAAAGGAGAAAGACAAGTGTAGCTTGATGAGAGAAGAGAGCTTCAAATAAAACTGCGACAGCAGATTAAAGGATGTCGTAACAGAAGAATCAACCTTGGCATTGAAAGCAACTTAATGTATCTGAACTCGAAATGCATGATCTGAATGCATTATTCTTTTCCAGAGCGTCTCACGGACATTATTCAAAACACTCACTTCATCCAAGTAAATAATTATATATGGGCAAAACGAACAGAAATACGCCTGTGGATTGGGCTCCTGCAAGATGGACAGTCTTGCATACCTTGTTTCTCATGGAGCTCATTGCAGGTTGTGCAAACAACCTGATGAGCACATGGGAGGAATACAACAGACATCTCTTCAGAGAGACACATCACACATTCTCTTTCCCGTTTAACACCCCCGGTTAATGAGTACTCATTTAAGCTTGTAGCAAGTTCTGAGATAAAAGTGGCCCTTGATTCTTCCAGAACAGAACCATTTTCCACACGGCTGCTCGCGTAGTTTCCGTCAATTCCCCTTCTCAGTGCAGCAATTTTGGAAGAGTCAGTCTTTTGTCTCAGTTGTGCAATTTCTTTTTCAAGTTTCTGGATGTCATCTCTGTACCTCTGCAGATTCTCCTCTGCTTTCAGTTTGATCATATCCTCTTTTGATTTTGCTGATTCTTCAATTTGTTCCCTTTCTTTTCTTATAGAACTGGCCTGTAAAAGGAGTTCCTCTTTTGCCTTTGCTACCTGCTGCCACCTAGCCTGTGATATTTTCCTTTATAATGAGAACATACTCGGTAACAAAACTAATTCGGCATTTACATACTGAATAAGATGGCAACTGCACAATGTCACAAGTGATGTATGTGTATCAAACTGTACTCACGTTTCACTTCTGTAAAACAATATTTACACTTTTGTGGTTCGGGTGTCAGTACTTTAACTAAAAGACAAGTCTTGCAACCACAAGATGAATAGAACCTTCAAAGTATGAATCAAACAAGATGCACCAGGACAGAAAAAGGATGATAGACCATATGCATTAATTCCTTGGTGACGGAAGGCAGTTCAAGTCTTGACCCTTTAGAAGGTAAAAAGAGGATAGTACCTTGTCATCTAACACCATGGAAAGGGGAAAACACTTTGATTATTTAACATAAATTGCACTGCCCACCCATTCCCATTCCAATGGAAACAACGTCAATAGTTAAACCACGCATAGAAACAAAATACAAATAAAATGTCAATGTGTCAATCCAAATTTACTTAAAATCCTATGCATAAAATGAGCGTTGCGAAATTTTGTAATTTCGGATCATTGCTCCCTAACTACAGTTTCTGACATTTTACGGACAATGCTCTTTTTATATTGCAGATAACATGAGAGCAAACTACAAGCTGAACCATGTATGTTAGCATAGACATCAGGTGAACATTTACAAGATGAAAAGCACATGAAAAAGTAGTTAGAATATGCTTGAAATAGTATACCTCAACTTGATCCTGTTGTGCTTTAGCTTGCCCTAATTCTTGCTGAAACTGAGCTAATTTGTGTTTTTCAGCCATTAGCTCTTCCTGAAACAAGGATTTCTGCTTCTCCCATGATTGAAACTTCATTTGGGTCTTCTTTTCCCTCTTTGAGACCTCTTGACAGCTTGTGGCTGATTCTGCTGCACGTAACCTAGCAGCCTCCATCTCTTTCCTCAGCACAGCATTTTCTACCTCAAGTTTACGGACATCTGCATTAGTTCGTTCTACCTGAGAACTTGCTTTACACAAGGCATTTTCCATCTCTGAAATCTTTTTCATAGTGTTTTCCTCTAATGATTGTTTTTCTTTTCTAAGCCGTTCAACGTCATCTTTCTCTTGTCTAAGTGTCTTAAGCTCAGCCTTGTCCTTGCTCAGCCGCCGAGCAGCCTGCATAACCTTCTGATTTGCCCACTCTGTCCATTCTTGAAGCTGGTTTTGCAGCTCCTGAACCCTTGGAACTAGCTTCAAAATCATTTCATCCTTTCTATCTTGGGGTAACCACTGTCCCAGGGGCTTGTCGCATGGTACCCCTACACAACTACTATTAGGTGCCTCATTATCGCAGCAGATAGATGTAACAGGATACTTACTTTTTGAAGACAAAGAAAGAGAAAGATCAGTATCCATAGCTGGTAATGCATTTGGGTTACCAACAGCAAGTATAGATTTTGCTTCATGCACCAAAGATGAAGTATCTCCTGACTGAGATGCGGTGACACTGGAATCCAAGCTAAATGCAGTGGGGGTAGATGGCCCATCGTTAGATGAAAAAACAGCATTCAAATTGTCATGTGTTGCATCAACTCCCATTGCCTTACTTATGTTTAAGGATGCACTCTTTAAGTTTATCGTAGTAGATTCTGATACAGACTTAAGTTTTTTATCCAAGATTAATCCATTCAAGCCATTCAGTCTTCCACCTCTCAATGACCCTTTAGACCCATATGTTCGATAACCTTTTTCCACATGGAATGACTTCTGTCGAAAAATATATTCTCTCTTTGTGCCACTGGAATGGACCTTTCTAACACTCCCACACCTTTCTTCCACAAAAGGAGATTGAGGTGTTCCAGATGTACTAGATGATTTATCAATAGAATCACGCACAGAATTAGTAATCTCTTTCCCCGATAGTCCAAGAATTTGAGAATTCTTTGTGTTGTCCAAAACAGTATGTCCTGCCACAGAGGACTTCTCAGGTTGAGAACCTGAGGGGGCTGATTTACAAGGATTTGGAAGACCTTTTGATTCTAATTTTGATTGTGATTCAGTTTGAACAGAAGAGCAGCCATCACTACCAAAACTATTTGAAGGGTCACCGTCCATTGCACAAGCATGTGACACGTTCATGTCAGAAATTAGCAAAGCCCACATTGCATCCCCGATACTATAGAATGGCCTAACCTCTCGAAGAACACAAACCAACTCAGCCAAAATATACTTTTCTAGCTGCATTAAATCTTCAAAATAATGCTCTCTTGAAGGATCCTCTTGGCCATTTCTAAGAAACGCTAAACCATTATCAACTACATTAGACACAGCATCTTTGCATCCATAACAGATGCCCGACCTTAAGATGGCCTTTGTAGCTACGTCTTCGGTGTATCCACATCCAACAATTTTTTTAATTGCACTCCTGAAAATAATATTCAAACTGCTCATGAGAAGTTCTTCCAATTCAGCTTCAGTGAGATCACTCCAATCAGCGTCATGGAATTCATCATCCACCTCGGATTCCTCCTTAGGTTGGCTGAGTCTGAACTCAGATGAGACTACGGAACTAGACAATCCAAGGCCAAGCTTCAATCCATCAGAATAATCTTGGTTTACACTGCACATGTCAGAAGTACTAACTTGCCCAAGACCTGGCGTTATCTCAAACTTTTCAGCAGAGAATTCATAACTTAGGCTTTCATGTTGAGCTGAAGGAATACTCTTATTTGGCTCTCCTAAAGGTGGATCAGCCCTGAATTTTCTCTTATTCCTGCTCCCTTTTTCTTGGACAGACACCGAAGGAGTCGTTCGACTGCTAGCACCGGCCACCAGTGATGCCATTTATCTGCAAATAAACATAAAATATATGAATATACTCACCAAGCATCACTACTTTATTTAACATCATTCACAATCATCCAAAATTTATTAAATCCAAATACAAGTTCCGTTAAAAATGATAATGTGAAAATTAAAATCGATGAGAAAAAATCAAAATAAATCTTCTAATATTACAGACCAAGGAAAAAGAAAAGAGGAGATAACTAACACTGAATTATAATCCAATGCTTGAATTTAAGAAGAAAATCCATTACCTCTGAATCTCAGTATTACAGCCTAGAATATATAACTTCCTGAAACGTTTAGATAGAGAGAAACCCATCAATGAATTATCAAAAAAAAAAAAAAAATCAAAAATATCCAAAGCTACCTATAAACATGTACCCAGTACTCACAGCGCTACGAGCATACCCAGATGAAAAAGAGAAAACACTGAAAGTACCCAAATGAATTCAAATACACGTTGATACTTCGAACTCAGTCACAGATCAGAAAAGTGATCATAGAAAAGTTTGTTTTTAATATTATAGCACATGCAACCCCGAATACAGAGGATCCCAACAGGCGTGAATGAAAAACAGAGTTATGATCAGTATTGGAAGATTGAGGCGTACCCGATTGAAGCGGAATTTGGAACAATCAAAGGTAAGATTGATCTCAGAACATTGGAGAATCAGAAAGGAAATCCACAATTTTTTTTCTTTTTTTTTCCTTTATTTTTTATTATGCTGAGGCTGCAACAACTTGAGGTCTTAAAAAAGGCTTAAAGGGTAGAAACGTCTCTCTATAGTAACTAGGTTAGCACTATGGTAATGTTAATACAAAATACAAAATAAGATTTTTCTTTCTTTTTAAAAATGACAATTAATTTCATAGAAAAAAAATTGCAGAAGATAAGGTACTGTCGTTTTTTGAGGAATTTTATTAGCCGAATTGATATTTTTTTGACAAAATAGATATTTTTTATTCAAATTTATTGATTGACATTTTTTTTAATACTCAATCTTTAATAAATATATTTTTATATTCAGATTTAATTAAGTTTTGTGTCACATAATCTTTATATATACATTTATATAAAGTTGTCACGACGATGAATTTTTTTCAAAAGCAAAGTTATATTGGCATTTCACTTTGATATATTTATTATGTCTTTCATATACTATTTTGTCAATATTAATTTATATTTGATTAATAAATTATTCCTCTAATTATCTTTTGTATATATAAAAGTAAAGGTTGTACAAGGTTTTCCAACATTTTTGTTTGCGAGTTAGTGTTTGTAAAATTTTAAATCAAAATTACTAAAATTTTGAAAGCATTGAAATATATATTTTAAATTATATGTCATTAAACATTGATTAAAATTATAGAATTAATTACGATTAGTTATTTAACGCATTTCAAATACATAAAAAATATACAAAATTGCTATGAATCAACATTTAATCTAATTTTGAAATATGATGTATATTTTTTATATATAAAAGAAGGGTTATTGCAGTAATAATTTTCACTTAAAGTGGGAATACAATTAGTATTTACTCTTGTCTAATTATGTTTTCAACGTATCATTATAATAATATTGTTTCATATTGTAACATCCTAAAAATACAGTATAAAATCATACCGTAGAATATTCACAATTAACAATATTACAATTCAGTTCTGAAAGAGAAGAGGTACGTTTTTGGCCGAACGACCTTACAACAATACTTCAGAATTTAAACTTTACAAAACAATAAACTGAACCGAACGGTTATACAAAACCAAACCTACACCGAACGGTTATACAAAAACAGAACTAATTCTATCGACCAAACGGTTTTACGGTTCCGCTTTTACTTCCACTTCTTCCAAAGTCTCTTCCACTAGACACTCTTCCCCTCTTGCTCATATCCACATGATGATCATTGCAACAGGAAATGACGGCCGAACGGACAATACAGACAAGACAAGAAATAAGGTAAGCTTATGTGATTTAATTAATTCAGTAAAACATATATTTCACATAAATCTAATATAATTCAATAGTCAATCATGCAACAATCAATCATGCATTTCCAACCATAACCATACATCAATGCATGCAATGATCGACCACTTTACTCTGACTGTCCGGACTGTATGAATTCTGTGTAGCTACGACGTTTTTGCACCAGGTGATGTAGTAGCTGGGATGCCCTCAACATCTGCCACCCGAGGTTAGTCCGTTATATCTCGCCCATTTTAAGGACTAGGACCTCCTGCCATTCTCACACATGATTTTCTCCTCTCTACTTGAGAATGAGTAATCATAGAATATCAGAAAAAACGCCACTTTAGCATGACCATATTCATACTTTACCATTCCATAACAAATCCTGTGATATTCCTCCCTGGAATACTCTTTCATATCCATATTATTCCATTCATATCACATTTTAAATATCATCATATTTTATCATCAATACAATCAGACTGAACACTGAAAACAAGATCCCATCTTAGAACAACAATGAAAGAAATAACTTTCATCTTAGAAGCAAGACTGAACGAGAGAATACTTTTTAGAATAATCTAACGGAACACTTAGTGTAAGACCGAGCGGTCTTTCACTTATTCACAGAACAGGACCGAACGGCCCATATAGGATAAGACTCATCAGAAGCCTAACACTTATGATAATATGGAACGTTTACTAGCTACTCAACAAGTATGACCGAAAGGTCTTTACTAGACAGAACTCAAAGAATGTATGGAATACTATAGAATACATATAATTAAACCTAACCGAAAATGATGAAAGTTTTTATCCGAGACCTAATAGTTTAAACCAAACATTTTTATTCCAAAAATGGTATAATTGAGTATTATGATGAGACCGAGCGCTTGGTTTAAAACCGAACACTACTGAGCTTATACCAAAACGAATGAATATATATATATATATATATATATATATATATATATATATATATATATATATATATATATATATATATATATAATACAATTACTTAACACTTATTTTTAATAAAGAATAAATATAATTTCTACGATTTTAAGTATTATAGAATACCTTAACTAAGCTAATTATAAAGAGGAAGCTATACTTAGACTGAACGCTTATTTAATACTAGGAGAAAACCGATCGGTCATTAACTAAAATTCTCTACAGAAGAAGAATCCAATTCAGACCGAATACCCAAATGAAAAACCGAACAGTCAATAATGACTCTCGGTTTCAAACACAGAAATTACGCAGAATGCTGCAGATTGAAGATCAAACCCTATATCAACCCAGTTCACACCCTTTATCAATCATTCACCATACAGACAAGCATACAACCACATTTATAATTCATCTCAACCAAATATATATACAGAACACCAAACACCTAAGCCAACATTCAAAACAAAGAATCATAATTAAATTAAAAAAAGCTTTCCTTACCTCTTAAACTTAGCCAAACGCTCCCAGTTTGTATAGAATATCTCACCACCAGAAACCTTAGAATCTTACGGGTCACGATTTATGAAACTAAACCAAACAAAAGACCAGATATGTGCTCAGAATGAGATGATAAACTCATGCAACCAGAACTTGGCTTGCATGTGTCAGAAAACGAACGTTCCAAGAAGAGAAGGAACTCACCAGCTTAAAACCACAACTTGATCGGTGCAAAGTGAAGCCCTTGACACTAGGAAGACTCAGGAACTGCCTGAATGATGATCGGGTGAAAGAAAATGTAAGAATTTTTAGAGAAAAGAAGAAGATTGTAGAGAGAAGGAGGAGAAAATGAAAAACTCAGAAGGTTGAAGATGAAGGGTGCATGTAGAAAAAGTGGCACGAAGTTTGAAAATTTGATTTTTATATCACCGTCAAAAACCGATCGTGCACTCTGTAGTCCACACCTGTCTTCCACTTTCTGAATTTCATAAACCCGTGCATCTACACCTGTCTTCCACTACATTGAGATTTTAAGGGTCCTGACACATATGTTGACTAAAATTATTGCTTCAATTATCTATATATTTTATTTTATGTATAAATTAATGGTGTTTGCACTAATGTAATACTTAAATTAGATACATTTAATATTGCATTTCATTGTCTTTATTATGTTTGATGTATTAGTATCATAATATTAATTTATATTATTATTTGTAAATTATTACTAATGATCTCTCTAATAGTGAGTATATATATAAAAGATTAAAGTTTTATGGAGCTTTGGAGAATTTGTAATTTTAAATATGAATTATTATGAATTTTTAAATAATTTCACCATTATATATTTAAAATACGTATAATTATGTGCTTAGAACCAAACAGATGAAAAATAATTAAAATTTGATGAAAAAGAAACTAAGAACTGATTAAAATTAAAATTTTCTTAAATTGTTTAGATGTATTTTTTTAATCGAATAATTTGATGATATCAAAAAGAAAAACAAATGGAATAAAAGATAGAATTGTCAAAAGGGTTAATCTTAGTTATTGAATTTCATCTATCTTAACTAATTTAACGAATAGGTTAGCCTAATAAGGTTCATTTGGTGAATCCGCAAATGATTGCACAAATTAGTCCACTGCATAGTAGTGGGTTAATTTTCTACTTATTTGATTTAAAAATAATAATTTTATCCTTTTGAAAAAAAATAACAAAATAAAATTTGAAATGATCATAAAATAATTTTCTCAAAAAAAATTATAAATGTTAAATCTTTTTCTATCAGCATTACAGATGTTAAAATGTAAAAGAAAAAAAAAACAATTTTATCATGTTGAAATTCTTGGTCAATCAAATATTAAATAACGTTAGAATCTTAACATAGTCATTGCTTTAGTATTGATTTTATTTTTACATGTAATAAAAAAAAGGAAAGACACAATTAACTAACAAAAAAATTGTTATGTGAAAAAAAAAGTTAATAAAAGAGTAGTAATAATCCAATTAAATTTTCTGCTAAGATCGTAGTGTTATCTTTTTTACTGGATCTTTAAAATACATTAATATATATTAAATAAAATTTTAATATATTTTAAAATATCTAAATCAATATTCACCAATATATTTTTAAAGACTTATGAGAAAGACAACACTCATGAACATTTGGTGATCAAAGTTCTCAATTCTTTAAAATCATGTAATCAATTTTGGATTAAAATAAATAGTCTAATATTATATATATATATATATATATATATATATATATATATATATAAATATATATATATATAACATCCCAAAAATACAGTAATAAAACCATATAATAGAATTGATTACAGTTAATAATAAATCAGTTCAGTCTTAACATTAAAGAAAACGTGCGATTCTGACCGAACGTCCATAAACAGTAAGAGTTCAAATTTGACTTATACAACAATACAAAACTGACCGAACGGTTTACAAAAGGAATTACCGAACGGTTGTTCCTAACAAAAGAAAAGGTGACCGAACGACACCTTATACTAACTAAACTATACTACTAAGCGAACGTATTACGATTCGGCCTTAACTTCAACTTCCACGAGGTTCTCTTCCTCCAAATATTGCTCTTCCAGCGCCTCTTCCAGTAGCGCGTCTCTTTCTGCTCACATCCACACGGATGATCATTGCAAGGACAAGGACGGACGTACAAACGAGACAACACAAGGAAAAACACAGGGTAAGCTTATGTAATTTAATTCAAGTAATAACATACATTTTCATATGCAAGCACATTTAAATACATTCCAATAAACAATTCAATCAAACCCTGATACTAGACCGACTGTCCAGACTGTATGAACTCTGTGTAGCTACAGGCGTTCGTGCACCCGGGTGATGTAGTAACTGGAATACATTCATCAGCTGCCATCCGAGGTTAGTCCTATTCATCCAAAGTACCCCTAAGGACGGGACCTCTTGCCGTTTCCACACATGACCTACCCTCCTCTACGTGAGGACGAGTGCCCACGAAACATCAGGATGAACAGCCAACATTAGCATGCCCACAGTCATACTTTACAATTTCAATATTCATCATGAGTCGTTCCTCCCCGGAACGCTCGTTCAACTTCACATCATTTCATTCATATCATATTCTCTTCCTATTTCATTCATAATCATTCCCAATTCCATCTTTCATTATCACTTTTCTCAAATTTATCTTTCATTGCCAATAAGTTAAATTTCATCTTTGTTCAAAGGTTTATAAAGACACCAGATACCGAACGTTCTATCCTCCCTCAGAACGAGGACGAACGCTTGAGACGAGACAGATAGGTCTCCAGTTCCAAAATAGAATAAGACCGAGAGGTTTACTGTCGGTTTGAGAGAGAAACCGAGCGTAATAGATATAGCAAGGAACGAAAGCACCGAACGTTCATTACAAAGTGAAACAATTATATGAACTGACTCTTGATAACTCTGACCGAACGCTGAAAAGACCTCGCCAAAGGCTACGACTCTATGCTGGAACCAATCGATACAGACACTTCAAGATATTCCAATAATAATACTTAGAAGCATTCATATGAAGAAATCGAACGTTTATGAATGTTTAGCTTATTTGAATTTACCTCAAGAAATCCGAATGTCAGTCAATGACCGAGCACGGTAGAGAAGAAATTCTATTGAAATTAGACGAACGCTGTTTTTCATCAATATAAGTTATATAAGAAACGAGAATGAGCGCTTGGTGTAAGACCGAGCACTACTCAGTACGAGCGCTTGGTGTAAGACCGAGCACCAATAAACTTATAATAACAGACTTGATAAATATAATAAGATATTGTCGAAGTAGTGATTACTAACGACGAAAATATACCATTTCACACACACACACACACACACACACACACACACACACACACACACACACACATATATATATATATATATATATATATATATATAAATTGAGTTTATCAAAGGATACCCAGATACAACTGTGCTTGGCCGAACGCTCAAGCATAGTATTATAACACGAGGACGCTCGTCCTCCACTAGGATTCTCTCCAAATGAAAGAATCTCATTTCAACTATGTTCACCAGGTGAACCGAACGGTCAATGACCGTTCAGGAACGAACGTATACTTTTATATGAGAAATTTCATACCAGAATCATTTCTTTTCAAACTCATTTTCTAACATATATTTTCATACTTTATACATTCATATCAAATTCAACTTTCACACTCCAACAATCCATATCATATAAGTTTCATATAATTCATACATTATAACATAACTCAGCCATATTTCATTTCATCTCAGTAAATAAACCAACGTTCTTTCAATCCATTCATATTAACCATCATGCATCAATACCATTCAGTCAAATAACGAACGTTCATGCATTACGACAACATACAAATACCAATTAAATTAAATAAGTTTCCCTTACCTCTGAGCGTGACCGAACGTTCCCAGATGCCGAAATACAATTTCCCCACCACAGGTTCTCCCACCGTCAACGCTCGACAATTCAAACTACAACAAGTGATGACCCGACACTATCAGAACCACTCATTTTAAGAATAGTGATCCACGCACGAACCCAGAATTGGGTTTGCATGTTTAGGAAAACGAACGACAGAGCGCAGAGAAAGACTTACCAGCCCAGCTTCACAAACCGAACGGTTTATCTGGAAGCCCTTGACGCCGGAAGTGCTTCTACGGTGCCGGAATAATGATCGGAGGAGAGAAAGTGGGTGTTTTCTCAGAAAGAAGATGAAGAGGATGTAGAGAGGAGGAGGAGAGATTAGGATTCTTCAGAAATCTGAAAAGAGGGTGCATGCAGAGAGTGGAGTGTTTTTCTGAAAAATCCAAGTTTTGTTGCACACGTCACAACGAACGTCCCCTCTTCAGTCGACACCTGCTTTCCACTAACTGATTCCCCGGATCTCATTTGCTTGACACCTGACGTTTTTCACCTGAGTGTCGAGCCTTCCTCTTGACACGTGAATTCCACTAACGACACGTGTTTGGATTTTACTAGTTTTGATATTTGATTTTACTGGTTCTGACAATATATATATATATAATTTATTTATCTAAGTTTAATTTTTGCTATTGATTTTAATGACTATTAAATGCATTCTAAGTAAGATGAGTCATAAGTTGGTATTGTTATAATTAACGTACAGTATTTTTTTTTTCAACTCGATCCAAAACCACAATGAATTATGTGAGTTCACAAAATTTCCTTACCTTTTACCACTCTAACCAAACTAAATCCAATAATTGATTATACATAAATATAATATTATATGTGTATAGCTTATTTACTACTAATAAACACATAAAAGTAAATACATGTAAGGTTATTTTACAATTTAATTATACTTTAGTTATAATAAAATTATAGGTTAATTATGTTTATGGTTCATGAATTTAGATATAAAACTGAAAATATATAACGTCAAAATTCATATACTTCAAACAAACTTAATTCTAATTTTATATCTATCAAAACATAGTAAACAATTCTTCACTCTAAATTTTACCAAAAGAGGTTGAAATTTTATAATTATATACAATAATGCACATAATCTTTCTCTATTTGACAATTTTACACTATAAAATATTTACTATTTTTGTTTAAATTTTTAACGATTGCATATTAGAAAAAAGAAACTAATGTAATCTGCAGAACGTTGATTTAATTTGGATTGAAGCAGCCCAATGCAACTGCATTTTATTTTTGTTCCAATAACTATTTAATAAAAAATTAAACTAAAAAGTCACAAACACCCTTACATTGAATAAAATTTTAAAGGAAGTTATAACATTAACTACAATTCATCATTTTATGTAATTCAAGTTATAATTAAATATAATTCTATTTTTTTTAAAGCAAGTATTTCACTTATTTGTTTTTATTTATGTGGCCAATATACTTGTATTAATATTTATTTATATTTTATATACAAAAGTAAATTTTTGTAAGGTTTTACAACACAACATTAATCCACTCTCCACAATTTTAAATATAAATTATTATGATTTATTAGAAAAATAATTACCACCAATTATTCCATGTAATTCACATGTATTATGCTAATATATTAAAAATATAAATGTTTATTATATATTATATGAGAGTTATAGATACAAAAAAATAAAATTATACTTTCCACAAAAAAAAATATATTTACAGATAAACATGATACTTAAACACACACAAAAAAAATAGATATAGATATATTTTTGTTTATGTTTCTAATGATATGATATATTGATATAACATATTTTATAATGTCAGTATTCCTGAGTTTATCATGTTTGACGAAAAAATTAACAAGAAACTAAAAGCAAAAATCATTTGTGAGAAACATCAATAAAAGATCAAAACCAAATCATTTTTTAGTATTACCCTCTCAACCTCATGTTGCTGAGCTAAAAGTGCAGAGTAGTAAATAAAAAAAAAAGAAAATTTTCTGATAAATGAATAGATGTAAAAATGGAGATTTATAATAATATACAGGAGCTTAACATAGTAAATAAATTCAAAAATGATTATCCTTTCACGTTGTAAAAGTAGTTTGCAAGTTTTCTTTTAAAGATTTATGCAAGTTTAGAGATTTTAACGTGTATTTATCATTGTGGAGTATAATATATATACCAATAAAATTGATATCTTATAAGAGTTGTATAAGTTTTGTTTTAGGAATGATAACTAACACTTATTCACGACACCTCACTCTAATTTGCCCTATGTCATCACATGCCATCCCATCCAGAACCTTCTCAACTCTTCTCACCAGTGATCAAAATGCCCAAGCAGATATGCTTTAGGTAGGTATAGTAGACCCCTGAATTTTCAGATAAACGTTTTTCATGTTTTCCTTTATTTTTTATCTTTTCATTCATTTCTTGTGAATCAAATATGGTTCATTGTAAGATTACCAATTATGTTCTCTTCATAATTTAAATATTGTGTATGCTTTATGACAATATTATCAGTAATTTGTTTTACACTGAAGATTCTCTAAAATAATTAATAGAAATAAAAACAAAACTGTTTAAAGAATATTTTTATGTTTTATTACAAAATTATCATTAAATTGTTTTATAATAAATATTTTTTAAAAATAATTTTAATAATAATCAAAGTAAAACTCTTTAATGATATATACGTTTTCCAAATGAAATTTTAAGAATTTAAATAAGAGATACATCCTTTAATAACTCATGTTTTATTTATCCATTTTATAAAAGGCATGCATCTTTCACTAGCTTACCTTTTATTTAAATAATTGTATCCCTTAATAATAAAAGGATATATACATATACTGAGTAACTGGACACCTCTTCCATAAAAAATAAAAAAAATAAAAAATAAAAAAATAAAAAAAAAAAACTCCCTAACTTGTTCATTTAAAAAACAATTTTTTAAACCATTTCTATAGAATTGTTTATTTTCTAAAATTATATTATTTAATTTATTACGAATACGAATACATAACCACAAAGCTACATATAATTTCATTAGTAATATATAACTAAAATTCTCTCGATTAATGTGCACAAATTTTATTCACTATAGAACAATAAGAACACTGATGTAAAAAGATTAAAACAGTAAATCCACAGTGAGAAAAAAAATACAGAAAAGAAGTCAAAACAGTAGGATAAAATTACAATGATTATTTAATCCAAGTACTACTTTCTGCAGACAAAAATATCTTTCAGATACATTCTATGATACTAAAGCACATTCAGAGGAATAGATCAGAGTGAATTAATGAAAATGAATAATAAAATAATATTATTCTACTAGGGTAGCTTCCTCGGAATCCTTAATCTATAATCATTTATCGTTTGCTAATAAACATAGCTAGTGAGAAAGTGCTGAGAGATTAGTTTCGACCAAGTGCACAAATCATACAGTTGCCACGAACACAACATGCAGTCAAGTTCTACACCACAATCAAAAACAGGCTTGATTCCTCCACGTATAAAAGGACAAACTATTTTCACTATTTATTATACTTGCAAAGTTCTTCCAATGGTCATATAAAATTTTACATGTACTCTATCACCAGTAATTACTGAAAATCACCGTATCAGTCCAAGTTAAAAGCTGTTGCCTGGAGCATAAGGAATCAATGACCAAGCTGACGTAGTATGCAACTAAGAAGAAAATAGAACTTTATGCAACAACTAAAGGGTACCCCAAAGTTCATAATTTATCTAATGTGATTGGAGTTTCTATATAAGAGAGTTCAGTCAGTGCTTCTTCAGACACGCAACTGACCTGTAATCATGGTCACGATGCATATACTAACATAGGCAGTAAGTGTGCATCACACCCAGCTCTCTCTGTTAGAAAAATCTTTTGGATGCATTGCAAAAGTTCCTTACATCATTTTCGTTAGTAGGACCCATCATCAGAAAACATGGAATGGAGAGAAAAGATGAAAGGGTTAATGTGCTGGTACCAAAAGTTGCAGATTTTGTTGCTGGTCTTGGTCCTGAACATCTATATATAGATGGTTTCAGCTTTTCTTATACATAGAAAACGAAAAACAAATTCTGAAACTCCCTCTTTCATTTCAAAATTTGATCTTAGAAACAATTTAATTCTATCTACAATCTAATTACATATACTAAAAATTAACATATCAAAAATTAACATCTCATTCACATCGTCGCTAGAACTAAAATTAAATGGTTTCTAGGATCAAATTTTAAAATGAAGGAGAAAATTTCAGAATTTGTTTTTCTTTGGAAAAGCTGAAACCATCTATATATATATATATATAGATGTTCAGGGAACAAACATCTTGCAAAAAATATGCAACTTTTGGTCCTACAGTAACCCTTTCATTTTTTCCGGATTCTCCATTCCATGTTTTCTGGGTCCCACCAACGAAAATGATGCAAGGAACTTTTCCAATGCATCCAAAAGATTTTTCTAACAATCTCATGCTACTTCATGTTCACTATCAGGCCCTATGCAGTTACAACACTAGGATTCGTCAGGCAGTTCGTCCAGCTTGGTTGCAGGGCCGGCTCACCCTTACATTATATTTTAAGGGTCTTCTCATTTTGTAATAGTGATGTAATTGTTTCTTCTCTCAAATTCAATGAATACAAAATTCTAATAGTCCTTGAAAATTCAAAAATGTATTGGGATGTTACTAGTGCTCTACCTCTCTCTTTTATAAATAATAAATTAGTCATCATAAATGACATTTTCCCTAGAGACAAATTATAGTTGAGTGGACTAATAGAATTGTGGTAGGTAATTGGATCATTGCCTCCATGACTTTTGGCCCCAAGAGGCAAACCGTTTGATGCATCAGATGGGTAACTATAAAATTGCGTCACACAATTCCAATCCATACTCTTAATATATGATAGATTTGTACTTCTTACAAGGTCAGATTTTTTTTGTTTCAAATCCTTTAAGATGTGTGACTATAAAAAGGCTGTTTTGCCAAGTGAATTTAAGTAAAAACAAGTTAGGGACGTGATTTCTCTAACCTCAAAAAACATATTCGGCATTTCAATCGGAAAACCCTGCTTCCTATAGATTTCTGTATGTAAAAGATCCCTTTCCCCGTATTCAACTTAATTATTTCAATTGACTATGCTAAAAAATATTCATCTGGTGAGGGAAGTGTTTGTACATCATTGTTAAGAAGAACTAGGAAGCACAGAAGGTAACCTCATAAGCAGCTAAAAACAAATTCAGTTTCGGCACAGGTCTACTTTCCTTGGACGTTTTTTCTCTTTTCAGAGCATTCCCTCAAAGCATGTATTTCTGTTAAGAGTTCAACGATGGTTAATTCAAATACAATTATGGAACTTAAACTTTCTGAATTAAAAAAAGGTTAAATAATTAGTTAATTGGATTCCAAAACAAAATTTCCATGAATTCCAACAATGCATTCATACACACTCTCAACTGCAATATTAGAGAGGATAACATGTCACGTGGGCAGAAACGAACAGAGAAATTGTGAAAGATGGATACCTGGCTGGCATGCTTTCCAATTCCTGTTTGATCGAACAACACAATCCTGAAAAATAAAGAAAAGGAATCCTCTAGGAATGGCCAGATCAAAGAATCTTAAATCTGAGGGTTTAGGGTTTTCGGGAGGTAAAATAAGTAATTAACAAAGACAATGAAGTTAACCTGCATCAAGCGATAAAGAGAAGAACATTCATTGAGCTGATTTACGTTCTCGTCATCCTCGTCCACATCGCTCTGGTGAATGCCTTGCGGCGGCGCCAAACGTTTTGCTTCGCTCCGGTTCTCCGGCAATTGCTCCATTTTAACTGCAACAGTTTCACAAAAACCAAAACTCATAAAACAATACCGAGAAGAGAATGCATGAAACTAAGTAAAGCTTCACAAAACAAAAACGAATCTCCAAGAAAACAACCTTCAATTTTTAAGATATCATGCACTTCAGTTCATAACCAAAATTTTCAAATCCCCTATCCTAACAATACATGGACGAAAAAAAAAGAAATTAAAAAAAAAAAAAAAAAACTTACTCAGTTCCTCTCCGACGAAGGATCTCAAACTGCTCGGGGGAGAATCCCCTCTCTTCGGTTTTATAAATAGAGTTCGTGCTGCCATTTTATTAAAGGACACGTGGCACGCTCTTGAGCTTCTTTCCTCCTACTCTACTACTAAAAAAATATAGGAAAAGAAAATAGGTTTTTGGTAAAAAAAAAAATCACTTCCTCCATTCCGGTCAAATTTCTTCTCCACTCCATACCAGAAAATATATTCCAGAAATGATAGGGTAGAAGAAGAAAATATGGAATGCAGGAAGTAATTGTCAAAAAAAAATTAAAAGGCCCAATGATCGAGTGTGTGGGCTCAAGAGAAAACAAAAGAGGATGTTTCACCCTCACCTCTACCCTTTCACCTCCCCCTTCAAACTTTAAGAAAATATTACCTTCGTTCCTAATTAAAAATATATTTAATTTGTAGAAAATTAAAAAGAATCTGGTCAAAAATCATTAAACAATTTCAAAATATTTTACTCTATTTTTTAAAAAAGTTCAACTTCTAACCTTAAAAAATATATTTTCTTTAATTTTTTCTCATCTTATTAAAGTACTTTTTAACACTGTATTCCTTTAATACATTTTAAAATATATATAAATTTCGAAATCCCATTCATAATTCTTTTAAATTTTATTTTTAGATTTGAAACTTAATAATAATATAATTTGATTTAAAATTTTAGTATTATTTAATATACGTTTTTATCTTAATAATTACTAAAATATAGTTTTTATTATTATAATAGTTATATTAAAAAAATATTAAAATAAAAATAGTAATAATGAAAATAAAAATAGAAAAAAACAATAATATAATATCTGATTTAATATATTTAAATATATTAAATTATATTAAAATAGTAAATTAAATTAAATAATTACTAAAATTTAAATAAAAAACAAAATTTTAAAAAAAATTGTTAATCGGATATCCAAATCGGTTAACATATTTTTCTAATTTTTTTATTTAAAATTTCATAATTATCTAATTTATTCTACTATTATTTAATATACTTTAATATTTTAATAATATTTAAAATATAAATATATTATAATAATAGTTATGTAAACAATAAAATTAAAATAATTAAAATAAAATAGTAATAATAGAACAAATATTAATATAAAATTTAATTAAATATACTTCAATATATTAAATTATATTAAAATATAAATTAAATTAATAATATTAAATTTTAAATAGAAAATTAAATTTTGAAAAACTTTCGGATATCAAAACCCCAGGTTAAAAATATTTTTTATCGGATGATAAAGTTATTTTTTAAAATATTATTTTTTATTTAAAGTTTAATAATTATTTAATTTAATTTTAAATTTTAATATTATTTATAGTATTTTTATATTTTAATAATTATTAAAATATGATTTATATTTTTAAAATATTTTTATTAAAAGAAAATAAATTAAAATAATTAAAATAAAAAGTATTAATAATAAAAGAAAACTAAATATTGAAAAACTTTCTGACGTCAATACTCGAGGTTAAAAATATTTGGGTTAAATATGTTTTTAGTCCCTAATTGACCGTTTCTGGTTTTCGTCCCTCTTCCAAAGTAAGGTACAATTTAGTCCTCAATCTTTAAAAAACGTTCGTTTTAGTCGAAAAAACGAACGACGAGGACTAAAAACAAAATTTTGAGGACTAAAACGAACGTTTTTCTAAAGAATGAGGACCAAATTGTACCTTACTTTGGAAGAGGGACGAAAACCAGAAACGGCCAATAGTTTAGGGACTAAAAACATATTTAACCCAAAATATTTCTTTATCGGATATCAACAACCGATAAAAGTTAATTTTAAAATGTTGTATTTTATTTAAAGTTTAATAATTATTTAATTTATTTTAAAATTTTAATACTATTTATAGTATTTTTATATTTTAATAATGATTAAAATATGATTTATATTTTTAGAATATTTTGTATTAAAAAAGTTGAAATTAAAATAATTAAAATGAAACTGTTAATAATAAAAGTAATAAAGCAAAAATTAAAATAATAATTTTGAATCAGATTTTGTATATTTAAAATTATTATTATATTTAAAATAAAAAACAAAATTGGAAAAAAAATTGTTTTTATATTTTAATAATAATTAAAATATGATTTATATTTTTAGAATATTTTTTATTAAAAAAGTTGAAATTAAAATAATTAAAATGAAAGTGTTAATAATAAAAGTAATAAAGCAAAAATTAAAATAATAATTTTGAATCAGATTTTGTATATTTAAAATTATTATTATATTTAAAATAAAAAAAATTGGAAAAAAAATTGTTTATCTTTCTAAATTAACATATATATTAACGGATATTCGGTTAACCATTTTTTCATTTATTTAAATTTTAATAATTAATAAATTTAATTTAATATTTAAAATAATTTAATTATATTAAATTAGATTATATATTTTATTTCTTCTTTTTATTATTACTACTTTTATTTAAATTATTTTTTTTAACTATTATAATAATAAAATTATATTTTAATAATTATTAAGATTAAAAAATATATTAAATAATATTAAAATTTAAAATTAAATTAAATTATTAAAAAAAATTAAAATTAGAAAAAGTTATAAGATTTTAGAATTTACATATTTTAAAATTTATCAAAGAAATGTCGTGTCAAAGGAATGTAGGAGAAAAAATTTTAAAAATTATATTTATTAAAGTTAAAAATTAAATTTTTAAAAAATGTTGGAGCTGGAGGTGATCTGAAACTATTTATCAAAAAATTAAAATTAAAAAAAGGTTTACTAGATTTTAGAATTTACATATTTTAAAATTTGTTAAAAGAATGTCTTGTTAAAGGAATGTAGGAGAAAAAGTTAAAAAAATTATATTTGTTAAATTTAAAAATTAAATTTTTCAAAAAAAATTGGAAGTGCAAATTAGGGATGATATGAAACTATTTAAGAATCTTTAATCAAATTCTTTTTAATTTTTTTGAAATTAAATATATTTTTAATTAGGAGTAAAATTGACATGGATTTGAGAGGATTTGAAGATAAATTTTTGTTGTTATTTATTTGAGTGAATTTGGAGGTAAACGAATTTAGAAATAAATTTTCTTAATTTGTCACGTCCATACAATTCTATACTAATTCTCACAAATTTTATTTTCAATTCATTTTCATTTAACTCCAAATTTACTCAAATAAACGACAACAAAATTTATCTTCAAATTCTCTCAAATCCACTAAAAAAACATGACCTTAAAGTTTGGAGTGGAAGATAAAAGAGTTAGAGTTCCTGGATGAAACACCCAACAAAAGAACAAAGAGATTTTAGGTAATTGATGTATTTTTTTTATTTTGATTCAATAAATTATTTTAAACTTACCCTTTAACTTCGCTTGAATTATCAAAATTTCTTTGGAGAAAAAATTATTTGTCAATCAAACATTATTTTCAAAATGCTAAAAGAGTGTAATATCTATCCCTGTATTCTTAAGAATATTGTTTCTAAAATTTAAAATTTAATTATGAAAATTAAAGATAAAATAAAAGAAAAACATAAAGGTGTTTCAAGCATAAAATAAAATAACAGAAAATTAAACATAATGGCTATTTTTGTGTGGACCCGATGTGATAGAAATGAATAATACTGTATGAATTGTAATTTATCGTGCCAAGTTAATATTTTATAATTTTAAAATTTTGTGAGAAAGTATAAGTTAAAAGTATTCTTATAAAAATGAATGTGTAATTTTAATGGGAAATTATATTTTTTAAACATGATTTATATTAGAAGAAATGTAGTGATAAGATTATGATAAATGCTTATTTACATATTCTTTTATTTTAAACATTGAAACATAGTTCTGTTTAGTTTTGTAGATAGAATCATAATAGACAATTTTAATATGTAAGTTACATGGATGTCTCAAATTTTAATATGTAAGTTACCTTTCATTTTATTTTTCTTTTAATTTTCCCTTTTTTCTCACCATTCAAAGAAGTTTACTTTTTTTCATAACATCGAAAGGCCCTTGATATAGTGCCCAGTTGCATTGAAAAAAACAACAGACTGGTGAAGACAGCTTTTTACAGTGCCCAGTTGCATTGAGAAAAATCAACAACAGACTGGTGAAGGCGCCATTGCATTGCACAGTTGCATTGGAAAAAGCAACAACAGAGGAATCTATAGCAGAAACATTTCCCAGGAAAATGAATTTGGACGGAAAATTCGGGAGCAGTGACAGATGGGGTAATAGTATGAATTTGGACGGAAAATTTGAACAAAAGAACTTTACAATGAATTATGATAAATCATGGTACCTTATTTTGATATATGTATATTTAATATTTCATATCATATTTTAAGTTTACTATATTAATTGTTAGATTATGGATATTTTATGTAAATGAAGTATATATTAATGGTTAGATCATGGATATTTTATGTAAATGAAGTATTCCTTAGTCATTGACAGTCTTCTATAAGTATAATAATGATAAAATAAATTAATTTTAGTATAAAAACGAAAAATAATACCACATATAACTAAATTATATACTAAAAGAAATTATTTAAACAAAGAAATTTCAGTATCCTAAAAAAACAAAAGAAACATGTGACAGGTCGTATGCTATCTTTTTATCAGGACTTATATTCATTTTAGAATAAGCTTTCCCAGGTTGCTTTTTTCCATTAAGGAAAACTCGTTTTGGAATCGGCGAAACATGATCCCTGAAAAATTTCAGATGCAAGAAGCACTTTCTCTTAATTGTGACAAGTCCAACTTTTTCGAAGTCACATAGGCATAGTGTATGCTTATTTTAGATATTTCAAAAATTAATCTAGAATCATCAAATGTGATCGAGACGAGATTTTAATTAATCCGTATACTGAATTTTATATTTAAATGTGTACAATGTGAATGATTAAAAGGTTGATATGTATGATTCATGTGAAGACCTACCAAATCATGAAACAGAAAGTCATGCAGATGACTAAAAAAACAGAGGACTTTATTGGTTCAAGAACTACAGTCCATGCTCAATTATTCAAGCTTTTAGCCACTGGGCTAAGCTGGCTATCTTTAAAAATCAAATTAAGACTTCAAACAAAGACAATGTTTCAATAAACACCTCCAATAGAAGAAGGTTTCATATTGAAGCAGTAGCATTTCCTGGAACAAATTTGACAGAAATACTATTCACACAATGGCGTTCATCAGTTGGGGTTTTGAATCCCTCTCCTTTGAAAACATGACCCAAGTGCCCACCACAGGCTGCACAAGTTATCTCTGTCCTCCTCCCATCTGGGTCAGGCTGAAAATCACAACTTCCATAGATTCAATACAATTACAATTTCCAAACAAAGATGATGCTGTATTACTTGTAAGAAGGAAAAAATGAACATTTTTAAAACCCACTCACAGAGCGGTTGATGGCCCCAGGAAAACCCTCATAGAAAGCAGGCCAGCCACAACCAGAGTCAAACTTTGTTGAAGACTTGTAAAGAGGAGTTCCACAGCCACCACAGTTGTAAACTCCTTCTTCATAAAATTTGTTATATTCTCCCGTACCCTTCAATCTGCACAAGTTCTCGGGTGAAAAAAAATTTACAATCAAACTCATGTAAACCAATTTCATAGCTTAAAGGGGGTTTAAGCTCACAAAATTGGATATCATGTAGGCCTAAATGGCATGCAATACACATACCTACAAACATATTATCCAAGATAACTGAATTTTTAATTCCTACACTGCATAAAAAATAAGTTTTGTCCCTGCTATTAACACCAAAATGATAAACCTTGACACAGCTCCAAACATTTTAGGGTCAGAACTATTTTACAGAAAGTAAATCTTACCTTTTTTCTTAAGGCCAGTGACTTAAAAAGGAGAACTAAATGTACAAAAGCTTTTTTTCAAATAAAACACTACCGACAGGGAATGCATGAAACCAACTAAAATCTGCATAAAACAGAAACGCATCTACATGAGAGGTGTCACATTCATTTACCCCTAAAAGAGCATATCCCAACCATGAAGTGCTCAATAAATTATCCACACTTCACACTTAACGATCTTCCTTCTCCGTGAACACGACCTTCAATTTCTACCTTTTGAAAAATCATGCACTTCAATTCATATCCAAATTTTCAAATCCCCTCTCCCCCAGTGCGGATGAAAAAAAAAAGAGAGAGAAAAATTAATAAAATAAAAGATTAGAAATTTACTCAGTTCCTTTCTGGCGAAGGATCCGAAACTGCTCCGGGGAGAGAATCACCTTCCATTCCTCTTCTGTTTTATTAATCGGCGTTGGTGCTGCCATTTTTTCGCTGATGCTCAGAGTGGTGAAATCCCCAAATTACAGAGCCCAGTTCCATTGGAAAAGCAACAACGGGAAATATATATATATATACTAAAATCATTTTCCTGGAGAATGAACTTGGACAGAAAATTGGATCTAGACAGAGACAGATGTGATAAGATTATTGACACGCTCTTGCGCTTACTTTCTCATGCTTGTGTCAGCACGAGTTACGCTACTGCTGAAGAAAAAAAAAACACCAAAAACATAACAAAAATTTTCTTTGGACAAATTATAATGGTTGGTTGAACATATGGTTTCAAAATACTGAAAAATGTAATTTCTGTACCTATACTATTAGAAATATTGTTTTTAGATTTTGTTATTGAGCTCAAGTTATTACTTACTCAAATATTTTGCTCAAATCTTGATTAAATATAAGAGTGAATGTCAAATTAAGATTATAACATTATTTATATATTTATTCCTTGATTATAAATTCTATTAGAATGGGTGTTCAGATGTTCCATGGCTACCTTATAAATAAAAAAATGTTCTTAGCAGCCATAATAAGAGACGGGTAGAAAATATTCTAATTTAATGAACGAAATTATTATCAAAGTAGATACAATATTTGGTATAGAAAACATAATTCTCAATTCCTAATATATGATATTCGATTAAATAATTCATTTATAAAACATTCAATAGTGATCTTATTGACGAAGTTCTCCGATACGAAATATTCGATAAATAATATCATAGTCTTCGACAGCATTTAAATATAAATTTACAAATAATGAAAATTAAATTGAATAACAAATAAAGGATTTTTTTACTATTTAAATAATATAAAACACACTTAATTACATAGTTTTGGTAGACAGCGTGACAAAATTGGATAATAGTTATCCTTGTAACCCTTTGGTTTGGTACATTTTAAAGGGTTTAGTATTACTCTCAAAATCAGTTATAACCCGTGAGCTAATCCCGTGAGTTAATCTTTGTCATCACGGGTTTGAACAGACTTAGGTTTAAAAAAAATATATATTTTTTTATGTGAGTTAGTTTTCAATTCGGTTTACTTAAAATCTAGTTTATTCGGATTGACTCTCCACCTAATTTAATTTAATTATTTATTATTTAGTGTTTCAATATTATTAGTTAACATTTTTTTTATTAAAGTGTAGATGAGATAAAAACTTTAATAAAAAAATGTTTAAAAAAAAATTATAGATTTATCTTTTCAAGACTCTAATATTATAGAAGGATAAGTGATACAAAAATTATCAATTTTAAAAACTTATTTGTTCGCTTGTTTGTTTTTGGATTATAATTGAATTAAATGATATATATTATATATTTATTTTAAAATGTCTTTGGAGTTAGAGTAAAATTTATTTAGATTTAAATTTAAAAAATTATAATTTTTTTATTTAAAAAAATATATTTAAGTAACTTAGTGAGTCAATTCGTTTAACCCACCATCAATCGGGTTCGAAAATTTTCAGTTTACAAATATATAATCATGTTGAGTTGGCTCACTAAATGACTAACTACTTATGGGAACCTGATTACCGCTTTAACACCTTTAAGTATAGTCTTGCTTTATGAAATTTATTTTTCCTTTATAATATATCGTTTTACTGTAACTTTTGTTTATTTACTTTTTAGTCAAATACAGATTAATAATTTATCTTTTTCTTATTACATTATATATTTTTTTCTTACCCTATGTTATGTTCATTTCAAAATTATCTGGATTATCATTTTAGCTCCCTGATCATATTGTGAATAAAATAAATACTCCTCTAAATAAACTTAATTAAAATTTCAAGAATTTAAATTTTAACCTGTCTGAACAGTCTTGCTTCATTTCTTCACTCGCTTCATCACCTTGAGTTTTCATAAGACCCATAGAAGTTTTAAAAGTTCAGTCCCGCTGGGAAGGGAAGAAGAACGATACCTGGTTTTTCGGTTTCTTCTTTATCCCGAATCCAAGCGAAGAAGGAGAAAAGGTCATTAGAAGAAGAAGAAGAAGCTTCTGCTCTGTGCCAAAACAGAATAGTTGTTTCATAGAAGAAGAAGAAAAAGAAGAATGTCGTCGTATTTGGGATTCGGGAAGGCTTCAGGACCCAGTGCACCTCCCAAATCCGACTCTCCATACTCTTTTGGTTTCACCAACCCTTCTCCTATCCCTCCTACTTCTTCACCTGATCCTGCTTTTTCGTCACAATCCACGCCCAGGTACGTCAATTCTTCAACAACCTTTATTTCATTTCATTGATATCTTGAATTTAAACCCTGAAAGCTTTATCTTGTTAGTGGGTTTTGTACTCACGTTGAAATGGGATGAGGAATTTGAATCGATTTGCATTTAACCCTTTCCCTTGCCTGTTTTCTGGAGCTACGAGAGTTTCTTGTATATTAGAACATGTGAATCTTCCGCAAAGGGTTATATTTTGATTTGAATTGTTTTTGTTAAAGAAGAGCGAGGGTGTCTGGCAACTGTAATTTGTTGCTTGCATTTGGAAGGGTTCAAGCGTTTTTGGCTCCTTGTTGTGTTCGGGTTATTTTATTGAATAGGGAGTCAGAAATGTTATATGTTATCAGTGTTTTGGAGGTGAAAATTGGGGATCACATCACATTATACCACGAATTGCATGATTTGGGTATCTGGGGTTAATACCCTTCAACTGCTGGGGATGTAGTGCTAAACATAGGTAGTATTTAAGCTGGATAGATAAAATGGAGAAATGCTTCAGATGTAATCTGTGATGGTGTAGTGTAGCGTCTTTGTCAGTGAATCTGTGAATGGAATTTCTTTTGTTCAAGTAAAACACTTACGGTACTCTTCTTGGGATAGTGAATGTTGGGTAGTAAATTACCGGAGTGAAATATCAGTGTAACTTGTTGAATGGATCTGTGTAAACCATTAAAATAGCCCCCATACTTTTTATTACATCGTTTAAAATAGCACAACCTAGTGAGATAAGTCTTGGCCATTAATGCATGCGTTGTTTTGTTCAAATTCAGGTTAATGTCCTTGTATTGACTTCTGTTAAGGCATTAAACCCTGAAAATATTGTCAGGGATAACATGGTTAGAGTAATATTTAATACTAGGTTTGGATAAAATTCAAACAATTCCATGTACACTTTTGGTGGTGATAATATTTTTTTTTTGTTTTTAGACACTATAAAAGTTCCCATTCCATATGTTATGGCAAAACTAAGAGCACTTTTTGACCAGCATTTATTTCCAACTCGAACATATGTTTATTTTAGACTAGACATTCTTTTTGTGGGTGTAGTTTATGTTTAAAATGTTCATTGCATGATGCATTTTCATAGTTCACATTCTCTTTCAGATCCATTGATTCTTCCAGTTGGAGTGATGAACAGAAAATATTCTATAAAGATTTGGAGACCCATACCCCTCAAAGGCCTTCCCCAGCCACAACATTTATTTCTTCTCGTGATTCCACTACTGGTCTTACAGCCAGAACTTCAGGATTTCCAAATCCGGAGAGAAGATCGCCTCCTATATCTTATGCAGATGTTGAAGATTTGGGTAATTCTGATCAACCTGTCACGATAAATAAGTAAGACAATATCACCTATAAACTGTAATACTATCATGATTCTATAAATTTATTATTTATTAGGCATTTTTATTGGAATATTGTATTTATAGAGCAGAAATATGTTAAGACAGTCCGAAATTGGGGTGGAGTTTAAGCAATTATCTCAGTTGCCCTGTTGTTTTGAACTTTATTATGAACAACCTTTTTCCCATGAAAATGCCATACAAGTCTCAGTTTGTTCAATTCAAGGTTCTATATAAACTGAAATGAGTAATTGAAAGGGATTGATTTGCCCTTTTTGGTGTTTCCCTGTGTTGAGTTGTTAGCACAACAATCCTTTAGACTCTTTATGCTCATGTGCATGTGTAGAATCATCCTAAATCCAGGACTTCCCAGAAAAATGTGAGGTCCCATCTCTAATTATTTGAGCCTGTTTAGTGGTTCATTTTTCAGGCCTTCTTTATCTCCTCCTAGACTGGGAAGCACATCAACTGTTCCAAGGACTGGTCCTCATTCTCAAATTCACCAGAAATCTTTTCCGTTTAATGTTCCTGAAGCCACTGTAGGCAAACCCATGAACTCCACTGCTTCTAAAAGAACAAGATCACCTGCTTCGTCATTTGCAGCCAATGAAACCCTTGAAGGAAACTTAATTTCCTCTGAAGACAACTCTGAACGGTATAATATTAGCTTGGCTCTATTTTTTGTTCATCATGCATTTATTTTATCTTACATTATTTATTTTTAAAGTATCTTTCCTCGTATGCTGTGCAGTGAAATTTTAGCCAAGGCCAAGCGTTTAGCCCGGTTCAAAGTAGAGCTAAGCAGATCTGAGCAAAATAATGTTGATATTCCCGACCAGAAGGCATTTGCTAGTAGATCTGAACAGTCTGTGTTGGAGCCGAAATATGTGAGGGGGCATTTAGTGGATTCAGCTAGCAACTTTAGCAGTGCCCATGTTGTTGCTGATAATGAAGTCTTGGAAACATCCAATGTAATTATTGGCTTATGTCCAGATATGTGTCCTGGTATATTTTCTCAGATTTTAAATCCAAGAGTGAACCTGTGAGAATTGTTATATGTTGAGATCTCATGAAAGATTTGAGATTCCTTATTTGTTTTTAATATGGGGAAGGGCATTTTCAGAGAACCACAATTCTAACTTCATTTTGGAATTTCTTTTACTAGGGAAAACATGTTACATCGCCTGAAAAATTTAGCCCAAATTTTGATTTGTGTTTCAGAGTCAGAAAGGGGAGAGCGTGAAAGAAAAGGGGATCTTGACCAATATGAACGTGTGGATGGGGATAGAAATGTAACTAGCAGACTTCTTGCAGTTAAGAAGGTGATTCTCATATTATTAAATAGTACTGTTTTTCCTATGAAATTGCTCTCTACTCTTTAAGTATTATTAGTTACTTAAATCGTTAATCATGTCAGTATACTAGAACAGCTGAGAGGGAAGCCAGTTTGATCCGGCCTATGCCCATCCTGAAGAATACAATTGATTATCTACTCACATTGCTAGATCGGCCTTATGATGAGAGGTTTCTTGGCGTGTATAACTTCTTGTGGGATAGGATGAGAGCAATTCGGATGGACCTGAGAATGCAGCACATTTTCAATCAAGGGGCTATTACTATGCTGGAGCAGATGGTACTTCCTTGTGGCCATGTTATCATTATTTATTTTTTTCCATACATGTTCTTAAGCCTTGGTTCTAGTCATCCCTCTATGAATGGGTGAACACAGTAAGGAGCATAGATTGAAAAACCTCGGGCAAGATTTTACAGATTTACAACTTCCCAATAGAAATACACATCTTTCATTATCACCCTAAAATATGGAAACACTGTGCACTATTAAATATTAGCATCATGAACTTAGCACTTAAAGACCTTGCATGGTTTGGACTAAAAGTCAAGTGTCTCTTCTTAGTCCAAAAGTTATACATCTGAATTAATCTTGATTTGTTGTATCAACTGTTATATATTTTCTGAAATTTAGCCTCTGTTAGTTTTTTCCTTCAGAAAATTTCCTTTTCATTTAGTCATGTCTTGTGTTGTAACATGACTGCCACGAGTTATTAGTCAGTGACTCACTGTAGCGTGCATAGCTTGTCAGATGACTTGATTTTCAATTTTTCAGCCTAATCACTTTTAGTACAGCGATAGTATAATCAAAATCACATGCTAAAACAAATATTCATGCTTTTCTTGCAATAATACATACAAAAGCCACATTATTGCTCTTATTTAAGTGATAATGTCATGTTTCTCTCTTCGTAGTTCATTAAATTTATGTGGGTTATGACAATACCAAATGTATAAATTTGTTGTTTATCACTTTCATAGTTGTGTATTGGTAGAATATCTTTTGAAATATCGGTTATAATTATATAGAACATGCATATGCTTGCTACAAAGCAGTATCTGAGGATTATGAAGGCTAATGAAGCTGTGATTTCTGTGGTTCCAGATAAAATTACATATCATTGCAATGCATGAATTATGTGATTACACTAAGGGAGAAGGATTTTCAGAGGGCTTTGATGCTCATCTCAATATTGAGCAGATGAACAAAACTTCAGTTGAACTGTTCCAGATGTATGATGATCATAGAAAGAAAGGAATGAATATTCAGACTGAAAAAGAGTTTCGAGGCTATTATGCTCTTCTTAAATTGGATAAGCACCCTGGTTATAAAGTAAGTAGCCTTTGTAGTGCTTTTGATTGTCTGATTTAATTTGCTATGAAGAAATCCAAGGAACTAATCTAGTCATGCTAGGTTGAACCTGCCGAACTCTCCCTTGAAATTGCTAAGATGACTCCAGAGATAAGGCAGACTCCAGAAGTTCTATTTGCCCGCAGTGTAGCAAGGTCATAATTCTCTTTGAGGTTTATGTGTGCGTGTGTACGTTTTTAATCTGAACATTCCCTGATTTTGTTTTGCAGAGCATGCCGAACTGGTAATTTTATTGCCTTCTTTCGGCTTGCAAGAAAAGCAACTTATCTTCAAGCATGTCTAATGCACGCTCACTTTGCAAAGGTATGTGATATTGTTTTCTATTTTGTGCTCAATAAAAATCATATGATTGTACTTGTCCTTGTAAAGCTTAGGGCGGCCACTCAGATTGGAAATGTATTTACTCAATCATTGCAGGCAATTAGGAAATTGCTGAAGTTGATTGGAGACAAAATTACACTATCTTATCTTGCTCCATTTTGCTAGATAATTGAATATCTATCACATGATACATATCAAAATGATAACCAAGTAAAATTAATTTCGTTTTAATTTTATGCGATCCCTTTCAGTCTGCAATATATTAGTGGAAATAATTTTGTGGAATTCACTTTATTAGTGGTTTTGGTTATGATGTGAATAAGCAACTTCGTATAAGAAATCCTAACCTTTATGTCTCGTCTTACTTTACCAGTTGCGTACCCAGGCACTTGCTTCTCTACATTCTGGCCTACAGAATAACCAAGGAATCCCTGTTGCTCATGTTGCCAACTGGCTTGCTATGGAGGTATGTTTATTAGATAGATTTGGATGTGTCTCATTTTCCCATTTTTCTTGTTTCAAGGGGAAATGTGGGTGAGAGCGTGCATGGCAGGATATTGCATTCATGAATTTCCAACCTTCTCATAGATTCACCTTTGCTGTATTAATTAGGATGAAAGCATAGAGGGCCTCATGGAGTACCACGGATTCTTGCTAAAAATATTTGAAGAACCTTACATGGTGAAGGAAGGTCCATTTCTCAATGTTGATGTTGACTATCCCACCAAGTGTTCAAAACTTGTGCATAAGAAAAGGTCTGGAAGGATAATTGAAGATATTTCACTCTCAATTCAAGCAGAATCACCACATGTTGAGACTATGAAAGAGATTCAGATGAGGAAGCCTGAACCACAGGTAGCTTCACCTGTTAAAAATGACAGTTCTGTCCAGAACCCTGATGAGGAAATTCCAGACGCCGTGGCTATTTACTCCCCTGAGGTATCAAGAAAGGCATTTAAGGATGTTCCAGACAGTCCAAAAGATAAAGATATCTCTGGTCATCGTCTGTCACCACTGAGCTCTCCTTTTCCTAATATTATTCCTGAACAACAACTTCCTAGATTTGGTGTTTTCAATGGTACCAATTCAGATTTGATTGCTAGAGGCTCTCCAAATAGAAACTTTCAGTTTAGTGTTGAACAAAGGCCATTGGAGATTATACCAAAAAAAGCTCCACCGGAAAGTTCATTAGGTTTTAGTTTTTCAGTGCCACCTCCTGTGTCCCACGCTGTATTCAAGGATGAGCCTCTAATTATTCACCAAGAGCATGAAGATGAAATTAATGAATTTAGTGAAAATTGTCAAGATGAAGAAATAGCGGAGGCCAAGCTGAAGTTGTTCTTAAGGTTTTTATGCCTTTTTCATTTCAGAATTATATTTTTAATTACATATGAAAAGTTTGCACTATTTATTATTTTTATGCTGTTTTACTGTCTTCTTGTCAGGTTATGGAGGAGGAGAGCATCAAAATTAAGAATGTTACGGGAAGAAAGGCAATTAGCATCAAATGCTGCACTAGACTCTATGTCGTTGGGTCCCCCAATTCAACATTATATAGATGTAAGTATGACAGGATTTTTGTGATTCTTCTATGAACCTGTATCTTTGACTTGGTTTATTTATTTTTTACTTTGGCGGTTACCTTTTTTTGATGTAGCGACCTGGCAACTTTGATAAGTTTGACATTGATATAGCTATGAGGGAGAGATATGAAAAACAGGAGAAATCATGGTCAAGACTTAATGTTTCTGATGTAGTTGCCAGTACATTAGGCAGAAGAAATCCAGATGCTAAATGCTTGTGCTGGAAAATTATTCTATGCTCTCAGATGAAAACTGGATATGAAATGGGGGGAGCAGGCACTTGGTTGACCTCAAAGTTCATGCCTTCAAGTGATGAAGATGTGGTTTTTTCATCGCCTGGCTTGGTAATATGGAGGAAATGGATTTCTAATCAATCTGTCATCAATCCTTCCTGCTGCCTCTCTGTAGTTAGGGATACAGCATTTGGTAGTCTAGATGAGGCAGTATCTGGGGCAGGTGCTGTTTTGTTTCTTGTGTCTGAGAACATCTCATGGGAGCTTCAGAGGTCTCGTCTTCATACTCTTCTGATGTCAATTCCATCTGGGGCCTGCTTGCCTCTTCTGATTCTATGCCACTCATACGATGAAAGGTTCTCTTCTGCTATAACTAATGAGCTGGGCCTTCAAAACATTGATAAATTGAAGATCAGTAAGTTTCTGCTTGTTTTTCTGTACGAAAACCAGCGGATGGAGCACTTGAGCGGATTTTTCAGTGATACACGATTAAGGGAAGGACTGGAATGGCTGGCATGTGAATCACCCTTGCAACCCAACATTGGCTGTGTGAAAACACGAGAACTTGTTTACGCCCATCTTAATTCCTTCCCAGGTGGGCAGCGCATTGCCATCAACTCCAACTTGGGGCCTAATGACTGCATCTCATTGTTCAATGAAGCCTTAGATCGCTCAATAAAGGAAATTACTGCTACTGCCAGTTCAAATCCCACTGGTTGGCCTTGTCCAGAAATTGGTTTACTTGACAAGTTTTGTGATGAAGACAGAGTAGTGAAAATGTGCTTGCCAACTTTGGGATGGAGCTCAAACGAGAAAACTGAACCAATTATTCGTGCTTTGCAAAACTGTAAGCTCCCTACTTTTCCTGGTGATTTATCCTGGTTAGCCAGAGGTTCTAAAGTTGGACAGGAGATAGAGCACCAGAGAAAACAGCTTGAGAATTGCTTGATCCAGTACTTGACTCATACTAGCAAGACTATGGGAATTGCTTTGGCAACAAAAGAGGCTTCTGTCACAATGCAAAGCTGCGCCAGGCTTGAGCTACGTGGCTCAAATTACCATGTAATTCCTCACTGGGGTATGATTTTTCGTAGAATTTTCAACTGGCGTTTAATGGGTTTATCTAGCAGGGAAATCTCCATGGCCTACATCTCAGAACGTCATCATGTTGCTCTTCCAAATGTGAGTCCTGAAACATGGCTTTCTTATTATCCAGACACTTCTTTAGATGAAATAATCAGTGTGAGCTGCAACTCTCCTCTTCCCGTTAAGCATCAACCACTTCAACGTCTTCCGAGGATGGTTTCAAATGATGTATTCCAAGGAACTGTTAACCAGACAGATTCTGAAAACAATCTTCCGCTTGATAAATCACCTACCATGGATTCAGCTACAACATTTTCTAATGCCAAACCAAATACAGAAGCTGACAAATTAAGCAAGCTATTGGACCATTGTAACTTGCTGCAGGATAGCATAGATAAGAAGCTTTTTTTATACTACTAATACCCAGGTCACTTTTCTTCTTACCATTCCTTGTATCTATCCTAAACTAAAGTAAATTTTGATTTATAGGAAATTTTGTACAATAGTTAATTGTATTTTTTTTTTCATTTCCTTTGATAAAATCAAAATTTATGGAATTGTGATGCTAACCATGACAATCATTAGTATTCATAAAATGGGAATATAATTTTTTTTTCCTAAAAATATGTTGTTTGCTAACATTTTTTTTAATTTTATAACTAATTTTATAACTAATATAGAAATATCGTTGAATCTATTTATTAGCATCTATACACCATTTAGGTGTTTTGATTCTTCAAATAGCATGAGTGAAACAACAGTCTCAAATTGGATTTCTGTAAGTCTCACTGCTCAGATATGAAAAACGATATTAATTCAACATTGTAAAATATATGCATATAATTTATAAATAAAATAACTTCATCAATCAATTTAAAAGAAAATATGATTTAATTCAGCAATCATAAAATCCTTTAGACATAATAATATTAGCTGTAATACATAAAGGAGTATCTAATATTGTAAATAAGTTGATTATTAATTTGTATCATGTTAAAAAGAATTGAATTGATATCATGTGGTTAAGTGAAAGTTAAATAGGACTCAGTACATACTTGTCGCATTAGAGGAGTTCTTCCCTAATAATTTTACATTATTTTTTGTCATCTATAACATTTAATCAATTTTATTTATGTGGCGTGACAATTACACGAGTAATTGACTTTTATTTTCTCACTTCAGAAAATTCAACTTTTTTTTTAACAATTTTAGATTATATCAGCTACTAATAATAGATAAACTAATTTTAAGGGTTGTTGTTAATTTTTTTAACCATTTTTTCATTTATTTTTTAAATTTCGGATGCTAATTTCATTAATAATTTATAATTTTAGGGACTATTTTATGTATTTCGAGAATAAACTAATCTTTACATTAAAATATTAGACACCATATTAAAATTACCCTATATTATATTTATATTTGCATGTTTTACAATAATAGTCTTTTTAATTTTTTTAGAAAATTATTCCTTCTAACTGTTTTAAATTATTACTTTTCAGCAATGGTTGAGATGATATATCAATGTGTATTTGAAAAGAGACGCTATAAAAGTAACACATTTTTGTTGTTTTCTTTCAAATTCATTTACCCTTTTCTTTGTAGTTGAAAAAGTGTGAGAATTTAAAGAATAATTTTTCACAAAAATATTTAATCTGAAAATATTTATCTATATAAAGTTTCTTTTATATAGATAAAGAATCATAATTACGCTTATCGAGACAAGTTTACTAAAAAAGTAATTATTTTCATTAATAAACACACTCTCTCAAATATATATTTAAGATAACTGAAAAATGAACAATATATTTTATTAATAAAAAATAAAACCACAATTATTTTTGAAATGAATATAGGGGTATTTTGGACAGAAGAAGTATAGGAGAAGGGTTCTTAAATGTGCATATTAAAAAGAACCTGTGTTTCTTTGAAATCCTTCCATAATGGTGTACACCTAATAACATGGTACTCTTTTTAAGGATGTTGCTCATGAATGTTGCAGCATGGCACATACATGCCAGAGGGACTCATAATCATCACTCTCATTGCATTGCATTTAATAATTTATTAAACCAATTTTCAAATTAAACCATGCACCAAAAAACACTGAACTAGGACTGTTTCTCCTTCCGTGCCAGAATAAATAAAATATTGAAATCTATAAATCCACCATTATTATATCAATCAATGATATGCAATGCAAGTGTAAAAGAAAATTTGACATCAGGAAAAGAATTAATTCTTTTCGTAAGAATCCATTATTTTAAAATAATTCTTAAGATAACTTTACCTAATAAAAAACATATTCCTGTCATTGCTGAAAAGCATATTCCTAACAATTTTCTTACATTCATTTTACGAAACCCAACACAATGAAACAGTAAATTACAACAACTTAGGTGTTAAAATGGGTTAATTACTTGTAATCCCAAGCATTCATTGAGTCAGTCACTAATTTGCAGTAAAGATGTGAAGCTAATCTTCAAAAGCAATACAAAGAATTCAGATGTTTGTAAAAGATACAGAGGATCCAGCATGAGGACGAGGATAATGGATTTACATTTTAAATAGCACATGGCTTGTCCTTCCAAGTTGACCATTGACTACAATGTAATGCAAATCCTAGTAGTCAATTAGTCACCAGCCAAACTCCTTTCTCCCAAGTTATTTATAGACCTCTTTCCAAAGTTTCAATTTGGGGAGTGGAGACGTAGAGCTAGCTACTCAGGAGGACAAGTTTTAGTGTTACTCCTGAAGTGGTTCTGTATGGTTATGACAGTGAATTAGTAAGAGATTGAGAACAGAAAAAAATGACTATTAATCATTTGTTCTTTCTACATTCTGAAAAGGATCCTTCAGCATCCAAGATAATGAACCTCAAATCAGTAACCTTCAGCAGCCTGACAAATTGGGTCAGCAATTTGGCTTAATGAACCATAGTGACAAATAAACAACGTTTATGGCTGTAATGCAGAAGATCGAAGAGTAGACAGCGAAATGTACCTTCAAGGAGAAAGTATAAGCATACATACTAAACTTCCTTAAAGCCTCTCTCCAATCCCTGTAAATGGAAAAGGGAACAATGAAATGAAACTCTAACAACAATATTGACCAAATAACTAATAGAAATGGTGGCAACTCAATCCTTAATAATTTCTTTTTAACACACTCTCAAGTTGAAACTAATCGAAAATCATGAAAATTTTGTAGGTTACAATCCCTACTTAATGAACCTAATTCATAACTCTTATAGTTTTCAAAAAAATTTAACCACTAAGGAGTGTGTTGCTAGCACACCTTACTGATCAATATTAAACAATGCTAGTGTGAGTGTACCTATGTAACAGATGTTGGACAAGCTGGAGAAGGGACCACTATGGCTGGGCTTTTAGTTGAGACCACATGCTGTGGACAGGACTGTAAATCAGAGAAGCCATTCCTGACCGAACGATAAACATCTAACCCAGTTGTGGCAGATAATTCAGATGCTCCCTTTACCTCTTGCTCTTGGTCCTTGTTACAGTGCTGACATTGACCTCTCCTGATCCAAGTCCAGATGTACCTGACTACAAAAAAGAAAAAAATTAGGTTTTTAGGTTATAAGATGAGAAAGATTCAAATGAATCTAATCAGAAAGGGAGTTTGTCTCTTCAATAAAACATAGCATTCATTAAGGAAATGCATTTGAGACACAAAAGGGTAATGTATTGCTGTGTATTTTTTAATAGAAGTACAAGTTTCTAGAGATTGGTAAACTATAGATCCCCATATGGTAGTCATGAGTAACCAAACCTGAAAGCTGACTAAACTTAATCATCGTTCATTTATAAACCTCTGATAGCATCTAAATATAGTATTACACACATTTAAAACCTTCAATACAGAATAGGAATAAACCTGAGAAAATTCTCTAGGGGTTCCACCAGAATCGGTCACTTCTTACCACCACTAAACATTTTGGGGCTGGCCAGTGAGGGGTTGAGAATATTTAGAGACATTGTAAGTCTAAAATCTGTACCCAATACTAAATGAAGAAAAAAAACAAGATAAGGCAAAAGAAGTACTCAAGTAATCATACATTAGACAGGCCTTTGATCTGAACGATAATAATTGTTATATCATCAGTTCGGCCATCGTGTTCTAACCATAGTTTATATGACTCTCCAGCAATGGCAGCACATGCATCACGGGGATCTGAATAACTTGCTGCCTGCACGATAAAAGAAATCAAGGAATTCATCAAGACAAGACATCGAATAATAGTTCTACTTATCAGATTTACTAGAAACCATAGTACAAAAACTATAAGTGGTAACTAGGGAGGTAATTTGTACATATACAGCTCACAATAATTTGTGAAAATGTATTAAACAGGACAACAAGCATTGGATATTTGTGTATGCTAATGCAAATAATCAAAATGATCAAAAGCAAGATGTGGAATTTTTTTTCTCACCAAACAAACCTACACAGGTTGAGTTATATGAATCATTAACCATTAATTTTTAGTCCCGTGAACCATTTACAGATTAAGCTTACATAATTATGCGAGCTAATACGCATGAAAATAAATAGGCCTTAAAATATAAACCTCAAAATAAAAATTCATCTTAAAAAAGAATATAACGCAAAAGTTATGAGATTACATTAACTAATATACCCTTCTCTCTTAAGAATAACTACACATTAAATACCATTAAAACACCATGTCGTCATAAGATCTAAATTCAAAGCATGACAGAATGAGAGTGAAAGGACATGTGATTGGATGATGTTAGCAAACACCAATTTGAGTTGTAAGACAGAATACGGCAATGGGTTAAAAACATTATTCCACGCAACGCAACCAATAAAAATAAGCATAAAAAGAGAAAAATACAACATAACAGAAAATCTCTAGTAGTATCGTACAGCAAGAAAACATAATTACATCACGAAA
Organism: Vigna umbellata; assembly: GCF_029865625.1. NCBI lineage: Eukaryota > Viridiplantae > Streptophyta > Magnoliopsida > Fabales > Fabaceae > Vigna > Vigna umbellata. Next base: position 65,866,999 of record NC_142169.1, read on the forward strand.
AACAAAAAAAATAAAATTGCAACTTGCACGCTTCAAGCTTCATAAGAAAACATACAACAACATCATTAAAACTACAAAAGGAACAGAAAATAAGTCTTGCAATAACTACAAGTACAATTCAACCAATGAAGATATTATCAAAATTATTACTAAAGCTTATAAATCAGAATGAAGTTGCAGGCCATACCATATCAACAACAGTTTGGCTGGATAGGAACTCAAATACCCATCACTTGCAACAACAAAGAAAAGATGGTTAGGTGTAAGCTGAACCGTTGACACCTCAGGAACAGCAATTACACCGATAGTCTCAGCCAACATATCCCCTACACTCCTTGTAAATGCAGCTCCAGGCACCGTCCCATTCTGAACCCACAACCTAGGAGGATCATCACCCTGACTCTCTTCATCACCCCAAGTCTGAATATCCGGATCCTTATGCCCTTCCACCTGATCAACACTCAAAACCCTTGCCCCACAAAGCTTCACTCTCTCATACTCATCTCTTCTAAATGGTGTCTGATCAGTGGACAAGTCCTCAGCAACAACCCGGTTCCCATCCTTAACAGCCAGCACTGCTCTCGAATCACCGACATTAGCAACATAAAGGGTGTCCCCAATGACCAGCACCGTAATTGCAGTGGTGCCACTCAAGGAATCGTCAATCTCATTCTTATGCAAGTCCTCATTCGTGGTCAAGAAAGCAGAAGTGTAAGCCTTGACAGGGTCCTCCAACAATGCAAAGTCACTTGACAAATTTTCCACCAACCTATCCTTAACAAAGTTCGAACACTGGGCACCAAATTCGCCATGCCCATCATAAACACCGAAGAAATGGACACTTGGGTTACCTTGGAACTGTGTCCTAATGCAGAAACTATCCTGGTTTTCCTTATCAGGTGAATCAGGATAGTACCCTCTCTGAGTGAGCACAGAGTATTCTAAAGTGAAGTTATGGGAAGGAACGGGAACAAACTGCAGTGAACTCTGAGTGAGAATGTGCTTCCTCTGGGTACCATAAGGGCCAAGTTCTCTGAAGTCCCTGGAGCCACCCACTGACGGTGAAGGGTAACGGGTACAGCACTTGCCATGGACACACCCCATGCTTGAACAGTAAAGAAGCTAAAAGAGATTAAAAAAACAGAAAGGAAAGGTCAATGTGGCTCCAAGGTGGAAACTTTGAGAAAGAAGAGGAAAGAAAAACAAACCCTAGTGACAAGGAGGAGGAATTGGGATTTTGAGGAGGAAGTTGTGGTGAAAGGGTGACAAAAAAAGAAAAGGGTGAGTGAAGAATTATGAAGAAGTGAACAAAAAAAAGGAATGATTTGAAGGAGGCCACAGAAACTGAAAAGGGGGTGAACCCTAGAGGGAGAGGAAGGGTTACCCCACGAAAAGATAGAGACATTTGGGGTTTGGGTTGGCATTGAGAACGTGTGGAGTGGGGCTGGCGAAAGGGAAAGGAAGAATTGTACTTTTCGTTTGGGAACAGAGAGGGAGCATAGCATCGAAGGAAGATGATGGAAGGAAGCAACACTCCAAAGGGAATGGGTTTGTTTCTGGTTTGTTCTCCCGAGAGAACGACAGTGACACACGCACACGCACTTACAGCGACACCATTCCAGATTCTCTTCTCTTCTATTCTATTCTATTCCATGAGTGCATGCTTCCATTTCTTTCTCTTCCAAGCAAACTCACAATTCTCTTTCCAAATTTTCTTTCTTTCCTTTTTATAAATTTTTCTTCTTCACTTCTTTCTCCTAAAAAGTGTAATGGATGAAAACAGTGATAATAGGGTGATTGAAAATTTTCTTTCACTTTTTAGTAATGAAAAGATTTAATGTAATGGATTTGGGAATTCAAAATGCTTAATCAAGGTTTTATATCATTTTGAGAATAGTTTTACTCTAACGGTCATTTATTATTTTTAAAATCAATACATTTATTTGCACTAAAACTTAAAGCTGTGACCAGTTGAAAATTGAAAAAAATTAAGCCATTAATTAATGTCGTTAATTCCTCCTCTAATCAAATCACTAACGGTAGGTGCTGCGTCATTTGTTGCCTCATATTTTGCAATGTCACATTGAATCTCAAATATTGAGACATCACTTTCATGTTTCAAACTAAACTTTCCAAAACATAAATGTTTCAAACTAAATTTTTCATCTCATGCCTCCTATTATCATGCCTACAAAATGCTATCGCAATTGTTAGATTTTTTTTAATATTACAATTATAAAAATCATTTTCGATTATTGTAATGTTATTAATTGTCCACAATAAATCACATTGTTATGGGGAAGAATCACTCATCACGTTTCAATTATTTAATTATCCAACATTATAATGAAGTCCATAAAAAAAACTATCGAAGCTTGTTAAAATCATTCAACGTATATAAATCGATCATTTCTAAATTATTGAATTAATAAACAAAATAAACAGTAGCAACTGAATAATCAAAATCATTAAATACATGTAATCTGCACTCAAATTAATACGTTTATAATTTAACATAATCATCAAACGAATCTTAACCAATGATATTTTTTATTAGGAAAGTTTATATTGCTCGGAATAAACCAATCAGGAAACAAAATAACCAAATATCAATTATATGCGCAAAAATTAATCTTGAAAGCCTATTTTAAGATTTTGGGTTGAGTTTGGATCTCACATGTGATTACAGAAACTTACACATACAAGCAAATAAAAGACATGAAACTTGAAAAAAATAATTATTCTAAGATTGGATTGTTATATATTTTATCATGCTCTAATCCATATGATCTAATAATATAAGAAAAATATATCGTTCTAATTCGTTTGATTTAATATAAAAATATATATGAGAAATAGGCTAAAAAAATTGTACAATATGTAACATTATATATTATAGACATTACATATTTTAGAAAAATGAAAAAACAATTAATTTAAGAGATATACAAACTTTAAATAACAAATATTCATTATTTTTTCAGGTTAATTTTTTCACATGAAGTGTAAAATGTTCTCAAACCAATTGATTTAATTTTGAAGAAACAATATGTTAAAATTATTTAATTTATTTTGATTTAAATTATTATATTGTAACCACATTTTTAATTTTTAATATCGATAAGAAAGTTAGATTGAGTAAAGTAATAATTTTAGAAAAATGAAAAAGGCTGGATCACAAAATTATGATTGCATTTATTATCATTAACTAAATCTGCAACGTGTATTTTCAAAAACATTAAAAATCCTAATGTAAAAAGTTCCATCAATATATCTAATTTGTTAAAAATTAGAATTTTTAAAAATTGCTGGCTGTGGGGTTCGAACCCACGCGCACTTATGTGCAGAAGATCTTAAGTCTTCCCCCTTAACCACTCGGGCAAACCAGCTTGATGCTATAATTATTGAAATAAAAATATTTAATAATCATTTAAATCATATAGTAATTTATTAAGTATATATTATTTTTGCAAAGTTTAAATTTAAATTTATTAATATTAAAATTTGAATACTTTTTTCTATTCTATTTCTTATCTAATCTCAAAAGGTTCCAAGAAGGAATAAAATAAAGCTCTCTAATGCTTGTAAAGTGGGCTTCATGAAAACTTTCCTTATTCACTCCCATTTTATTTGTTATTTTTTCTTCTCAAATATAACCTTTTTATCATACAACAAGGTGCGTTTATACACAATTGCGAGCGAAATTTTGTGTTAGGGGAGTGTAACATCCAAAATATAGTAATCACTATAATTCAGAATTAATCACAATTAACAGCAACAGTAAACAGTCTTTACACAAATAACCGCTGCGCCAAAAGAATACAGCACTTATATAAATAAACAGTACTGTTCAGTAACTTACAGCAGAGTTTACAGTGTTCAGAAATCCACCAAAATACATAAAACAGATCTGCATACAAAATTCTGCAGAATTATATACAGAACTTCCAAAACTCAGTACAGAAAACATAACCTCTACTACTAATCTAATCCTACTGCTCCGATTTTACTTCAACCTCCACAAGGTTAGCATCCTCCACCTTTTCTTCGTCCAACACTTGCTCAAGGGATGCACCACCATCTGCTCACATCCACAACGGATGATCATTGCATTTTGACAACACGGATTATACATGGACAATAGACAACACAATGGAAACGCAAGGGTAAGCTTATAATATTTAATTTATACAATCAACACATACATTTATATTTAAATCCACACATACATCATGCAAGCTCATCAATTAACAATCATACAGATACTTATATAATAGACAGACTGTCCGGACTGTATGAACCGTGTAGCTACAGGCGTCCTTGCACCCGAGTGGTGTGGTAACTGTATTAAACTCGACAGCTGCCACTCGAGGTTAACTCTATCCAAAGTACCCCTAAGGAATAGAGCCTCCTGCCATTCCCACACATGACTACTCCCTTCTACGTGAAGATGAGTATCACGGAATATCAGGATGGACCAAGCCAGCTTAGCATGCCCACAGTCATACTTTACAAAAATCAACAATCAATCATATTAGAGACGTTCCTCCTTGGAACGCTCATCATAATTCATTTCCAATAATTCGTTCCACATATAATTCACCATATTAAACAGTTCACTGAATCCATATTTCCATTCTGTATTCCACTCTCTTAATTTCACGAAAGTTCATCATTTAATAAATAGAAATTTACATGTTACAGTACTCTGCATCCTTGTTTCTGAACAAGAGAAAAGAACCAAGGAACTCACCTAATACTCTTTAAAATTTATAATTTGAAAATACTGATCTTTAAAAGACATGAATGATACTTAGAAAGATTTTGAATGTAACGAGTCCAGGTAGAATCCAAAGGATAACACCAGTAAGACATTGTTTAGATAAACAGTCAATATAATTTGATTTCAGAAAACAGCACTGCCAGAAAAACGAACGTTAATTAGCAATTTGGACGAACGCCAGTTACGTTCGCTCAGAGTTCAATGGTAAGGACGAGCGTTCAATTATAAAACCGAACCCTGCTTTGAACGAACGCCAGGTAAATGACCGAGCACAATCAGAACGAACGCTGGTAAAACCCAAGCGTTATCTAGGACGAACGTTTCGATATAAGACCGAACGTCAACTTGGACGAACGTTCAATATAAGGACGAACGCTCTCTTAGAATGCACGTTCGACATAAGGTCGAACAACAATAAGAACGAACGCTCAATCATGAGGACGAACGTCAATAAGGACGGACGCTCGACTTAAGGCCGAACGTCACTTCTTTATAAAGTTTTAAATACTTAGCTGTACTGAGCAGAACGAAAGCTCATTCACTCAATTGGGGGACGCTCGTTCTTGAGCAGAATTCATTCCAAATGAATGAATTCCAATCTAAGTCATGCTAACCAAACACCGAACGGTCTAAGACCGTCCAGTGACGAACGTCCTTTTAGCAACAGAGAATGATCAGAAATTCAGATTTTTCACACTTAGTAGAATTTTTCTCAGATTTCAATTTTTCTAACTTTATACTTTCATTTCAGATTTAATTCACTTCCAACATGTTATCATACAGTTTTCAACATCTAATTCATTCCAAGTATCCAATAACCATACTCAGTTCATGCATCATCAATTCAACATGTAATTAAATCAAATCCAACATCAAATATCATTCATCCAAGCCGTATCAGTTCATGACAGATCCATCCAAACTAGAATTCATATCAGATATCATAAACCATTCTTAACAGCTCAACCTCATAATTTTCATACATTCCAAACCAACATGCAGATCAATCACATTATCAGAAAACCAGATTTCATAACTGTGGTCATTTTCACAGCTCGAACATCATACATTTAATACATGCACATCAGATCATAACACATACAGTATAAATTAAAATTATAAGCTTCCCTTACCTGTTACTGCAGTGAAATTCCAATTGTTTAAGGTTTATCTTGATCACTCACAGTTCTCTACCCAAATGAATTCACTCCACGACTTTCACTAAATTTAAAATACCAAAATAACATAAAGATCGAACCTATAACTCATTCATGCAACCAGAATTTTGATTAGCATGAACTCAATGGACAATTATGCAGAATGAGAACTTACCAGTTCAGTTCTCAATTCTGTTCTAATCAAGTTGATGTTCACGGTGCAGTGACAGTGTTTACAGTATCTGAAACAGAATTTGAGGAGATGATGAATGAGTAATTTTAGAGAGAAGATGAGAGTTCTCAGAAACTCAGATTTTTATCCTTGCATGCAACTGATACAGTGTTCCTAGAAATTTTAAGATTAGATTGTGGTTTGGAGCTTACCAGTTACAGAATCAAAAGAGGTTCGGATCAAAATGGAGCTTGCTGGCCCGTGAATGTTCCTATGGTTTCAGAAAACGGATTGGAGTTGAAGGAAGTGAGTAATGGCAGAAGGAAGATGAAGGTTCGTAGAGAAAAGTTTGGAGAAGATGAAAGGTGTGATCCTTGAGGAAGACGAAGTGTGAGTGTGAGTGAAAGAGTTTTCTCAAAACTCAGAATTTTGAGTGGATTCCACATCAAACAAGAGAGCGTTTCACAGTCTGCCACTTGCACACCAAACCCTGCTTGGAATTCTCTCCCGTGACACTTGGCGTGTGTGCATGCACAGATTTGTGCGTTTTTAATGCACTGAGTGTGTGTGACGTGGTGCAGTTTCCAGAGAATGGTGGAGCTTGATTTCAGTGCATTGCAGGAAGAGATTTAGCAGATTTGAAGTAGGATTAAATCAACTCAGAATTAGAGTGCACTAATCTGGTTTAACACAGAATTATCATTGCTTAATTATATAGGGTCTTACATTCTCCCTAACTACAAAAATTTTCGTCCTCGAAAATTTATAAATTACAAGCAAATAAGTGTGGATATAATTCCTTCATTGCACTCTCTACTTCCCACGTTGAATCTCCAGTCTTAGCATCCCACACCACCTTCACTAGACGAAGGTCTTTTCCTTTATGCAGCTTGGTGCGTTCATCTTCAATGCGGACTGGTTGCAGCTCCAATGTTCTGTCTTGACGCAGTTGGATGTTTTCCAGCTCCAAGATATGAGAAGGACTAGATATGTATTTCCTAAGCTGAGACACATGGAAAACTGGATGTAGATTTGATAATTGAGGAGGCAACGCAAGTTCATAGGCTACTGGTCCAATCTTCTTCAATATTTGATACGGCCCTATGAACTTGGGAGACAACTTCTTTGGACGTACTACTCTTCCCACTCCAGTGATTGGATTCAGTCTCAAAAACACATGATCACCTGCAGCGAACTCCAGTGGTCTTCTCCTCCTATCAGCATAGGATTTCTGCCTGCTCAAAGACGTTTTCAATCTGTCTTGGATCAATTTGACTTTCTCTGTTGTTTGCTGGATGAGCTCAGGTCCAGTTAGCACGTTCTCTCCCTCTTGAAACCAACAAAGTGGCGTTCTGCACTTCCTCCCATAGAGAGCTTCAAACGGCGCCATCCCAATGCTAGCTTGAAAGCTGTTGTTATATGTGAATTCCACAAGAGGCAGCACCTCATCCCATGCGCCTAAGCGATCTAGGACGCACGTCCTCAGTAGGTCTTCTAGCGTCTGGATTGTACGTTCAGATTGGCCATCCGTTTGCGGATGATATGCTGAACTCATCTGCAATCTGCTCCCCAACTCGCCTTGCAGTGATTGCCAAAACCGAGATGTGAATCTCGTGTCTCGGTCAGAAATGATGCTTGAGGGCACTCCATGTAAACGAACTATCTCATTAATATACAACTTGGCCAAGTTTGTCATGGACATCTTCAGATTCACTGCCAAGAAGTGTGCGCTCTTTGTCAACCTATCCACAATCACCCAAATTGAGTCATGGTTCCTAACTGTCCGTGGTAGATGGGTCACAAAATCCATGGAAATGCTGTCCCACTTCCATTCAGGAATTTCCAGTGGTTGAAACAGACCTCCTGGACGTTGGTGTTCAGCCTTGGCACGTTGGCAAGTCAAGCAAGATGCTACAAATCGTGCAACATCACTCTTCATTCCAGGCCACCAGAACGAACGCCTAAGATCTTGGTACATCTTAGTCATACCGGGATGTATGCTAAGACGGCTATGATGTGCTTCCTCCAGTATAATCCGCTTCAGCTCTCCATTATTGGGAATGCACGTTCTACCAAGGTAACGTAACATACCATCCGTTCCAGCATTAAATTCTTTAGCCTTGTCTGTACCGAGTGCATCAAAGATTTTCACCAAGTCTTCATCTTCACGTTGCTTCGTCCATATACGATCAAACACATTGCTTGATATCCTAAGGTTGCAGCACTTGATGCTGTTCGGTTCTAACTCATACTGCAACCTTAGATCTCTGAAACTCTCCACTAAGTGCAGCTCCTTCACCATCATTAACGAGACATGCACTGCCTTCCTGCTTAATGCGTCTGCCACTACGTTTGCTTTACCAGGATGATAAAGCAACTCAAAATCATAATCTTTTAGGAATTCCAGCCAACGCCTCTGCCTCATGTTCAACTCCTTCTGGTCAAATAAATATTTGAGGCTCTTGTGATCACTGAAGACTTGGAAAGTGGATCCGTATAGATAATGCCTCCAAATCTTCAATGCAAACACAACTGCTGCCAGCTCCAAATCATGCGTTGGATAATTCTTCTCATGTATCTTCAATTGCCGAGAAGCATACGCCACTGCCTTCTTCTCTTGCATGAGAACGCACCCCAAACCTTGGTGAGATGCATCACAGTAAACTTCAAACGGTTTGGCAGTGTCCGGAATCACTAAAACTGGAGCGCTTGTCAACTTATTCTTCAGCTCTTGGAAGCGTTCTTCACACAAATCCGTCCAAGCAAAAGGGTGATCTTTCCTTGTAAGCTGCGTCAACGGTGCTACTATCTTGGAAAACCCTTCAATGAAACGCCTATAGTAGCCCGCAAGACCAACAAAACTCCTCACTTCCGTGATTGAACGAGGACTTTTCCATTCCAACACTGCACGCACCTTAGCTGGATCCACTGAAATACCTCCAGCCGAGACCACATGTCCCAAAAACTGCACCTCCTTCATCCAGAATTCACACTTGGACAGTTTGGCATACAACTCCTTCTCCCTCAACACACTCAGCACTGCCCTCAAGTGTTCTTCATGCTCGGCTTGTGTCTTAGAGTAGATGAGGATGTCATCTATGAAGACAACCACAAACTTGTCCAAGTAAGGTCTGAATATACGGTTCATATAATCCATGAACACAGCAGGAGCGTTTGTTACTCCAAATGGCATCACTACATACTCGTAGTGTCCATAACGAGACCTGAAGGCTGTTTTCTGGATGTCATCCTCCTTCACCCTGATTTGGTGATATCCTGAACGCAGATCAATCTTAGAAAATACCGTTGCCCCATGCAGTTGATCCAACAAGTCATCAATCCTAGGCAACGGGTATTTGTTCTTGATGGTCAGCTTGTTTAACTGACGATAGTCAATGCATAACCGAGAGCTGCCATCCTTTTTCTTCACTAACAGTACAGGTGCTCCCCAAGGTGACACACTTGGTCTGATAAATTGTTTCTCCATGAGTTCTTCAATCTGTTTCTTAAGTTCAACCAATTCTGCAGGCGCCATACGGTATGGTTGGACTGATATAGGGGCTGCCGTGGTCACCAAGTCTATGGTGAATTCGACTTCTCTAACAGGAGGCAACCCTGGTATTTCATCTGGAAAAATATCCAGAAACTCCTCCACAACAGACGTTCGTTCCTGCTTCAAACCTCCCAGCTCTTGGTCCTCATGTGTCATGATGAGAAAACAAGCCGCGCCCTCCATAATATCTTCCTTTAACTGACCGAGAGTCACACCAAGGCATTCCTCTTCTTCTTCTGGAAAAATCAACTCCTTCTTGCCACAGTCTATGAGAATGCGATTGGTATTGAGCCAATCCATTCCCAAAATTATTTCTAAATCTTTGAGTGGCAAACAGATAAGATTCACCTTGTACCTACGTCCTTCTACCTCAATAGGGCATCTAACACACATGGTAGATGTCCTAACTTCACCCGCAGCTGGTGTTGACACCACCAAATCAAAATTCATCTCACTCACAGCTATTCCCAACTTATCAACGCACGCCTTCGATATGAAGGAGTGTGTCGCCCCCGAGTCAAACAACACACAACAATTTATTCCATACAGCAAGCATGTGCCAGTAACGAGCGTACCTGAGCTCGCTGCTTCTGCACCAGTGATTGCATAAACACGTCCAGCTGCTTGGGCTCGTCCTCCTCTAGCCTGATTTCTGCCAGCATTCGGTGGCCTCAACACAGCTCGTCCACCCATGTTGCACTCATTCTCCAAGTGCCCACTTCTTCTACATTTCGTGCAGAATTTTCCTCCCGTGAGTTGAGGGCAAGATGAACGATAGTGTGGCCCTCCACACTGGAAACAAGTGACGTTTCCTGGTTGTCCGGCAGTGATTAATGCTCGTGATCCACTTGCATTTGACTGACCTGGGCGAGCGTAAGGAGTACTTCTCGTGTTGGCAGTACCCCTGGATACAATCGACCCTCTAGTCACCTGTGTCTGCTTCTTTTGTCGTTCCACTTCTGCCATATTCTTCTCCAATACTTTGGCTCTTTCCACCATTGCAGGAAATGACCGAATGCATAAACTTGATATCAACACCTTCAGGTCGCTTCTTAATCCATTCTCAAATTTCCTACACTGCCACTCTTCACTAGTGGCCATCGTATTAAACCTCAACAACTGTTTGAAAGAATTTGTGTACTCGGATACAGATTTTCCCCCTTGCACCAGCTGAAGAAATTCTACTTCCTTGGCATAGCGAACGCTGTCTGGGAAATATTCTTCATAAAATTTGTTTCTAAAAACCTCCCAGGTGATAGGAGCATGAGTGTCGGCCAGGATAGCCCTCACACTCGTCCACCAGTGGTTGGCCTCACCAGTCAACAAGTACTCAGTAAACGCCAATCTGTTGTCGTCAGGACACCTCTTTGCATTATAAATCTTCTCAATGTCCCTCAGCCAATGATCTGCCTCATCAGGAAGACATTTGCCACTGAACTTGGCAGGGTGATGCTGAAGGAAACTTTCCAAACTCCATTCAGCATTTGGTTGAGCAGCGTTTGAAGAAGATGCTCCAGGCGCACCTCTAGTTGCAGCCAGGATCTCCATCAATTGCCTTTGCGTGTTTTCAGAATTGACACGCGATGCCTCCAATCCTTGCATAGCAGCTTGGTTTTGCTGCATCAGAGTGGCGTTTTGCTCCATCAGTGTAGTATTCTGTTGATGCAGTCGTTCAACTACGGTTTCCAACAACCTAGTGTTGCTGGACGTATCGGACTCATTCGGTTGGGGAGGAGGAGGAAGTCTAGGCGCCATTAGTTCTCTGAATCAGAGAAAAACGAGCGTTAGTAAAGTTCGAGAGTTAAAACAATAACTCATTAACATATAATAAGCACACAGCAAAACGTAGTGCACTCATACCTACAGTGTTCCTTAAAAGAACAAAACTGCTCTGATACCACTAATGTAACATCCCAAAATATAGTAATCACTATAATTCAGAATTAATCACAATTAACAGCAACATTAAACAGTCTTTACACAAATAACCGCTGCGCCAAAAGAATACAGCACTTATATAAATAAACAGTACTGTTCAGTAACTTACAGCAGAGTTTACAGTGTTCAGAAATCCACCAAAATACATAAAACAGATCTGCATACAAAATTCTGCAGAATTATATACAGAACTTCCAAAACTCAGTACAGAAAACATAACCTCTACTACTAATCTAATCCTACTGCTCCGATTTTACTTCAACCTCCACAAGGTTAGCATCCTCCACCTTTTCTTCGTCCAACACTTGCTCAAGGGATACACCACCATCTGCTCACATCCACAACGGATGATCATTGCATTTTGACAACACGGATTATACATGGACAATAGACAACACAATGGAAACGCAAGGGTAAGCTTATAATATTTAATTTATACAATCAACACATACATTTATATTTAAATCCACACATACATCATGCAAGCTCATCAATTAACAATCATACAGATACTTATATAATAGACAGACTGTCCGGACTGTATGAACCGTGTAGCTACAGGCGTCCTTGCACCCGAGTGGTGTAGTAACTGGGTAACACCAAACAGCTGCCACTCGAGGTAAGTCCGTTCTTACGTCGCCCATGTTAACTTATGGACTAAGGACCTCCTGCCATTCCCACGCATGACTACCCCCTTCTACTTGAAGAGGTGTATCACGGAATATCAGGATGGACCAAGCCAGCTTAGCATGCCCACAGTCATACTTTACAAAAATCAACAATCAATCATATTAGAGACGTTCCTCCTTGGAACGCTCATCATAATTCATTTCCAATAATTCATTCCACATATAATTCACCATATTAAACAGTTCACTGAATCCATATTTCCATTCTGTATTCCACTCTCTTAATTTCACGAAAGTTCATCATTTAATAAATAGAAATTTACATGTTACAGTACTCTGCATCCTTGTTTCTGAACAAGAGAAAAGAACCAAGGAACTCACCTAATACTCTTTAAAATTTATAATTTGAAAATACTGATCTTTAAAAGACATGAATGATACTTAGAAAGATTTTGAATGTAACGAGTCCAGGTAGAATCCAAAGGATAACACCAGTAAGACATTGTTTAGATAAACAGTCAATATAATTTGATTTCAGAAAACAGCACTGCCAGAAAAACGAACGTTAATTAGCAATTTGGACGAACGCCAGTTACGTTCGCTCAGAGTTCAATGGTAAGGACGAGCGTTCAATTATAAAACCGAACCCTGCTTTGAACGAACGCCAGGTAAATGACCGAGCACAATCAGAACGAACGCTGGTAAAACCCAAGCGTTATCTAGGACGAACGTTTCGATATAAGACCGAACGTCAACTTGGACGAACGTTCAATATAAGGACGAACGCTCTCTTAGAATGCACGTTCGACATAAGGTCGAACAACAATAAGAACGAACGCTCAATCATGAGGACGAGCGTCAATAAGGACGGACGCTCGACTTAAGGCCGAACGTCACTTCTTTATAAAGTTTTAAATACTTAGCTGTACTGAGCAGATCGAAAGCTCATTCACCCAATTGGGGGACGCTCGTTCTTGAGCAGAATTCATTCCAAATGAATGAATTCCAATCTAAGTCATGCTAACCAAACACCGAACGGTCTAAGACCGTCCAGTGACGAACGTCCTTTTAGCAACAGAGAATGATCAGAAATTCAGATTTTTCACACTTAGTAGAATTTTTCCCAGATTTCAATTTTTCTAACTTTATACTTTCATTTCAGATTTAATTCACTTCCAACATGTTATCATACAGTTTTCAACATCTAATTCATTCCAAGTATCCAATAACCATACTCAGTTCATGCATCATCAATTCAACATGTAATCAAATCAAATCCAACATCAAATATCATTCATCCAAGCCGTATCAGTTCATGACAGACCCATCCAAACTAGAATTCATATCAGATATCATAAACCATTCTTAACAGCTCAACCTCATAATTTTCATACATTCCAAACCAACATGCAGATCAATCACATTATCAGAAAACCAGATTTCATAACTGTGGTCATTTACACAGCTCGAACATCATACATTTAATACATGCACATCAGATCATAACACATACAGTATAAATTAAAATTATAGGCTTCCCTTACCTGTTACTGCAGTGAAATTCCAATTGTTTAAGGTTTATCTTGATCACTCACAGTTCTCTACCCAAATGAATTCACTCCACGACTTTCACTAAATCTAAAATACCAAAATAACATAAAGATCAAACCTATAACTCATTCATGCAACCAGAATTTTGATTAGCATGAACTCAATGGACAATTATGCAGAATGAGAACTTACCAGTTCAGTTCTCAATTCTGTTCGAATCAAGTTGATGTTCACGGTGCAGTGACAGTGTTTACAGTATCTGAAACAGAATTTGAGGAGATGATGAATGAGTAATTTTAGAGAGAAGATGAGAGTTCTCAGAAACTCAGATTTTTATCCTTGCATGCAACTGATACAGTGTTCCTAGAAATTTTAAGATTAGATTGTGGTTTGGAGCTTACCAGTTACAGAATCAAAAGAGGTTCGGATCAAAATGGAGCTTGCTGGCCCGTGAATGTTCCTATGGTTTCAGAAAACGGATTGGAGTTGAAGGAAGTGAGTAATGGTAGAGAGAAGATAAAGGTTCTTAGTGAGAAGTTGGAGAAGATGAAAGGTTTGGTTTTCTGAGGAAGACGAAGTGTGAGTGTGAGTGAAAGAGTTTTCTCAAAACTCAGAATTTTGAGTGGATTCCACATCAAACAAGAGAGCGTTTCATAGTCTGCCACTTGCACACCAAACCCTGCTTGGAATTCTCTCCCGTGACACTTGGCGTGTGTGCATGCACAGATTGGTGCGTTTTTAATGCACTGAGTGTGTGTGACGTGGTGCAGTTTCCAGAGAATGGTGGAGCTTGATTTCAGTGCATTGCAGGAAGAGATTTAGCAGATTTGAAGTAGGATTAAATCAACTCAGAATTATAGTGCACTAATCTGGTTTAACACAGAATTATCATTGTTTAATTATATAGGGTCTTACAGGGAGAATGTAAGGCCCTGTTACCTTTTATTTTATTATTTTATTAAGAGGTGGGGGGGACACAAGGGAAGCACACGTCCAGAATTTCAGGGAGCAGCATCCAGGATTTCTGGGAGGCACGTCCGGGATTTTGGGGGGGGTAGCAGCCAACGGTTTTGGCACCTTTCAGAACTGAAGAAATAAAAGGTGAAGAGGGTTGCTGAACTGGGGAAGATCCTTGCTACCTTGCTGCCATTTTTGTAAGAGAAGGAGAAGTTCAAAGCTTGGTGGAATTGCTTGGAGCTGCAAGTTTTGGAGGAGATAGACTCAAAGAATTCTCAAAGGAAGTCTTCAAGAGGTAAGGGGAGCTAGATCTTTTGTTTGATTGTTGATATTTGCTGTGTTTGATGCAAATCTGAAAATTTGGGAATGAAAATTGGGAGTTTCTGGATTCTGGAAATCTGAGTTCGATTCTGCAGAATTCTGCAGAATCGCGCGTTCGTCCCATATGGCTCGACCAATTAGTGGTCGGCCAATATTTTGAACGTTCGTCCTATCAGTGCACGGCCAAATATTGGTTGGTTTCTGAGCGTTCGTTCGTTTAGTGCTCGACCAAACAGTGGTCGGCAAAAGTTAGCGTCCGGTCTTGTATTCTAAGGTACGAGAGTCAGCGTTCGTCCTTAATTTGTGCGAGTGATTAATTAGCGTTCGGTCTCAATTTGTATTCTTAGGTTTGGATCTTGAGCGTTCGGTTTTGACTACAGGTGATTTGAGCGTTCGTTCTCAATTTGGTATTTTAGGATTCAATCTTGAGTGTTCGGTCTCATACCATTGGGTCCATTTACGTTCGTCCAAACAGTGTTTACATATTGGGTTTAGTTGTGGTTGTCTATGTGCGTTCGGTCTCATAGGAATGAATGTATGTGCGTTCGTCCAAACAGTATTCACATGTTCGGTTTTGTAGTATTTGTCTATATACGTTCGGCATCTTCGTTTTTGATCTTTAAGCGTTCGTCCAACCAGTGATTATTCGGTCTTATCATATTTGATCAGTATAGCGTTCGTCTAAACAGTGTTTATTGGGTCACTTCTCATTTATTAAGTATAGCGTTCGTCCCAATAGTTTCACATGAATCTGGTAGTGTCAGTCTAAACAGTGTTCGCCCAAACAGTGTTCTTTGTGATCTTACAAGTGCTCGGTCAATGGTACGTCCGTTTCAAACAGTGTTAATCTCATAGTATTCGGTCTCTTAGTAGTTGTTCATGCGTTCGTCCAAAACAGTATTTGTACTATTATTACTGAACCATATTTACGTTCGTCCGAATGGAATTGCATTTGATAACGTTCGGGGTTGTAGCGATCGTTCATATTAGTAGTGTTCGGTCTTGATGTTGACTGTTCGTAGGTAGCAAACGTCTATGGGTGTTAATGAGCGTTCGGCCTTAATTGGATAGTTTTAAGATAGTTTTAAGGTTTGGTATTGGACGTTCTGTGTTATTATGTGAATAGTGATTGATAGCGTTCGTCCTTGATATATTTAGTGAATATAGCGTTCGTCTTTATTTGGTATGCTTGGGCAGAAATCTTGATCGTTCGGTTAACCTTGAGTGTTCGGTCTTGGTTATTAGTATTGTGTGCGTTCTACCGAACAGTATAAATCCAAATTTGTATTCGTTTTTCAGCGTTTCCTTTTATTGAGTGTTCGATTAGTACGTTCATGGTTATGTTGAGTCTAAGTGAGTGATCTTAACGTTCGTCCACTTAGTATCCGATTTTAAGGAGGTATTCGGTTGTAGCGTTCGACCAACTACTCAACCACAGCGTTCGGCCTGTTTCCTGAGCGTTCGGCCAGATTCCCATAACGTCCGTCCATTCGGTTAAAATAGCGTTCGGCCTAAATATCAAAATCAGCGTTCGTCCAGTTTGATTAAAAGAGCGTTCGTCCGTTCTTAAATGGACGTTCGTTCAAATTGGTTAAAAAGCGTTCGTCCGGCCGAAGTGAGCGTTCGTCCATATCTGCAAATATCGTTCGCCCGTTCCGAAAGTGAGCGTTCGTCCAATTGGTCTGGCCCTCGGGAAATGGCGTTCGTCCATTTTTGGCTGGTGTTCGGAAAAACGACGTTCGTCCTGGGACGTTCGTTCAAAACTGTTAGGAGCTTGGAAAGTGCGTTCAAATAGTGTTCTGTATAAGTTGGATTTTTTTTTAGTGTTATTTTCTCTTGAATTGATTTCTGTGTATCAATGTGTGGAATATATGTGATGCATGTGAATATATGAGAATGTATGAATAATGATAAATTACTATGATGATACGATTGTAAATGTAAATGATGAATGTGAGTATGAAGGGACAATCTCAGGGAGAGATGACTACAAGTTGTTATGTGATTTATGTTGTTCTGTATAACTGTAGTGAACTTAGGATCGGTATGTCTATCCCTACACTCAAAGCATTGTTCATGCTCACATAGAGAAGAACAGTGTCACTGGTGAGAGTAGAGGGAGGTCCTCGTCTATAGCCTTTGATGGCAGAGATAGGCAGGTTGAGGATTTACCTTGCTAGTGTTGGAGAAAGACCACAGACTATGCGAGTGCACAGACTACTGTTAGTTCGACAGTTATACAAATCCGGATGAGTCGTGTATGTGGCTTTACTTTGCATAGTGTTGGGAGTGCCAGCAGAACTATGCGAGCGTAAAGTTGTGTGAGTTGTGTTTAACGAGCATGTTTTAATTGTTCCTTTATATGTATTTATGCATAATGACATGAATTAACTGTATTACAAGTACGGCATGTTTTTTTTTTTATATCTAGCTCACCCTTGCGTTGTTTGTGTTGTGTGCCAATTTGGATATATTTCTTTGGCGATGATCATCCACTTGGATGGGAGCAGATGTTGTCGAGGAGATCCCCTTGGAGCAAGAGCTAGAGGTTGCTGATGTTGCGGAGTAGTCATCTTAAGGATTTCCTGATTGATCACTTGTAGTGTTCAATCCTTTCAACNTAAAATACGTATAATTATGTGCTTAGAACCAAACAGATGAAAAATAATTAAAATTTGATGAAAAAGAAACTAAGAACTGATTAAAATTAAAATTTTCTTAAATTGTTTAGATGTATTTTTTTAATCGAATAATTTGATGATATCAAAAAGAAAAACAAATGGAATAAAAGATAGAATTGTCAAAAGGGTTAATCTTAGTTATTGAATTTCATCTATCTTAACTAATTTAACGAATAGGTTAGCCTAATAAGGTTCATTTGGTGAATCCGCAAATGATTGCACAAATTAGTCCACTGCATAGTAGTGGGTTAATTTTCTACTTATTTGATTTAAAAATAATAATTTTATCCTTTTGAAAAAAAATAACAAAATAAAATTTGAAATGATCATAAAATAATTTTCTCAAAAAAAATTATAAATGTTAAATCTTTTTCTATCAGCATTACAGATGTTAAAATGTAAAAGAAAAAAAAAACAATTTTATCATGTTGAAATTCTTGGTCAATCAAATATTAAATAACGTTAGAATCTTAACATAGTCATTGCTTTAGTATTGATTTTATTTTTACATGTAATAAAAAAAAGGAAAGACACAATTAACTAACAAAAAAATTGTTATGTGAAAAAAAAAGTTAATAAAAGAGTAGTAATAATCCAATTAAATTTTCTGCTAAGATCGTAGTGTTATCTTTTTTACTGGATCTTTAAAATACATTAATATATATTAAATAAAATTTTAATATATTTTAAAATATCTAAATCAATATTCACCAATATATTTTTAAAGACTTATGAGAAAGACAACACTCATGAACATTTGGTGATCAAAGTTCTCAATTCTTTAAAATCATGTAATCAATTTTGGATTAAAATAAATAGTCTAATATTATATATATATATATATATATATATATATATATATATATAAATATATATATATATAACATCCCAAAAATACAGTAATAAAACCATATAATAGAATTGATTACAGTTAATAATAAATCAGTTCAGTCTTAACATTAAAGAAAACGTGCGATTCTGACCGAACGTCCATAAACAGTAAGAGTTCAAATTTGACTTATACAACAATACAAAACTGACCGAACGGTTTACAAAAGGAATTACCGAACGGTTGTTCCTAACAAAAGAAAAGGTGACCGAACGACACCTTATACTAACTAAACTATACTACTAAGCGAACGTATTACGATTCGGCCTTAACTTCAACTTCCACGAGGTTCTCTTCCTCCAAATATTGCTCTTCCAGCGCCTCTTCCAGTAGCGCGTCTCTTTCTGCTCACATCCACACGGATGATCATTGCAAGGACAAGGACGGACGTACAAACGAGACAACACAAGGAAAAACACAGGGTAAGCTTATGTAATTTAATTCAAGTAATAACATACATTTTCATATGCAAGCACATTTAAATACATTCCAATAAACAATTCAATCAAACCCTGATACTAGACCGACTGTCCAGACTGTATGAACTCTGTGTAGCTACAGGCGTTCGTGCACCCGGGTGATGTAGTAACTGGAATACATTCATCAGCTGCCATCCGAGGTTAGTCCTATTCATCCAAAGTACCCCTAAGGACGGGACCTCTTGCCGTTTCCACACATGACCTACCCTCCTCTACGTGAGGACGAGTGCCCACGAAACATCAGGATGAACAGCCAACATTAGCATGCCCACAGTCATACTTTACAATTTCAATATTCATCATGAGTCGTTCCTCCCCGGAACGCTCGTTCAACTTCACATCATTTCATTCATATCATATTCTCTTCCTATTTCATTCATAATCATTCCCAATTCCATCTTTCATTATCACTTTTCTCAAATTTATCTTTCATTGCCAATAAGTTAAATTTCATCTTTGTTCAAAGGTTTATAAAGACACCAGATACCGAACGTTCTATCCTCCCTCAGAACGAGGACGAACGCTTGAGACGAGACAGATAGGTCTCCAGTTCCAAAATAGAATAAGACCGAGAGGTTTACTGTCGGTTTGAGAGAGAAACCGAGCGTAATAGATATAGCAAGGAACGAAAGCACCGAACGTTCATTACAAAGTGAAACAATTATATGAACTGACTCTTGATAACTCTGACCGAACGCTGAAAAGACCTCGCCAAAGGCTACGACTCTATGCTGGAACCAATCGATACAGACACTTCAAGATATTCCAATAATAATACTTAGAAGCATTCATATGAAGAAATCGAACGTTTATGAATGTTTAGCTTATTTGAATTTACCTCAAGAAATCCGAATGTCAGTCAATGACCGAGCACGGTAGAGAAGAAATTCTATTGAAATTAGACGAACGCTGTTTTTCATCAATATAAGTTATATAAGAAACGAGAATGAGCGCTTGGTGTAAGACCGAGCACTACTCAGTACGAGCGCTTGGTGTAAGACCGAGCACCAATAAACTTATAATAACAGACTTGATAAATATAATAAGATATTGTCGAAGTAGTGATTACTAACGACGAAAATATACCATTTCACACACACACACACACACACACACACACACACACACACACACACATATATATATATATATATATATATATATATATAAATTGAGTTTATCAAAGGATACCCAGATACAACTGTGCTTGGCCGAACGCTCAAGCATAGTATTATAACACGAGGACGCTCGTCCTCCACTAGGATTCTCTCCAAATGAAAGAATCTCATTTCAACTATGTTCACCAGGTGAACCGAACGGTCAATGACCGTTCAGGAACGAACGTATACTTTTATATGAGAAATTTCATACCAGAATCATTTCTTTTCAAACTCATTTTCTAACATATATTTTCATACTTTATACATTCATATCAAATTCAACTTTCACACTCCAACAATCCATATCATATAAGTTTCATATAATTCATACATTATAACATAACTCAGCCATATTTCATTTCATCTCAGTAAATAAACCAACGTTCTTTCAATCCATTCATATTAACCATCATGCATCAATACCATTCAGTCAAATAACGAACGTTCATGCATTACGACAACATACAAATACCAATTAAATTAAATAAGTTTCCCTTACCTCTGAGCGTGACCGAACGTTCCCAGATGCCGAAATACAATTTCCCCACCACAGGTTCTCCCACCGTCAACGCTCGACAATTCAAACTACAACAAGTGATGACCCGACACTATCAGAACCACTCATTTTAAGAATAGTGATCCACGCACGAACCCAGAATTGGGTTTGCATGTTTAGGAAAACGAACGACAGAGCGCAGAGAAAGACTTACCAGCCCAGCTTCACAAACCGAACGGTTTATCTGGAAGCCCTTGACGCCGGAAGTGCTTCTACGGTGCCGGAATAATGATCGGAGGAGAGAAAGTGGGTGTTTTCTCAGAAAGAAGATGAAGAGGATGTAGAGAGGAGGAGAGAGATTAGGATTCTTCAGAAATCTGAAAAGAGGGTGCATGCAGAGAGTGGAGTGTTTTCTGAAAAATCCAAGTTTTGTTGCACACGTCACAACGAACGTCCCCTCTTCAGTCGACACCTGCTTTCCACTAACTGATTCCCCGGATCTCATTTGCTTGACACCTGACGTTTTTCACCTGAGTGTCGAGCCTTCCTCTTGACACGTGAATTCCACTAACGACACGTGTTTGGATTTTACTAGTTTTGATATTTGATTTTACTTAAATTTTTTTTTTTTTTTTTACTGGTTCGGACAATATATATAATATATATAATTTATTATCTAAGTTTAATTTTTGCTATTGATTTTAATGACTATTAAATGCATTCTAAGTAAGATGAGTCATAAGTTGGTATTGTTATAATTAACGTACAGTATTTTTTTTTTCAACTCGATCCAAAACCACAATGAATTATGTGAGTTCACAAAATTTCCTTACCTTTTACCACTCTAACCAAACTAAATCCAATAATTGATTATACATAAATATAATATTATATGTGTATAGCTTATTTACTACTAATAAACACATAAAAGTAAATACATGTAAGGTTATTTTACAATTTAATTATACTTTAGTTATAATAAAATTATAGGTTAATTATGTTTATGGTTCATGAATTTAGATATAAAACTGAAAATATATAACGTCAAAATTCATATACTTCAAACAAACTTAATTCTAATTTTATATCTATCAAAACATAGTAAACAATTCTTCACTCTAAATTTTACCAAAAGAGGTTGAAATTTTATAATTATATACAATAATGCACATAATCTTTCTCTATTTGACAATTTTACACTATAAAATATTTACTATTTTTGTTTAAATTTTTAACGATTGCATATTAGAAAAAAGAAACTAATGTAATCTGCAGAACGTTGATTTAATTTGGATTGAAGCAGCCCAATGCAACTGCATTTTATTTTTGTTCCAATAACTATTTAATAAAAAATTAAACTAAAAAGTCACAAACACCCTTACATTGAATAAAATTTTAAAGGAAGTTATAACATTAACTACAATTCATCATTTTATGTAATTCAAGTTATAATTAAATATAATTCTATTTTTTTTAAAGCAAGTATTTCACTTATTTGTTTTTATTTATGTGGCCAATATACTTGTATTAATATTTATTTATATTTTATATACAAAAGTAAATTTTTGTAAGGTTTTACAACACAACATTAATCCACTCTCCACAATTTTAAATATAAATTATTATGATTTATTAGAAAAATAATTACCACCAATTATTCCATGTAATTCACATGTATTATGCTAATATATTAAAAATATAAATGTTTTTATATATTATATGAGAGTTATAGATACAAAAAAATAAAATTATACTTTCCACAAAAAAAAATATATTTACAGATAAACATGATACTTAAACACACACAAAAAAATAGTTCACAATATAGATATATTTTTGTTTATGTTTCTAATGATATGATATATTGATATAACATATTTTATAATGTCAGTATTCCTGAGTTTATCATGTTTGACGAAAAAATTAACAAAAACTAAAAGCAAAAATCATTTGTGAGAAACATCAATAAAAGATCAAAACCAAATCATTTTTTAGCATTACCCTCTCAACCTCAAGCATATGTTGCTGAGGTAAAAGTGCAGAGTAGTAAATAAAAAAAAGAAAATTTTCTGATAAATGAATAGATGTAAAAATGGAGATTTATAATAATATACAGGAACTTAACATAGTAAATAAATTCAAAAATGATCATCCTTCCACGTTGTAAAAGTAGTTTGCAAGTTTTCTTTTAAAGATTTATGCAAGTTTAGAGATTTTAACGTGTATTTATCATTGTGGAGTATAATATATATACCAATAAAATTGATATCTTATAAGAGTTGTATAAGTTTTGTTTTAGGAATGATAACTAACACTTATTCACGACACCTCACTCTAATTTGCCCTATGTCATCACATGCCATCCCATCCAGAACCTTCTCAACTCTTCTCACCAGTGATCAAAATGCCCAAGCAGATATGCTTTAGGTAGGTATAGTAGACCCCTGAATTTTCAGATAAACGTTTTTCATGTTTTCCTTTATTTTTTATCTTTTCATTCATTTCTTGTGAATCAAATATGGTTCATTGTAAGATTACCAATTATGTTCTCTTCATAATTTAAATATTGTGTATGCTTTATGACAATATTATCAGTAATTTGTTTTACACTGAAGATTCTCTAAAATAATTAATAGAAATAAAAACAAAACTGTTTAAAGAATATTTTTATGTTTTATTACAAAATTATCATTAAATTGTTTTATAATAAATATTTTTTAAAAATAATTTTAATAATAATCAAAGTAAAACTCTTTAATGATATATACGTTTTCCAAATGAAATTTTAAGAATTTAAATAAGAGATACATCCTTTAATAACTCATGTTTTATTTATCCATTTTATAAAAGGCATGCATCTTTCACTAGCTTACCTTTTATTTAAATAATTGTATCCCTTAATAATAAAAAGATATATACATATACTGAGTAACTGGACACCTCTTCCATAAAAAATAAAAAAATAAAAAATAAAAAATAAAAAAAAAAAAACTCCCTAACTTGTTCATTTAAAAAACAATTTTTTAAACCATTTCTATAGAATTGTTTATTTTCTAAAATTATATTATTTAATTTATTACGAATACGAATACATAACCACAAAGCTACATATAATTTCATTAGTAATATATAACTAAAATTCTCTCGATTAATGTGCACAAATTTTATTCACTATAGAACAATAAGAACACTGATGTAAAAAGATTAAAACAGTAAATCCACAGTGAGAAAAAAAATACAGAAAAGAAGTCAAAACAGTAGGATAAAATTACAATGATTATTTAATCCAAGTACTACTTTCTGCAGACAAAAATATCTTTCAGATACATTCTATGATACTAAAGCACATTCAGAGGAATAGATCAGAGTGAATTAATGAAAATGAATAATAAAATAATATTATTCTACTAGGGTAGCTTCCTCGGAATCCTTAATCTATAATCATTTATCGTTTGCTAATAAACATAGCTAGTGAGAAAGTGCTGAGAGATTAGTTTCGACCAAGTGCACAAATCATACAGTTGCCACGAACACAACATGCAGTCAAGTTCTACACCACAATCAAAAACAGGCTTGATTCCTCCACGTATAAAAGGACAAACTATTTTCACTATTTATTATACTTGCAAAGTTCTTCCAATGGTCATATAAAATTTTACATGTACTCTATCACCAGTAATTACTGAAAATCACCGTATCAGTCCAAGTTAAAAGCTGTTGCCTGGAGCATAAGGAATCAATGACCAAGCTGACGTAGTATGCAACTAAGAAGAAAATAGAACTTTATGCAACAACTAAAGGGTACCCCAAAGTTCATAATTTATCTAATGTGATTGGAGTTTCTATATAAGAGAGTTCAGTCAGTGCTTCTTCAGACACGCAACTGACCTGTAATCATGGTCACGATGCATATACTAACATAGGCAGTAAGTGTGCATCACACCCAGCTCTCTCTGTTAGAAAAATCTTTTGGATGCATTGCAAAAGTTCCTTACATCATTTTCGTTAGTAGGACCCATCATCAGAAAACATGGAATGGAGAGAAAAGATGAAAGGGTTAATGTGCTGGTACCAAAAGTTGCAGATTTTGTTGCTGGTCTTGGTCCTGAACATCTATATATAGATGGTTTCAGCTTTTCTTATACATAGAAAACGAAAAACAAATTCTGAAACTCCCTCTTTCATTTCAAAATTTGATCTTAGAAACAATTTAATTCTATCTACAATCTAATTACATATACTAAAAATTAACATATCAAAAATTAACATCTCATTCACATCGTCGCTAGAACTAAAATTAAATGGTTTCTAGGATCAAATTTTAAAATGAAGGAGAAAATTTCAGAATTTGTTTTTCTTTGGAAAAGCTGAAACCATCTATATATATATATATATAGATGTTCAGGGAACAAACATCTTGCAAAAAATATGCAACTTTTGGTCCTACAGTAACCCTTTCATTTTTTCCGGATTCTCCATTCCATGTTTTCTGGGTCCCACCAACGAAAATGATGCAAGGAACTTTTCCAATGCATCCAAAAGATTTTTCTAACAATCTCATGCTACTTCATGTTCACTATCAGGCCCTATGCAGTTACAACACTAGGATTCGTCAGGCAGTTCGTCCAGCTTGGTTGCAGGGCCGGCTCACCCTTACATTATATTTTAAGGGTCTTCTCATTTTGTAATAGTGATGTAATTGTTTCTTCTCTCAAATTCAATGAATACAAAATTCTAATAGTCCTTGAAAATTCAAAAATGTATTGGGATGTTACTAGTGCTCTACCTCTCTCTTTTATAAATAATAAATTAGTCATCATAAATGACATTTTCCCTAGAGACAAATTATAGTTGAGTGGACTAATAGAATTGTGGTAGGTAATTGGATCATTGCCTCCATGACTTTTGGCCCCAAGAGGCAAACCGTTTGATGCATCAGATGGGTAACTATAAAATTGCGTCACACAATTCCAATCCATACTCTTAATATATGATAGATTTGTACTTCTTACAAGGTCAGATTTTTTTTGTTTCAAATCCTTTAAGATGTGTGACTATAAAAAGGCTGTTTTGCCAAGTGAATTTAAGTAAAAACAAGTTAGGGACGTGATTTCTCTAACCTCAAAAAACATATTCGGCATTTCAATCGGAAAACCCTGCTTCCTATAGATTTCTGTATGTAAAAGATCCCTTTCCCCGTATTCAACTTAATTATTTCAATTGACTATGCTAAAAAATATTCATCTGGTGAGGGAAGTGTTTGTACATCATTGTTAAGAAGAACTAGGAAGCACAGAAGGTAACCTCATAAGCAGCTAAAAACAAATTCAGTTTCGGCACAGGTCTACTTTCCTTGGACGTTTTTTCTCTTTTCAGAGCATTCCCTCAAAGCATGTATTTCTGTTAAGAGTTCAACGATGGTTAATTCAAATACAATTATGGAACTTAAACTTTCTGAATTAAAAAAAGGTTAAATAATTAGTTAATTGGATTCCAAAACAAAATTTCCATGAATTCCAACAATGCATTCATACACACTCTCAACTGCAATATTAGAGAGGATAACATGTCACGTGGGCAGAAACGAACAGAGAAATTGTGAAAGATGGATACCTGGCTGGCATGCTTTCCAATTCCTGTTTGATCGAACAACACAATCCTGAAAAATAAAGAAAAGGAATCCTCTAGGAATGGCCAGATCAAAGAATCTTAAATCTGAGGGTTTAGGGTTTTCGGGAGGTAAAATAAGTAATTAACAAAGACAATGAAGTTAACCTGCATCAAGCGATAAAGAGAAGAACATTCATTGAGCTGATTTACGTTCTCGTCATCCTCGTCCACATCGCTCTGGTGAATGCCTTGCGGCGGCGCCAAACGTTTTGCTTCGCTCCGGTTCTCCGGCAATTGCTCCATTTTAACTGCAACAGTTTCACAAAAACCAAAACTCATAAAACAATACCGAGAAGAGAATGCATGAAACTAAGTAAAGCTTCACAAAACAAAAACGAATCTCCAAGAAAACAACCTTCAATTTTTAAGATATCATGCACTTCAGTTCATAACCAAAATTTTCAAATCCCCTATCCTAACAATACATGGACGAAAAAAAAAGAAATTAAAAAAAAAAAAAAAAAACTTACTCAGTTCCTCTCCGACGAAGGATCTCAAACTGCTCGGGGGAGAATCCCCTCTCTTCGGTTTTATAAATAGAGTTCGTGCTGCCATTTTATTAAAGGACACGTGGCACGCTCTTGAGCTTCTTTCCTCCTACTCTACTACTAAAAAAATATAGGAAAAGAAAATAGGTTTTTGGTAAAAAAAAAAATCACTTCCTCCATTCCGGTCAAATTTCTTCTCCACTCCATACCAGAAAATATATTCCAGAAATGATAGGGTAGAAGAAGAAAATATGGAATGCAGGAAGTAATTGTCAAAAAAAAATTAAAAGGCCCAATGATCGAGTGTGTGGGCTCAAGAGAAAACAAAAGAGGATGTTTCACCCTCACCTCTACCCTTTCACCTCCCCCTTCAAACTTTAAGAAAATATTACCTTCGTTCCTAATTAAAAATATATTTAATTTGTAGAAAATTAAAAAGAATCTGGTCAAAAATCATTAAACAATTTCAAAATATTTTACTCTATTTTTTAAAAAAGTTCAACTTCTAACCTTAAAAAATATATTTTCTTTAATTTTTTCTCATCTTATTAAAGTACTTTTTAACACTGTATTCCTTTAATACATTTTAAAATATATATAAATTTCGAAATCCCATTCATAATTCTTTTAAATTTTATTTTTAGATTTGAAACTTAATAATAATATAATTTGATTTAAAATTTTAGTATTATTTAATATACGTTTTTATCTTAATAATTACTAAAATATAGTTTTTATTATTATAATAGTTATATTAAAAAAATATTAAAATAAAAATAGTAATAATGAAAATAAAAATAGAAAAAAACAATAATATAATATCTGATTTAATATATTTAAATATATTAAATTATATTAAAATAGTAAATTAAATTAAATAATTACTAAAATTTAAATAAAAAACAAAATTTTAAAAAAAATTGTTAATCGGATATCCAAATCGGTTAACATATTTTTCTAATTTTTTTATTTAAAATTTCATAATTATCTAATTTATTCTACTATTATTTAATATACTTTAATATTTTAATAATATTTAAAATATAAATATATTATAATAATAGTTATGTAAACAATAAAATTAAAATAATTAAAATAAAATAGTAATAATAGAACAAATATTAATATAAAATTTAATTAAATATACTTCAATATATTAAATTATATTAAAATATAAATTAAATTAATAATATTAAATTTTAAATAGAAAATTAAATTTTGAAAAACTTTCGGATATCAAAACCCCAGGTTAAAAATATTTTTTATCGGATGATAAAGTTATTTTTTAAAATATTATTTTTTATTTAAAGTTTAATAATTATTTAATTTAATTTTAAATTTTAATATTATTTATAGTATTTTTATATTTTAATAATTATTAAAATATGATTTATATTTTTAAAATATTTTTATTAAAAGAAAATAAATTAAAATAATTAAAATAAAAAGTATTAATAATAAAAGAAAACTAAATATTGAAAAACTTTCTGACGTCAATACTCGAGGTTAAAAATATTTGGGTTAAATATGTTTTTAGTCCCTAATTGACCGTTTCTGGTTTTCGTCCCTCTTCCAAAGTAAGGTACAATTTAGTCCTCAATCTTTAAAAAACGTTCGTTTTAGTCGAAAAAACGAACGACGAGGACTAAAAACAAAATTTTGAGGACTAAAACGAACGTTTTTCTAAAGAATGAGGACCAAATTGTACCTTACTTTGGAAGAGGGACGAAAACCAGAAACGGCCAATAGTTTAGGGACTAAAAACATATTTAACCCAAAATATTTCTTTATCGGATATCAACAACCGATAAAAGTTAATTTTAAAATGTTGTATTTTATTTAAAGTTTAATAATTATTTAATTTATTTTAAAATTTTAATACTATTTATAGTATTTTTATATTTTAATAATGATTAAAATATGATTTATATTTTTAGAATATTTTGTATTAAAAAAGTTGAAATTAAAATAATTAAAATGAAACTGTTAATAATAAAAGTAATAAAGCAAAAATTAAAATAATAATTTTGAATCAGATTTTGTATATTTAAAATTATTATTATATTTAAAATAAAAAACAAAATTGGAAAAAAAATTGTTTTTATATTTTAATAATAATTAAAATATGATTTATATTTTTAGAATATTTTTTATTAAAAAAGTTGAAATTAAAATAATTAAAATGAAAGTGTTAATAATAAAAGTAATAAAGCAAAAATTAAAATAATAATTTTGAATCAGATTTTGTATATTTAAAATTATTATTATATTTAAAATAAAAAAAATTGGAAAAAAAATTGTTTATCTTTCTAAATTAACATATATATTAACGGATATTCGGTTAACCATTTTTTCATTTATTTAAATTTTAATAATTAATAAATTTAATTTAATATTTAAAATAATTTAATTATATTAAATTAGATTATATATTTTATTTCTTCTTTTTATTATTACTACTTTTATTTAAATTATTTTTTTTAACTATTATAATAATAAAATTATATTTTAATAATTATTAAGATTAAAAAATATATTAAATAATATTAAAATTTAAAATTAAATTAAATTATTAAAAAAAATTAAAATTAGAAAAAGTTATAAGATTTTAGAATTTACATATTTTAAAATTTATCAAAGAAATGTCGTGTCAAAGGAATGTAGGAGAAAAAATTTTAAAAATTATATTTATTAAAGTTAAAAATTAAATTTTTAAAAAATGTTGGAGCTGGAGGTGATCTGAAACTATTTATCAAAAAATTAAAATTAAAAAAAGGTTTACTAGATTTTAGAATTTACATATTTTAAAATTTGTTAAAAGAATGTCTTGTTAAAGGAATGTAGGAGAAAAAGTTAAAAAAATTATATTTGTTAAATTTAAAAATTAAATTTTTCAAAAAAAATTGGAAGTGCAAATTAGGGATGATATGAAACTATTTAAGAATCTTTAATCAAATTCTTTTTAATTTTTTTGAAATTAAATATATTTTTAATTAGGAGTAAAATTGACATGGATTTGAGAGGATTTGAAGATAAATTTTTGTTGTTATTTATTTGAGTGAATTTGGAGGTAAACGAATTTAGAAATAAATTTTCTTAATTTGTCACGTCCATACAATTCTATACTAATTCTCACAAATTTTATTTTCAATTCATTTTCATTTAACTCCAAATTTACTCAAATAAACGACAACAAAATTTATCTTCAAATTCTCTCAAATCCACTAAAAAAACATGACCTTAAAGTTTGGAGTGGAAGATAAAAGAGTTAGAGTTCCTGGATGAAACACCCAACAAAAGAACAAAGAGATTTTAGGTAATTGATGTATTTTTTTTATTTTGATTCAATAAATTATTTTAAACTTACCCTTTAACTTCGCTTGAATTATCAAAATTTCTTTGGAGAAAAAATTATTTGTCAATCAAACATTATTTTCAAAATGCTAAAAGAGTGTAATATCTATCCCTGTATTCTTAAGAATATTGTTTCTAAAATTTAAAATTTAATTATGAAAATTAAAGATAAAATAAAAGAAAAACATAAAGGTGTTTCAAGCATAAAATAAAATAACAGAAAATTAAACATAATGGCTATTTTTGTGTGGACCCGATGTGATAGAAATGAATAATACTGTATGAATTGTAATTTATCGTGCCAAGTTAATATTTTATAATTTTAAAATTTTGTGAGAAAGTATAAGTTAAAAGTATTCTTATAAAAATGAATGTGTAATTTTAATGGGAAATTATATTTTTTAAACATGATTTATATTAGAAGAAATGTAGTGATAAGATTATGATAAATGCTTATTTACATATTCTTTTATTTTAAACATTGAAACATAGTTCTGTTTAGTTTTGTAGATAGAATCATAATAGACAATTTTAATATGTAAGTTACATGGATGTCTCAAATTTTAATATGTAAGTTACCTTTCATTTTATTTTTCTTTTAATTTTCCCTTTTTTCTCACCATTCAAAGAAGTTTACTTTTTTTCATAACATCGAAAGGCCCTTGATATAGTGCCCAGTTGCATTGAAAAAAACAACAGACTGGTGAAGACAGCTTTTTACAGTGCCCAGTTGCATTGAGAAAAATCAACAACAGACTGGTGAAGGCGCCATTGCATTGCACAGTTGCATTGGAAAAAGCAACAACAGAGGAATCTATAGCAGAAACATTTCCCAGGAAAATGAATTTGGACGGAAAATTCGGGAGCAGTGACAGATGGGGTAATAGTATGAATTTGGACGGAAAATTTGAACAAAAGAACTTTACAATGAATTATGATAAATCATGGTACCTTATTTTGATATATGTATATTTAATATTTCATATCATATTTTAAGTTTACTATATTAATTGTTAGATTATGGATATTTTATGTAAATGAAGTATATATTAATGGTTAGATCATGGATATTTTATGTAAATGAAGTATTCCTTAGTCATTGACAGTCTTCTATAAGTATAATAATGATAAAATAAATTAATTTTAGTATAAAAACGAAAAATAATACCACATATAACTAAATTATATAC
Source organism: Vigna umbellata (assembly GCF_029865625.1). Classification (NCBI taxonomy): domain Eukaryota; kingdom Viridiplantae; phylum Streptophyta; class Magnoliopsida; order Fabales; family Fabaceae; genus Vigna; species Vigna umbellata. The sequence goes on from NC_142169.1 coordinate 65,898,467, forward strand.
TAAAAGAAATTATTTAAACAAAGAAATTTCAGTATCCTAAAAAAACAAAAGAAACATGTGACAGGTCGTATGCTATCTTTTTATCAGGACTTATATTCATTTTAGAATAAGCTTTCCCAGGTTGCTTTTTTCCATTAAGGAAAACTCGTTTTGGAATCGGCGAAACATGATCCCTGAAAAATTTCAGATGCAAGAAGCACTTTCTCTTAATTGTGACAAGTCCAACTTTTTCGAAGTCACATAGGCATAGTGTATGCTTATTTTAGATATTTCAAAAATTAATCTAGAATCATCAAATGTGATCGAGACGAGATTTTAATTAATCCGTATACTGAATTTTATATTTAAATGTGTACAATGTGAATGATTAAAAGGTTGATATGTATGATTCATGTGAAGACCTACCAAATCATGAAACAGAAAGTCATGCAGATGACTAAAAAAACAGAGGACTTTATTGGTTCAAGAACTACAGTCCATGCTCAATTATTCAAGCTTTTAGCCACTGGGCTAAGCTGGCTATCTTTAAAAATCAAATTAAGACTTCAAACAAAGACAATGTTTCAATAAACACCTCCAATAGAAGAAGGTTTCATATTGAAGCAGTAGCATTTCCTGGAACAAATTTGACAGAAATACTATTCACACAATGGCGTTCATCAGTTGGGGTTTTGAATCCCTCTCCTTTGAAAACATGACCCAAGTGCCCACCACAGGCTGCACAAGTTATCTCTGTCCTCCTCCCATCTGGGTCAGGCTGAAAATCACAACTTCCATAGATTCAATACAATTACAATTTCCAAACAAAGATGATGCTGTATTACTTGTAAGAAGGAAAAAATGAACATTTTTAAAACCCACTCACAGAGCGGTTGATGGCCCCAGGAAAACCCTCATAGAAAGCAGGCCAGCCACAACCAGAGTCAAACTTTGTTGAAGACTTGTAAAGAGGAGTTCCACAGCCACCACAGTTGTAAACTCCTTCTTCATAAAATTTGTTATATTCTCCCGTACCCTTCAATCTGCACAAGTTCTCGGGTGAAAAAAAATTTACAATCAAACTCATGTAAACCAATTTCATAGCTTAAAGGGGGTTTAAGCTCACAAAATTGGATATCATGTAGGCCTAAATGGCATGCAATACACATACCTACAAACATATTATCCAAGATAACTGAATTTTTAATTCCTACACTGCATAAAAAATAAGTTTTGTCCCTGCTATTAACACCAAAATGATAAACCTTGACACAGCTCCAAACATTTTAGGGTCAGAACTATTTTACAGAAAGTAAATCTTACCTTTTTTCTTAAGGCCAGTGACTTAAAAAGGAGAACTAAATGTACAAAAGCTTTTTTTCAAATAAAACACTACCGACAGGGAATGCATGAAACCAACTAAAATCTGCATAAAACAGAAACGCATCTACATGAGAGGTGTCACATTCATTTACCCCTAAAAGAGCATATCCCAACCATGAAGTGCTCAATAAATTATCCACACTTCACACTTAACGATCTTCCTTCTCCGTGAACACGACCTTCAATTTCTACCTTTTGAAAAATCATGCACTTCAATTCATATCCAAATTTTCAAATCCCCTCTCCCCCAGTGCGGATGAAAAAAAAAAGAGAGAGAAAAATTAATAAAATAAAAGATTAGAAATTTACTCAGTTCCTTTCTGGCGAAGGATCCGAAACTGCTCCGGGGAGAGAATCACCTTCCATTCCTCTTCTGTTTTATTAATCGGCGTTGGTGCTGCCATTTTTTCGCTGATGCTCAGAGTGGTGAAATCCCCAAATTACAGAGCCCAGTTCCATTGGAAAAGCAACAACGGGAAATATATATATATATACTAAAATCATTTTCCTGGAGAATGAACTTGGACAGAAAATTGGATCTAGACAGAGACAGATGTGATAAGATTATTGACACGCTCTTGCGCTTACTTTCTCATGCTTGTGTCAGCACGAGTTACGCTACTGCTGAAGAAAAAAAAAACACCAAAAACATAACAAAAATTTTCTTTGGACAAATTATAATGGTTGGTTGAACATATGGTTTCAAAATACTGAAAAATGTAATTTCTGTACCTATACTATTAGAAATATTGTTTTTAGATTTTGTTATTGAGCTCAAGTTATTACTTACTCAAATATTTTGCTCAAATCTTGATTAAATATAAGAGTGAATGTCAAATTAAGATTATAACATTATTTATATATTTATTCCTTGATTATAAATTCTATTAGAATGGGTGTTCAGATGTTCCATGGCTACCTTATAAATAAAAAAATGTTCTTAGCAGCCATAATAAGAGACGGGTAGAAAATATTCTAATTTAATGAACGAAATTATTATCAAAGTAGATACAATATTTGGTATAGAAAACATAATTCTCAATTCCTAATATATGATATTCGATTAAATAATTCATTTATAAAACATTCAATAGTGATCTTATTGACGAAGTTCTCCGATACGAAATATTCGATAAATAATATCATAGTCTTCGACAGCATTTAAATATAAATTTACAAATAATGAAAATTAAATTGAATAACAAATAAAGGATTTTTTTACTATTTAAATAATATAAAACACACTTAATTACATAGTTTTGGTAGACAGCGTGACAAAATTGGATAATAGTTATCCTTGTAACCCTTTGGTTTGGTACATTTTAAAGGGTTTAGTATTACTCTCAAAATCAGTTATAACCCGTGAGCTAATCCCGTGAGTTAATCTTTGTCATCACGGGTTTGAACAGACTTAGGTTTAAAAAAAATATATATTTTTTTATGTGAGTTAGTTTTCAATTCGGTTTACTTAAAATCTAGTTTATTCGGATTGACTCTCCACCTAATTTAATTTAATTATTTATTATTTAGTGTTTCAATATTATTAGTTAACATTTTTTTTATTAAAGTGTAGATGAGATAAAAACTTTAATAAAAAAATGTTTAAAAAAAAATTATAGATTTATCTTTTCAAGACTCTAATATTATAGAAGGATAAGTGATACAAAAATTATCAATTTTAAAAACTTATTTGTTCGCTTGTTTGTTTTTGGATTATAATTGAATTAAATGATATATATTATATATTTATTTTAAAATGTCTTTGGAGTTAGAGTAAAATTTATTTAGATTTAAATTTAAAAAATTATAATTTTTTTATTTAAAAAAATATATTTAAGTAACTTAGTGAGTCAATTCGTTTAACCCACCATCAATCGGGTTCGAAAATTTTCAGTTTACAAATATATAATCATGTTGAGTTGGCTCACTAAATGACTAACTACTTATGGGAACCTGATTACCGCTTTAACACCTTTAAGTATAGTCTTGCTTTATGAAATTTATTTTTCCTTTATAATATATCGTTTTACTGTAACTTTTGTTTATTTACTTTTTAGTCAAATACAGATTAATAATTTATCTTTTTCTTATTACATTATATATTTTTTTCTTACCCTATGTTATGTTCATTTCAAAATTATCTGGATTATCATTTTAGCTCCCTGATCATATTGTGAATAAAATAAATACTCCTCTAAATAAACTTAATTAAAATTTCAAGAATTTAAATTTTAACCTGTCTGAACAGTCTTGCTTCATTTCTTCACTCGCTTCATCACCTTGAGTTTTCATAAGACCCATAGAAGTTTTAAAAGTTCAGTCCCGCTGGGAAGGGAAGAAGAACGATACCTGGTTTTTCGGTTTCTTCTTTATCCCGAATCCAAGCGAAGAAGGAGAAAAGGTCATTAGAAGAAGAAGAAGAAGCTTCTGCTCTGTGCCAAAACAGAATAGTTGTTTCATAGAAGAAGAAGAAAAAGAAGAATGTCGTCGTATTTGGGATTCGGGAAGGCTTCAGGACCCAGTGCACCTCCCAAATCCGACTCTCCATACTCTTTTGGTTTCACCAACCCTTCTCCTATCCCTCCTACTTCTTCACCTGATCCTGCTTTTTCGTCACAATCCACGCCCAGGTACGTCAATTCTTCAACAACCTTTATTTCATTTCATTGATATCTTGAATTTAAACCCTGAAAGCTTTATCTTGTTAGTGGGTTTTGTACTCACGTTGAAATGGGATGAGGAATTTGAATCGATTTGCATTTAACCCTTTCCCTTGCCTGTTTTCTGGAGCTACGAGAGTTTCTTGTATATTAGAACATGTGAATCTTCCGCAAAGGGTTATATTTTGATTTGAATTGTTTTTGTTAAAGAAGAGCGAGGGTGTCTGGCAACTGTAATTTGTTGCTTGCATTTGGAAGGGTTCAAGCGTTTTTGGCTCCTTGTTGTGTTCGGGTTATTTTATTGAATAGGGAGTCAGAAATGTTATATGTTATCAGTGTTTTGGAGGTGAAAATTGGGGATCACATCACATTATACCACGAATTGCATGATTTGGGTATCTGGGGTTAATACCCTTCAACTGCTGGGGATGTAGTGCTAAACATAGGTAGTATTTAAGCTGGATAGATAAAATGGAGAAATGCTTCAGATGTAATCTGTGATGGTGTAGTGTAGCGTCTTTGTCAGTGAATCTGTGAATGGAATTTCTTTTGTTCAAGTAAAACACTTACGGTACTCTTCTTGGGATAGTGAATGTTGGGTAGTAAATTACCGGAGTGAAATATCAGTGTAACTTGTTGAATGGATCTGTGTAAACCATTAAAATAGCCCCCATACTTTTTATTACATCGTTTAAAATAGCACAACCTAGTGAGATAAGTCTTGGCCATTAATGCATGCGTTGTTTTGTTCAAATTCAGGTTAATGTCCTTGTATTGACTTCTGTTAAGGCATTAAACCCTGAAAATATTGTCAGGGATAACATGGTTAGAGTAATATTTAATACTAGGTTTGGATAAAATTCAAACAATTCCATGTACACTTTTGGTGGTGATAATATTTTTTTTTTGTTTTTAGACACTATAAAAGTTCCCATTCCATATGTTATGGCAAAACTAAGAGCACTTTTTGACCAGCATTTATTTCCAACTCGAACATATGTTTATTTTAGACTAGACATTCTTTTTGTGGGTGTAGTTTATGTTTAAAATGTTCATTGCATGATGCATTTTCATAGTTCACATTCTCTTTCAGATCCATTGATTCTTCCAGTTGGAGTGATGAACAGAAAATATTCTATAAAGATTTGGAGACCCATACCCCTCAAAGGCCTTCCCCAGCCACAACATTTATTTCTTCTCGTGATTCCACTACTGGTCTTACAGCCAGAACTTCAGGATTTCCAAATCCGGAGAGAAGATCGCCTCCTATATCTTATGCAGATGTTGAAGATTTGGGTAATTCTGATCAACCTGTCACGATAAATAAGTAAGACAATATCACCTATAAACTGTAATACTATCATGATTCTATAAATTTATTATTTATTAGGCATTTTTATTGGAATATTGTATTTATAGAGCAGAAATATGTTAAGACAGTCCGAAATTGGGGTGGAGTTTAAGCAATTATCTCAGTTGCCCTGTTGTTTTGAACTTTATTATGAACAACCTTTTTCCCATGAAAATGCCATACAAGTCTCAGTTTGTTCAATTCAAGGTTCTATATAAACTGAAATGAGTAATTGAAAGGGATTGATTTGCCCTTTTTGGTGTTTCCCTGTGTTGAGTTGTTAGCACAACAATCCTTTAGACTCTTTATGCTCATGTGCATGTGTAGAATCATCCTAAATCCAGGACTTCCCAGAAAAATGTGAGGTCCCATCTCTAATTATTTGAGCCTGTTTAGTGGTTCATTTTTCAGGCCTTCTTTATCTCCTCCTAGACTGGGAAGCACATCAACTGTTCCAAGGACTGGTCCTCATTCTCAAATTCACCAGAAATCTTTTCCGTTTAATGTTCCTGAAGCCACTGTAGGCAAACCCATGAACTCCACTGCTTCTAAAAGAACAAGATCACCTGCTTCGTCATTTGCAGCCAATGAAACCCTTGAAGGAAACTTAATTTCCTCTGAAGACAACTCTGAACGGTATAATATTAGCTTGGCTCTATTTTTTGTTCATCATGCATTTATTTTATCTTACATTATTTATTTTTAAAGTATCTTTCCTCGTATGCTGTGCAGTGAAATTTTAGCCAAGGCCAAGCGTTTAGCCCGGTTCAAAGTAGAGCTAAGCAGATCTGAGCAAAATAATGTTGATATTCCCGACCAGAAGGCATTTGCTAGTAGATCTGAACAGTCTGTGTTGGAGCCGAAATATGTGAGGGGGCATTTAGTGGATTCAGCTAGCAACTTTAGCAGTGCCCATGTTGTTGCTGATAATGAAGTCTTGGAAACATCCAATGTAATTATTGGCTTATGTCCAGATATGTGTCCTGGTATATTTTCTCAGATTTTAAATCCAAGAGTGAACCTGTGAGAATTGTTATATGTTGAGATCTCATGAAAGATTTGAGATTCCTTATTTGTTTTTAATATGGGGAAGGGCATTTTCAGAGAACCACAATTCTAACTTCATTTTGGAATTTCTTTTACTAGGGAAAACATGTTACATCGCCTGAAAAATTTAGCCCAAATTTTGATTTGTGTTTCAGAGTCAGAAAGGGGAGAGCGTGAAAGAAAAGGGGATCTTGACCAATATGAACGTGTGGATGGGGATAGAAATGTAACTAGCAGACTTCTTGCAGTTAAGAAGGTGATTCTCATATTATTAAATAGTACTGTTTTTCCTATGAAATTGCTCTCTACTCTTTAAGTATTATTAGTTACTTAAATCGTTAATCATGTCAGTATACTAGAACAGCTGAGAGGGAAGCCAGTTTGATCCGGCCTATGCCCATCCTGAAGAATACAATTGATTATCTACTCACATTGCTAGATCGGCCTTATGATGAGAGGTTTCTTGGCGTGTATAACTTCTTGTGGGATAGGATGAGAGCAATTCGGATGGACCTGAGAATGCAGCACATTTTCAATCAAGGGGCTATTACTATGCTGGAGCAGATGGTACTTCCTTGTGGCCATGTTATCATTATTTATTTTTTTCCATACATGTTCTTAAGCCTTGGTTCTAGTCATCCCTCTATGAATGGGTGAACACAGTAAGGAGCATAGATTGAAAAACCTCGGGCAAGATTTTACAGATTTACAACTTCCCAATAGAAATACACATCTTTCATTATCACCCTAAAATATGGAAACACTGTGCACTATTAAATATTAGCATCATGAACTTAGCACTTAAAGACCTTGCATGGTTTGGACTAAAAGTCAAGTGTCTCTTCTTAGTCCAAAAGTTATACATCTGAATTAATCTTGATTTGTTGTATCAACTGTTATATATTTTCTGAAATTTAGCCTCTGTTAGTTTTTTCCTTCAGAAAATTTCCTTTTCATTTAGTCATGTCTTGTGTTGTAACATGACTGCCACGAGTTATTAGTCAGTGACTCACTGTAGCGTGCATAGCTTGTCAGATGACTTGATTTTCAATTTTTCAGCCTAATCACTTTTAGTACAGCGATAGTATAATCAAAATCACATGCTAAAACAAATATTCATGCTTTTCTTGCAATAATACATACAAAAGCCACATTATTGCTCTTATTTAAGTGATAATGTCATGTTTCTCTCTTCGTAGTTCATTAAATTTATGTGGGTTATGACAATACCAAATGTATAAATTTGTTGTTTATCACTTTCATAGTTGTGTATTGGTAGAATATCTTTTGAAATATCGGTTATAATTATATAGAACATGCATATGCTTGCTACAAAGCAGTATCTGAGGATTATGAAGGCTAATGAAGCTGTGATTTCTGTGGTTCCAGATAAAATTACATATCATTGCAATGCATGAATTATGTGATTACACTAAGGGAGAAGGATTTTCAGAGGGCTTTGATGCTCATCTCAATATTGAGCAGATGAACAAAACTTCAGTTGAACTGTTCCAGATGTATGATGATCATAGAAAGAAAGGAATGAATATTCAGACTGAAAAAGAGTTTCGAGGCTATTATGCTCTTCTTAAATTGGATAAGCACCCTGGTTATAAAGTAAGTAGCCTTTGTAGTGCTTTTGATTGTCTGATTTAATTTGCTATGAAGAAATCCAAGGAACTAATCTAGTCATGCTAGGTTGAACCTGCCGAACTCTCCCTTGAAATTGCTAAGATGACTCCAGAGATAAGGCAGACTCCAGAAGTTCTATTTGCCCGCAGTGTAGCAAGGTCATAATTCTCTTTGAGGTTTATGTGTGCGTGTGTACGTTTTTAATCTGAACATTCCCTGATTTTGTTTTGCAGAGCATGCCGAACTGGTAATTTTATTGCCTTCTTTCGGCTTGCAAGAAAAGCAACTTATCTTCAAGCATGTCTAATGCACGCTCACTTTGCAAAGGTATGTGATATTGTTTTCTATTTTGTGCTCAATAAAAATCATATGATTGTACTTGTCCTTGTAAAGCTTAGGGCGGCCACTCAGATTGGAAATGTATTTACTCAATCATTGCAGGCAATTAGGAAATTGCTGAAGTTGATTGGAGACAAAATTACACTATCTTATCTTGCTCCATTTTGCTAGATAATTGAATATCTATCACATGATACATATCAAAATGATAACCAAGTAAAATTAATTTCGTTTTAATTTTATGCGATCCCTTTCAGTCTGCAATATATTAGTGGAAATAATTTTGTGGAATTCACTTTATTAGTGGTTTTGGTTATGATGTGAATAAGCAACTTCGTATAAGAAATCCTAACCTTTATGTCTCGTCTTACTTTACCAGTTGCGTACCCAGGCACTTGCTTCTCTACATTCTGGCCTACAGAATAACCAAGGAATCCCTGTTGCTCATGTTGCCAACTGGCTTGCTATGGAGGTATGTTTATTAGATAGATTTGGATGTGTCTCATTTTCCCATTTTTCTTGTTTCAAGGGGAAATGTGGGTGAGAGCGTGCATGGCAGGATATTGCATTCATGAATTTCCAACCTTCTCATAGATTCACCTTTGCTGTATTAATTAGGATGAAAGCATAGAGGGCCTCATGGAGTACCACGGATTCTTGCTAAAAATATTTGAAGAACCTTACATGGTGAAGGAAGGTCCATTTCTCAATGTTGATGTTGACTATCCCACCAAGTGTTCAAAACTTGTGCATAAGAAAAGGTCTGGAAGGATAATTGAAGATATTTCACTCTCAATTCAAGCAGAATCACCACATGTTGAGACTATGAAAGAGATTCAGATGAGGAAGCCTGAACCACAGGTAGCTTCACCTGTTAAAAATGACAGTTCTGTCCAGAACCCTGATGAGGAAATTCCAGACGCCGTGGCTATTTACTCCCCTGAGGTATCAAGAAAGGCATTTAAGGATGTTCCAGACAGTCCAAAAGATAAAGATATCTCTGGTCATCGTCTGTCACCACTGAGCTCTCCTTTTCCTAATATTATTCCTGAACAACAACTTCCTAGATTTGGTGTTTTCAATGGTACCAATTCAGATTTGATTGCTAGAGGCTCTCCAAATAGAAACTTTCAGTTTAGTGTTGAACAAAGGCCATTGGAGATTATACCAAAAAAAGCTCCACCGGAAAGTTCATTAGGTTTTAGTTTTTCAGTGCCACCTCCTGTGTCCCACGCTGTATTCAAGGATGAGCCTCTAATTATTCACCAAGAGCATGAAGATGAAATTAATGAATTTAGTGAAAATTGTCAAGATGAAGAAATAGCGGAGGCCAAGCTGAAGTTGTTCTTAAGGTTTTTATGCCTTTTTCATTTCAGAATTATATTTTTAATTACATATGAAAAGTTTGCACTATTTATTATTTTTATGCTGTTTTACTGTCTTCTTGTCAGGTTATGGAGGAGGAGAGCATCAAAATTAAGAATGTTACGGGAAGAAAGGCAATTAGCATCAAATGCTGCACTAGACTCTATGTCGTTGGGTCCCCCAATTCAACATTATATAGATGTAAGTATGACAGGATTTTTGTGATTCTTCTATGAACCTGTATCTTTGACTTGGTTTATTTATTTTTTACTTTGGCGGTTACCTTTTTTTGATGTAGCGACCTGGCAACTTTGATAAGTTTGACATTGATATAGCTATGAGGGAGAGATATGAAAAACAGGAGAAATCATGGTCAAGACTTAATGTTTCTGATGTAGTTGCCAGTACATTAGGCAGAAGAAATCCAGATGCTAAATGCTTGTGCTGGAAAATTATTCTATGCTCTCAGATGAAAACTGGATATGAAATGGGGGGAGCAGGCACTTGGTTGACCTCAAAGTTCATGCCTTCAAGTGATGAAGATGTGGTTTTTTCATCGCCTGGCTTGGTAATATGGAGGAAATGGATTTCTAATCAATCTGTCATCAATCCTTCCTGCTGCCTCTCTGTAGTTAGGGATACAGCATTTGGTAGTCTAGATGAGGCAGTATCTGGGGCAGGTGCTGTTTTGTTTCTTGTGTCTGAGAACATCTCATGGGAGCTTCAGAGGTCTCGTCTTCATACTCTTCTGATGTCAATTCCATCTGGGGCCTGCTTGCCTCTTCTGATTCTATGCCACTCATACGATGAAAGGTTCTCTTCTGCTATAACTAATGAGCTGGGCCTTCAAAACATTGATAAATTGAAGATCAGTAAGTTTCTGCTTGTTTTTCTGTACGAAAACCAGCGGATGGAGCACTTGAGCGGATTTTTCAGTGATACACGATTAAGGGAAGGACTGGAATGGCTGGCATGTGAATCACCCTTGCAACCCAACATTGGCTGTGTGAAAACACGAGAACTTGTTTACGCCCATCTTAATTCCTTCCCAGGTGGGCAGCGCATTGCCATCAACTCCAACTTGGGGCCTAATGACTGCATCTCATTGTTCAATGAAGCCTTAGATCGCTCAATAAAGGAAATTACTGCTACTGCCAGTTCAAATCCCACTGGTTGGCCTTGTCCAGAAATTGGTTTACTTGACAAGTTTTGTGATGAAGACAGAGTAGTGAAAATGTGCTTGCCAACTTTGGGATGGAGCTCAAACGAGAAAACTGAACCAATTATTCGTGCTTTGCAAAACTGTAAGCTCCCTACTTTTCCTGGTGATTTATCCTGGTTAGCCAGAGGTTCTAAAGTTGGACAGGAGATAGAGCACCAGAGAAAACAGCTTGAGAATTGCTTGATCCAGTACTTGACTCATACTAGCAAGACTATGGGAATTGCTTTGGCAACAAAAGAGGCTTCTGTCACAATGCAAAGCTGCGCCAGGCTTGAGCTACGTGGCTCAAATTACCATGTAATTCCTCACTGGGGTATGATTTTTCGTAGAATTTTCAACTGGCGTTTAATGGGTTTATCTAGCAGGGAAATCTCCATGGCCTACATCTCAGAACGTCATCATGTTGCTCTTCCAAATGTGAGTCCTGAAACATGGCTTTCTTATTATCCAGACACTTCTTTAGATGAAATAATCAGTGTGAGCTGCAACTCTCCTCTTCCCGTTAAGCATCAACCACTTCAACGTCTTCCGAGGATGGTTTCAAATGATGTATTCCAAGGAACTGTTAACCAGACAGATTCTGAAAACAATCTTCCGCTTGATAAATCACCTACCATGGATTCAGCTACAACATTTTCTAATGCCAAACCAAATACAGAAGCTGACAAATTAAGCAAGCTATTGGACCATTGTAACTTGCTGCAGGATAGCATAGATAAGAAGCTTTTTTTATACTACTAATACCCAGGTCACTTTTCTTCTTACCATTCCTTGTATCTATCCTAAACTAAAGTAAATTTTGATTTATAGGAAATTTTGTACAATAGTTAATTGTATTTTTTTTTTCATTTCCTTTGATAAAATCAAAATTTATGGAATTGTGATGCTAACCATGACAATCATTAGTATTCATAAAATGGGAATATAATTTTTTTTTCCTAAAAATATGTTGTTTGCTAACATTTTTTTTAATTTTATAACTAATTTTATAACTAATATAGAAATATCGTTGAATCTATTTATTAGCATCTATACACCATTTAGGTGTTTTGATTCTTCAAATAGCATGAGTGAAACAACAGTCTCAAATTGGATTTCTGTAAGTCTCACTGCTCAGATATGAAAAACGATATTAATTCAACATTGTAAAATATATGCATATAATTTATAAATAAAATAACTTCATCAATCAATTTAAAAGAAAATATGATTTAATTCAGCAATCATAAAATCCTTTAGACATAATAATATTAGCTGTAATACATAAAGGAGTATCTAATATTGTAAATAAGTTGATTATTAATTTGTATCATGTTAAAAAGAATTGAATTGATATCATGTGGTTAAGTGAAAGTTAAATAGGACTCAGTACATACTTGTCGCATTAGAGGAGTTCTTCCCTAATAATTTTACATTATTTTTTGTCATCTATAACATTTAATCAATTTTATTTATGTGGCGTGACAATTACACGAGTAATTGACTTTTATTTTCTCACTTCAGAAAATTCAACTTTTTTTTTAACAATTTTAGATTATATCAGCTACTAATAATAGATAAACTAATTTTAAGGGTTGTTGTTAATTTTTTTAACCATTTTTTCATTTATTTTTTAAATTTCGGATGCTAATTTCATTAATAATTTATAATTTTAGGGACTATTTTATGTATTTCGAGAATAAACTAATCTTTACATTAAAATATTAGACACCATATTAAAATTACCCTATATTATATTTATATTTGCATGTTTTACAATAATAGTCTTTTTAATTTTTTTAGAAAATTATTCCTTCTAACTGTTTTAAATTATTACTTTTCAGCAATGGTTGAGATGATATATCAATGTGTATTTGAAAAGAGACGCTATAAAAGTAACACATTTTTGTTGTTTTCTTTCAAATTCATTTACCCTTTTCTTTGTAGTTGAAAAAGTGTGAGAATTTAAAGAATAATTTTTCACAAAAATATTTAATCTGAAAATATTTATCTATATAAAGTTTCTTTTATATAGATAAAGAATCATAATTACGCTTATCGAGACAAGTTTACTAAAAAAGTAATTATTTTCATTAATAAACACACTCTCTCAAATATATATTTAAGATAACTGAAAAATGAACAATATATTTTATTAATAAAAAATAAAACCACAATTATTTTTGAAATGAATATAGGGGTATTTTGGACAGAAGAAGTATAGGAGAAGGGTTCTTAAATGTGCATATTAAAAAGAACCTGTGTTTCTTTGAAATCCTTCCATAATGGTGTACACCTAATAACATGGTACTCTTTTTAAGGATGTTGCTCATGAATGTTGCAGCATGGCACATACATGCCAGAGGGACTCATAATCATCACTCTCATTGCATTGCATTTAATAATTTATTAAACCAATTTTCAAATTAAACCATGCACCAAAAAACACTGAACTAGGACTGTTTCTCCTTCCGTGCCAGAATAAATAAAATATTGAAATCTATAAATCCACCATTATTATATCAATCAATGATATGCAATGCAAGTGTAAAAGAAAATTTGACATCAGGAAAAGAATTAATTCTTTTCGTAAGAATCCATTATTTTAAAATAATTCTTAAGATAACTTTACCTAATAAAAAACATATTCCTGTCATTGCTGAAAAGCATATTCCTAACAATTTTCTTACATTCATTTTACGAAACCCAACACAATGAAACAGTAAATTACAACAACTTAGGTGTTAAAATGGGTTAATTACTTGTAATCCCAAGCATTCATTGAGTCAGTCACTAATTTGCAGTAAAGATGTGAAGCTAATCTTCAAAAGCAATACAAAGAATTCAGATGTTTGTAAAAGATACAGAGGATCCAGCATGAGGACGAGGATAATGGATTTACATTTTAAATAGCACATGGCTTGTCTTCCAAGTTGACCATTGACTACAATGTAATGCAAATCCTAGTAGTCAATTAGTCACCAGCCAAACTCCTTTCTCCCAAGTTATTTATAGACCTCTTTCCAAAGTTTCAATTTGGGGAGTGGAGACGTAGAGCTAGCTACTCAGGAGGACAAGTTTTAGTGTTACTCCTGAAGTGGTTCTGTATGGTTATGACAGTGAATTAGTAAGAGATTGAGAACAGAAAAAAATGACTATTAATCATTTGTTCTTTCTACATTCTGAAAAGGATCCTTCAGCATCCAAGATAATGAACCTCAAATCAGTAACCTTCAGCAGCCTGACAAATTGGGTCAGCAATTTGGCTTAATGAACCATAGTGACAAATAAACAACGTTTATGGCTGTAATGCAGAAGATCGAAGAGTAGACAGCGAAATGTACCTTCAAGGAGAAAGTATAAGCATACATACTAAACTTCCTTAAAGCCTCTCTCCAATCCCTGTAAATGGAAAAGGGAACAATGAAATGAAACTCTAACAACAATATTGACCAAATAACTAATAGAAATGGTGGCAACTCAATCCTTAATAATTTCTTTTTAACACACTCTCAAGTTGAAACTAATCGAAAATCATGAAAATTTTGTAGGTTACAATCCCTACTTAATGAACCTAATTCATAACTCTTATAGTTTTCAAAAAAATTTAACCACTAAGGAGTGTGTTGCTAGCACACCTTACTGATCAATATTAAACAATGCTAGTGTGAGTGTACCTATGTAACAGATGTTGGACAAGCTGGAGAAGGGACCACTATGGCTGGGCTTTTAGTTGAGACCACATGCTGTGGACAGGACTGTAAATCAGAGAAGCCATTCCTGACCGAACGATAAACATCTAACCCAGTTGTGGCAGATAATTCAGATGCTCCCTTTACCCTCTTGCTCTTGGTCCTTGTTACAGTGCTGACATTGACCTCTCCTGATCCAAGTCCAGATGTACCTGACTACAAAAAAGAAAAAAATTAGGTTTTTAGGTTATAAGATGAGAAAGATTCAAATGAATCTAATCAGAAAGGGAGTTTGTCTCTTCAATAAAACATAGCATTCATTAAGGAAATGCATTTGAGACACAAAAGGGTAATGTATTGCTGTGTATTTTTTAATAGAAGTACAAGTTTCTAGAGATTGGTAAACTATAGATCCCCATATGGTAGTCATGAGTAACCAAACCTGAAAGCTGACTAAACTTAATCATCGTTCATTTATAAACCTCTGATAGCATCTAAATATAGTATTACACACATTTAAAACCTTCAATACAGAATAGGAATAAACCTGAGAAAATTCTCTAGGGGTTCCACCAGAATCGGTCACTTCTTACCACCACTAAACATTTTGGGGCTGGCCAGTGAGGGGTTGAGAATATTTAGAGACATTGTAAGTCTAAAATCTGTACCCAATACTAAATGAAGAAAAAAAACAAGATAAGGCAAAAGAAGTACTCAAGTAATCATACATTAGACAGGCCTTTGATCTGAACGATAATAATTGTTATATCATCAGTTCGGCCATCGTGTTCTAACCATAGTTTATATGACTCTCCAGCAATGGCAGCACATGCATCACGGGGATCTGAATAACTTGCTGCCTGCACGATAAAAGAAATCAAGGAATTCATCAAGACAAGACATCGAATAATAGTTCTACTTATCAGATTTACTAGAAACCATAGTACAAAAACTATAAGTGGTAACTAGTGGGAGGTAATTTGTACATATACAGCTCACAATAATTTGTGAAAATGTATTAAACAGGACAACAAGCATTGGATATTTGTGTATGCTAATGCAAATAATCAAAATGATCAAAAGCAAGATGTGGAATTTTTTTTCTCACCAAACAAACCTACACAGGTTGAGTTATATGAATCATTAACCATTAATTTTTAGTCCCGTGAACCATTTACAGATTAAGCTTACATAATTATGCGAGCTAATACGCATGAAAATAAATAGGCCTTAAAATATAAACCTCAAAATAAAAATTCATCTTAAAAAAGAATATAACGCAAAAGTTATGAGATTACATTAACTAATATACCCTTCTCTCTTAAGAATAACTACACATTAAATACCATTAAAACACCATGTCGTCATAAGATCTAAATTCAAAGCATGACAGAATGAGAGTGAAAGGACATGTGATTGGATGATGTTAGCAAACACCAATTTGAGTTGTAAGACAGAATACGGCAATGGGTTAAAAACATTATTCCACGCAACGCAACCAATAAAAATAAGCATAAAAAGAGAAAAATACAACATAACAGAAAATCTCTAGTAGTATCGTACAGCAAGAAAACATAATTACATCACGAAAAACAAAAAAAATAAAATTGCAACTTGCACGCTTCAAGCTTCATAAGAAAACATACAACAACATCATTAAAACTACAAAAGGAACAGAAAATAAGTCTTGCAATAACTACAAGTACAATTCAACCAATGAAGATATTATCAAAATTATTACTAAAGCTTATAAATCAGAATGAAGTTGCAGGCCATACCATATCAACAACAGTTTGGCTGGATAGGAACTCAAATACCCCATCACTTGCAACAACAAAGAAAAGATGGTTAGGTGTAAGCTGAACCGTTGACACCTCAGGAACAGCAATTACACCGATAGTCTCAGCCAACATATCCCCTACACTCCTTGTAAATGCAGCTCCAGGCACCGTCCCATTCTGAACCCACAACCTAGGAGGATCATCACCCTGACTCTCTTCATCACCCCAAGTCTGAATATCCGGATCCTTATGCCCTTCCACCTGATCAACACTCAAAACCCTTGCCCCACAAAGCTTCACTCTCTCATACTCATCTCTTCTAAATGGTGTCTGATCAGTGGACAAGTCCTCAGCAACAACCCGGTTCCCATCCTTAACAGCCAGCACTGCTCTCGAATCACCGACATTAGCAACATAAAGGGTGTCCCCAATGACCAGCACCGTAATTGCAGTGGTGCCACTCAAGGAATCGTCAATCTCATTCTTATGCAAGTCCTCATTCGTGGTCAAGAAAGCAGAAGTGTAAGCCTTGACAGGGTCCTCCAACAATGCAAAGTCACTTGACAAATTTTCCACCAACCTATCCTTAACAAAGTTCGAACACTGGGCACCAAATTCGCCATGCCCATCATAAACACCGAAGAAATGGACACTTGGGTTACCTTGGAACTGTGTCCTAATGCAGAAACTATCCTGGTTTTCCTTATCAGGTGAATCAGGATAGTACCCTCTCTGAGTGAGCACAGAGTATTCTAAAGTGAAGTTATGGGAAGGAACGGGAACAAACTGCAGTGAACTCTGAGTGAGAATGTGCTTCCTCTGGGTACCATAAGGGCCAAGTTCTCTGAAGTCCCTGGAGCCACCCACTGACGGTGAAGGGTAACGGGTACAGCACTTGCCATGGACACACCCCATGCTTGAACAGTAAAGAAGCTAAAAGAGATTAAAAAAACAGAAAGGAAAGGTCAATGTGGCTCCAAGGTGGAAACTTTGAGAAAGAAGAGGAAAGAAAAACAAACCCTAGTGACAAGGAGGGGAGGAATTGGGATTTTGAGGAGGAAGTTGTGGTGAAAGGGTGACAAAAAAAGAAAAGGGTGAGTGAAGAATTATGAAGAAGTGAACAAAAAAAAGGAATGATTTGAAGGAGGCCACAGAAACTGAAAAGGGGGTGAACCCTAGAGGGAGAGGAAGGGTTACCCCACGAAAAGATAGAGACATTTTGGGGTTTGGGTTGGCATTGAGAACGTGTGGAGTGGGGCTGGCGAAAGGGAAAGGAAGAATTGTACTTTTCGTTTGGGAACAGAGAGGGAGCATAGCATCGAAGGAAGATGATGGAAGGAAGCAACACTCCAAAGGGAATGGGTTTGTTTCTGGTTTGTTCTCCCGAGAGAACGACAGTGACACACGCACACGCACTTACAGCGACACCATTCCAGATTCTCTTCTCTTCTATTCTATTCTATTCCATGAGTGCATGCTTCCATTTCTTTCTCTTCCAAGCAAACTCACAATTCTCTTTTCCAAATTTTCTTTCTTTCCTTTTTATAAATTTTTCTTCTTCACTTCTTTCTCCTAAAAAGTGTAATGGATGAAAACAGTGATAATAGGGTGATTGAAAATTTTCTTTCACTTTTTAGTAATGAAAAGATTTAATGTAATGGATTTGGGAATTCAAAATGCTTAATCAAGGTTTTATATCATTTTGAGAATAGTTTTACTCTAACGGTCATTTATTATTTTTAAAATCAATACATTTATTTGCACTAAAACTTAAAGCTGTGACCAGTTGAAAATTGAAAAAAATTAAGCCATTAATTAATGTCGTTAATTCCTCCTCTAATCAAATCACTAACGGTAGGTGCTGCGTCATTTGTTGCCTCATATTTTGCAATGTCACATTGAATCTCAAATTATTGAGACATCACTTTCATGTTTCAAACTAAACTTTCCAAAACATAAATGTTTCAAACTAAATTTTTCATCTCATGCCTCCTATTATCATGCCTACAAAATGCTATCGCAATTGTTAGATTTTTTTTAATATTACAATTATAAAAATCATTTTCGATTATTGTAATGTTATTAATTGTCCACAATAAATCACATTGTTATGGGGAAGAATCACTCATCACGTTTTCAATTATTTAATTATCCAACATTATAATGAAGTCCATAAAAAAAACTATCGAAGCTTGTTAAAATCATTCAACGTATATAAATCGATCATTTCTAAATTATTGAATTAATAAACAAAATAAACAGTAGCAACTGAATAATCAAAATCATTAAATACATGTAATCTGCACTCAAATTAATACGTTTATAATTTAACATAATCATCAAACGAATCTTAACCAATGATATTTTTTATTAGGAAAGTTTATATTGCTCGGAATAAACCAATCAGGAAACAAAATAACCAAATATCAATTATATGCGCAAAAATTAATCTTGAAAGCCTATTTTAAGATTTTGGGTTGAGTTTGGATCTCACATGTGATTACAGAAACTTACACATACAAGCAAATAAAAGACATGAAACTTGAAAAAAAATAATTATTCTAAGATTGGATTGTTATATATTTTATCATGCTCTAATCCATATGATCTAATAATATAAGAAAAATATATCGTTCTAATTCGTTTGATTTAATATAAAAATATATATGAGAAATAGGCTAAAAAAATTGTACAATATGTAACATATTATATATTATAGACATTACATATTTTAGAAAAATGAAAAAACAATTAATTTAAGATTATATACAAACTTTAAATAACAAATATTCATTATTTTTTCAGGTTAATTTTTTTCACATGAAGTGTAAAATGTTCTCAAACCAATTGATTTAATTTTGAAGAAACAATATGTTAAAATTATTTAATTTATTTTGATTTAAATTATTATATTGTAACCACATTTTTAATTTTTAATATCGATAAGAAAGTTAGATTGAGTAAAGTAATAATTTTAGAAAAATGAAAAAGGCTGGATCACAAAATTATGATTGCATTTATTATCATTAACTAAATCTGCAACGTGTATTTTCAAAAACATTAAAAATCCTAATGTAAAAAGTTCCATCAATATATCTAATTTGTTAAAAATTAGAATTTTTAAAAATTGCTGGCTGTGGGGTTCGAACCCACGCGCACTTATGTGCAGAAGATCTTAAGTCTTCCCCCTTAACCACTCGGGCAAACCAGCTTGATGCTATAATTATTGAAATAAAAATATTTAATAATCATTTAAATCATATAGTAATTTATTAAGTATATATTATTTTTGCAAAGTTTAAATTTAAATTTATTAATATTAAAATTTGAATACTCTTTTTTCTATTCTATTTCTTATCTAATCTCAAAAGGTTCCAAGAAGGAATAAAATAAAGCTCTCTAATGCTTGTAAAGTGGGCTTCATGAAAACTTTCCTTATTCACTCCCATTTTATTTGTTATTTTTTCTTCTCAAATATAACCTTTTTATCATACAACAAGGTGCGTTTGTATTTTGTTAGGAAGAAAACTCTCCTTTGTACATTCCAATATTTTTTCATGCATTACGAAAAATAAAAAAGATGTTTTTTTTATCATGTATTCCAACCTAAAAACACATTTTCTCAATGAATAATGTACAATAGGATTATGTTTTGTTACATTAGAAAGTTCGAATGACAAGGAAAACAAAATACATCTGTGTGTTGGGAAGGGTTAAAGAGAAAATAAATATAAAATTGATGACAAAATAACTATTTGCTTAATTTTTGTAAGAGAATGAAAAAGAGGAAGGAATCAGATGGGGTTTTGGGAATATTTGAAACTTTGATGAAGGAATTATCCCCTGTTTTTCATTTGCCAAATGTCAGCAAATTTTCAATTGATTTGTGTGGATTTGGTACATTTGGGGAATATTTATTCATTGTAAAATTATGAGATTTGAATTAATGCTGGCAAGAGGCAATTTTTTATTTATTTTTTGTTCATTTTGTCTTGTGTTTTCTCTCCAGAAAAAAAAAAAAAAAAGAGTTGCATGGTGGGGTGATAATTATGTGAATTTTAACTATAAGATCGATTAATCTATTTAATAATCATTTAAATTTGAGTGATAATCATGTGATGCGATTGTTTAACATTTAAAGTTGCATGTTATGTCTACTTAAAACCATCAAATTTTTTTCATCAACTAAATACATTTAACAGTTGAACAATTAAAAAATATATATAATAAATCAATCTACCAACCACTGATGAGTTTAAAAATGTTGAATTGTTAGAGTCAACATAGAAATATTTAGCCTATATTCACTAAACCATTTGAATAGTTTACTTCATTCATTTATTATTTTATACCTAATGTTTTTATTCTATATGATGACAAGCTCATATTTTCTTACTTCCATTTTTGTGATCATTAACCTTTCCTAGAGTAATCAAAATAAATGGAATTGTCCAATTAGATCAAACAGAAAAAACTAACAAAACGAACCAAGACAGGTAAAAAAATTCTGTTAAATTAAATTATTTCGTTTTTTTATACTGTTTAACTTGAAACCTAAATGAACTTAAGGTCAAATCGACCTTATAGACTTATTAACCAAGCTTCTTTTTTTTTCTAAAAAAACAATAGTTATATTTTAAAATAAAATAAAAATATTGTAATAAATATGTATATCTTCCTCAAAAATAGAAAAACATAAAAGGATAAAATTTTTAACATGAGAGTTTCATACCCTCGTTCTATTTTGATAATTTAAAAAAAAATTATAAATATAAATAAGTTGTACGAGGAGCGGGTCACGACTTAACAAATCATAATGAGACTACCGTTGAGACAATTAAAAACTAATCGATAAGTGATAACAATCATTGATGGATAATTAATGAGAATAATAACGACTATAAATGTATTAACAAGTTTGATTTAATTGTTGTTATGAGTTTTATAATTGCAAGTTTAAAGTCAAGGTAAATTATAATTTTTTTCATTACCTAGCTTATACTAAATTTCATGAGAAACATATATCTCACTTAAGGATCAGAGTGTTTTATGCAGGTATACTTTGAACAGACCAATCGACCGTACAATAATAACCGGATGATTGGACGATCAATATTGAAATCACACAGTAAAATCAGAAAGATCATAAAATTAGAATGATCGTTTATCAACATCCTATACATTGAAATAATTATATTTCATGTATTTTAAATCGAATCAAAATGACATAATTTTAATTTATTTTTGATAAAGATAGTATTCCAGTTACATGACTTTAATATAAAAAACCATGAAGTAAAATTGTATAGACTTTAATTTTAAAAATATTTTAAACTAACGTATGTGACCTATTTTATAATGAAGTTGCAACCTTAATCACCACGGTTTATCTATTTTCGGTAATTTTTCTAAAAATTGCACCTGTGTTTTCTTTTGCCTCTTACTCTTGTAGGCTTATTTATTTTATCGAGAAAGTTTTTACTTGTATTTTGTGGATTTACATAATGTTAGGAGACGAAAGGGCATGCAGAAGAAAATGTGGCATTGGACGTAAGTAAAAGCCTACTACATGCATCTGCATCCTTCATAAGTTGTATAAGTTTACGTATCAACAAAATGATGAAGAGTGGTTAATTTGAGTGTAGAGATGCTAACGAAAAGATAAAACAGAGAAGGAAGAAAGGAAGATGAATATATAACCTCAAAAAAAGGAAAAAAAAAAAGAGCACTTTTAGAGGCACTAAAACATGCTAAAAAATCCGAGGCGTGACAAGCCTAAGTGGGGTGCATTATCATGATCTTCCACCACTTACTTACTATTCCAAAACCAATCCTCTGTTACTTCTTTCTTTCTTCCCCCACTCAAACCATATATTCACCACCATAATAAACCAACCAATACCAATCACTTCCTGCCACCTCACCACCCCTCAAATTTTCCCCTACACCCTACCGCATACTACTACTTCTAATGTCCACTTTTCCGACGAAGCGGCGAAAACGTTTGAAACACCACACTCCCAGAATCCGGGAACTGGTCCATGGCGCAACTCCTCAATTTCATCCCCATGGGCTCCACCGCACCCGCCACCTTTCTCCAAACCTCGTTCCCCAACGACGTCGTCGACACCGACATCGTCCCCGGTCGGAATATCTGCACCACCTTCCTCAACACGTGGACTACGTCCACCTCACTCGACCTCGACCCCACGCACTCGAAGCTCGCGTAGCTGTAACCCTCCTCCGGCGTCACGTGAATCGTCGAGTACCACTCCCCATCCATGCCGTTCATCGAGTACCCGCACGGGTCGAACGCGAAGTCGCACACCAACGCGTGCGGGTTAATCCCGTCGATCCCCGTCAGCTCCGTCATTTCCCTCCCGGCCGAGTCCCCGCTTCTGCCGTCGCCGGGAAGGCGGAAGAACTTCCCTGCGAGTAGGGGGTCGAGGTCCGTCATGCAGATTTCCAACGTGTAGTTGTGGTGGTAGAGCGCGTGGGAGTCACTGGTGGCGGTGAAGACGTGCCAGGCGTGGGAGGATGACTTGGAGGGCATGATGGAGGCTTTTCGGAAGCACAGGTTGGGAGGGAGCGTCGCTTCTATGTAGGTGACTTCGTCGTTGAAGCTCGTGTGAGGGAAGGGTTGTGACAGAGGGAAGATGAAGGTTCCGCGAGTGTAGCGGCAGGAGGAGAGCGTTAGGCCGAGGTGGGTGTGGGCGTAGAAGATCAATGGTGTCATGGATTTGAGAAGCTGCGTGGTCCCACAGGTTTTGATTATGATCTTTGTTGGGTACACAAAGAGGCTCGATTCTGACAACACATAAGCGTCGAAGTAGGAGTTTCCAACGGCTGAAACCACCGTGCATTGAACCTCTTGCAGAGTTTGGTGTATGCAATCAAAGTCGAGCTTTCGGAGACCCAGTTGAAGCAGGGCTGGGTCGTCACAGAAGAAATGAAGCTCGAGGCGCTTCTCGAAGCCTTCGAAACCTGAGAATGCGAATGCCATTGGTGAGAAAAGGTAATGTTTTTTGTGGTGAGGGGAAGGTGAGGGAAAGGAAGGAAGGTGATTTGGATTTATAGGTGTGTGAGTGAGAGTGAGAAGGAAGTAGGGTTTAGAAGAGAGGTGTGAGCATGCGGGTGATGGAACCAAGAATGATGATAGTAGCCATTATGAAGTGAATACGATGATTATATGCAACAATTTTGTTATGTTTTTTTACTTCATTCTTCTCTACCTTCCTTCACAGACACCAACAACACACCACGCTCGTTAACTCATTTCTTCTTCCTTCATTGCCTCCACCACTCTCTTTCATTCTTCTAAACATCTACCTACGTATACAACTATTGCTTTTCCTATAATATATTTACACACCTCAAACATCATCCTTTACATGTTTTCTCTTCTACTTAAACTCCTAATAATACTTGGATTATATTAAACATGATTAATATTAAAATATTAAAAAACTTAACACAAGTAAGTTTCAAATCACAGGTAAACATTTAAAGATTCACTCCCACCATCAAATCTTCCTAAAGAATAAGTTTTTAAAAGATTTGCTTTTCCAGATAAATCTTTAAGAGATTTGATGGCATTACATGCTTACACTGACTACGACTCTTAAATATTTTGGTTCAACCAGTTATTATTATTATTCTTAATCCGGTTTTTATATGCTTTGACAGTGGATTATCGTGGTTTAACATTTCATAAAATATTTTGTACGATGTGGACTCTGCTATACAAAGTTGGTTCCGTGCCTTGCTTGCTTTGCTACTAAAAATTTAGTTTAAAGTAGAATTAATTGAATTTGAAGTTTGAAAGATAAGTGGGGCTAATTTGACCAGAATGATTGGTTGAACTGATGATGAAAAATGGCAGAAATAATTGTGTTGAAACCATACCATACACTTCTTTTCACAGTGACAGAGAAACTGGAGATTTAGTAAGAGAGTTGAAACCTTGTTCATTGAAAGGAATTTGATTCGGTGAGTCAAAATTCGGCATTCAGCTTAACTATTTCAATGATAATTCCATTAAAACAGAGACATAATAATCATAAACCGGGGCTGGATGTTGTATTGTTGTTCTGTTAAACAACAATTATGAGCTCTCTAGAGATAATTAATGGAGGGGTTTGATTAGAGGTCTAGTTAAAAACAGGGTAAACAGAACATCTTGTGACCAAAAAGTGAACTTAGAAGTAAAAGACCCAATCACTTGTGACTCTGTTTGATATGAGCATACTCTGATATAGATTATGGCCACTGCATAATGGAAAAGTGCAGACACCTCTGTTGATGGAGACATCTTTGTCTATTGCTGGGATAGCAAGTGTTAATTAACCAAAATCTTGACGTGCTCAAAATATCATCCATATTTGGCGTTAGAATAACAATAATTATTATTTTTCAGAGGAACAAAATGAAATAAAACAAAAGAAATCAGGCGTGTCAGGTAAATAATGAAAATATCCTTGAATTGGGGAGCCCCGTACGTGAATGAAACGAAAAGCACCAGCATCATTTTTATTCTTTATGCAGTTTCATGTAGCTAGGTGGCATTATCATTATTTTTCTCTAAATTAACAATTTCATTTCTGCGTTTAACAAAGCATGCATGCACTCTTGTTTGTTAAACGTGTCAGCATCAAAATTAAAAACGATTCTCTTTATCCTCCAAGTGATTAGTTTTAAAATCTTGGTTCATAAAACATCCAAATAACATTCATCATTGCGTTACTACCAAAGTTGAATATTTTCAACATCAAAATAATTTTGGTAAATATAACACCCCCAGATGCTTATTTCTGCGTCTAGTTAACTTGTATACACAGCTCAACAGTTTATATAATGACAGTTTACTATTTTATTTTTCTAACCAAACCCCAGATCGTATATAATAACTGTCATGTAACTTGTTGGGACATAAAAGTTGACTTGGATCATAATGTTTAACTAGTCTGACATAGAAGTAACAGTAATTTTGAAGTAAAAGGAAGTAATTAGTGCTTCATGGTCTTTTAGAGGAAGTTTTGGTAACCTGTCTCTGCCGACATGTAAAACTAACTTCTCCATCATATAGGTGGTCTCCTTGACTTTCAATTTACGAGTATTGGAGACATTATATCAGTAACAATAATTCAGCATAATCAACAATACAGAAGCTTCTCCCTGGTGTAGTATAAAGACAGGTAGAATGTAGTTTTCAAATTGAAAAGAGAAAGGTATGCAAAATCCAGCATACAGTACCAATACAAGAGAAAGTGTGTAAAGGGGAGTGAATAAAGAAACAAACTCTGAGCAGAGGAAAGGCAATGATGAAAAATTGTGAGTTAGAATCAAATTTTTTCAGTTTTAAGGGGTTGAAATGATGCAGAATGTATGTCGTCATCAATAAATCTTATGGTTGTGGCTGGCAGCCACCATAATGAGCTCAATATCCACCTCTTTGTGATGCACGCGCACTACCAAACCCAAAACACTATCTCACAAGCTTAAGTTCTCTCACACGCAAGGCAAACCAACCAGCCACACGCGCAACCGCACACACAAACTCAGACATTGGTTCTTGCAAGAATCCGTATGTTTTCACTTCCTTAGATGAAGATCATATAAGCCGAATTTATAGTTTATAATTACAAATGGTAGAATTAAGTTAAACTTAAAATCTTCATATAATTGGGTCTAAAAAGGTTCATCTAAAAAGTACAACATCATTAAAAGCTGAGCTCAACTATATAAAGAATTAACACCACTATCTGCTTGAAACCCTAAAAGAATAGGTTAATTCAAGCTTATACGACGCTTTATTTTCTCTTTTCTATCCAACGTGTGACTTAGACTTACTCTGGTGGGACTTAAACTTAAAACCTTTATATAATCTACCTTTATTCTGGTGGACCTACGAAAGAGATTCATGCGAAAGATATAACATCAATAAAATCTGAATCCAATTACATAAGAGATTGACATAATCTTTTATTTAAAATCTTAAAACGATAGGTTAATAGATCTTCGTGGTACTCTCCTTTCTTGTTTTTATTTGTTTTTATTGTTTTTATTTAACGTGAAACTTTAGACTCATTTAAAATTTTAATATAATATAAACATTGTCATTTTCAATTTTGTTTTTGTTTTGTCGAAGAACTCTAGCTAGTCTGCCACCTTTTTGACATGGGAAGTCTGAAGCGAAATCGTAGATTGAATTGTTGGGAAGGATGATTTTTGAAAAAAGATAAAAAAGTTAGGAGTTGAAACCCATCTTAATCTTAAAGTTTGGTCCCACTGAAAGTATAGTCACCTTTCTGAAAGCCACATCTTGTTCACCCTCCACCTCATTCATTCCAAACCCATGATTGGTCCCATATGTGCCCCCGAGACAACCACCGTGGATGACCCCACAAGGCTTCACATAATCTAAACATGTGTCCCAACTTCATGGCACAACAAGGTCCATCTTTGTTTGTAGTGGTAATGAGATTTCAGGGACATGGTGTCCCCACTCAGCCCTTAACTGCAAGACAATGCCATAAGTTGCCCAGGAACAACCTGGCTTTAGCCGCCATACTTGCTTGCATGCGCAAGTTGCAGCATACATGAACCCAATTGAAACACAAGCACAAATCAAAATGCTGTTACAAATTCTTTTTTACAACACTCTACTAATGAGCATCACTGTACCATGCGCACAAAACTCCCCATTCATCAATACCCCACCAGGCTGCAACTCAATTTGGAAAGGCTTCCCCTGTAATATTCATATACCATCAAAACTGGTTGGAGCCTTCATTCATTTTTCTTTCAAAAGAAATCTAATGGTTGCAGCTTGATTGGTGTGGAAATGAATAGTATACTGAATAGAATAAAGTAAGTAATTTGAGCATAACATTGTATTAACTCTTTAATAATACCCCACCTCAGGTGTTAATTGATTGTTAGAGTATGATATATGAGGAGTTCTGATCAAAGTAGAATCTTGATGATTGTATGAACATGCTTAACAAAAATTTAGGATAAGTGCATGATTAGTAATAATTTTAATTTCAGATATACTGTTGTTGTTTGGAGTTTTTGTTTTTCGTATTTTGATTCAAATGCGTGATTAAATGTTTAAGTAAATGAAAATCTAGGAAAGATGATTCTTGTGCAGGATGGTTCCCACAGGAATCATTCCTAGGAGGTGGTGCTGAGATTTTTTGAAACAAACAAGACATGTCGTGAACTTTTAAGTGGGCAATCTCTTGAAAATGGAAAGTGCCCCCACAGCTAAAATAAAATATGCATGCACAATCCAAGACCTATTTTAATCGATTCTTGTGATGTTTTTAATATTGATGTGAGGCCTCGAGCATAAGAAAATGTATGAGATAAAAGGTTGGCACATACATTGGAATGTATAGCATAATGGTTAGAATTTAAACTATAAATTTAAGTCTCACATTTTAATAGAAATGAAAAGAATAAAGTATCATATATAAAGTTAAAGATGCATTAATTTATTGTCTTTAAATTTTAAGTATAGATTTGTGTTAATTTTTCATGTGATTAGACTCATATTTTATTAATGTTGTATTTTTTCAATGAATCTCCTTGTCGATAGGCCTAAAATTGAGATCCACTCCACAGTGTGATCCTATGCTCCCATACACCACACATCATTCTTCTTGTGCTTTAACGAGACCAAATCCCTTATTTGGTTTTGAAAACAAATGCATGTCTATGTTTGTGTCTGTTTTGCAAAATTGGAATCTCTGTTGATTGCTCCTTGCAAGTATCATTCTGCTGCGTCATCACCTTCTTCATCCTCTCTTGTCTGTCAGCTGTCTTATTCGTCTACTTTACAATTCAAGTTTGGTGTACAGCAAAAAATCCTACCCAATCATGTCCTCTTTCAACTCAATGCACCACCATAGTACTACTATCTTCACTAAATTTCATGCACCGTCTATTTTTTCTTATTCAAATTCATTCACTCAAATCTTCTTCGTAAGAATTCATTGACAACATCTTTTCATAAAAAAAATAATGATACTTTGACAACATTTTTTTGACAATAATTTAACATCATCTACATGTCATTCTGTGATTGGTCCAAAATTACTACACAATTAATAATAATAATCATAAACATCAATATGTACCAATCATAAAATGACATGTAAACAGTGTTAAAATATTATCAAAAAAATATTGTCTAAGTATCATTATCCATAAAAAATCCTTTTTTCTAACTACATTATCTTTCCAAAAAACAACATCAATTAAATATGATCACAATTTTAAGACTTCAACTTTTAAGAGACAATAAATTTATAAATTTGTCTAAAAATATTTATTCGTGCAAAAAATTGAAATTTTGTTTTTAACAAAGACTAATTTGAATTACTAATGATTTTATCAAAGACTATGTTCGTACAGTTTCACTTTTTAAGGTTTAATCATGTGCTAAAAATATAGGGAGAATGATTGTGTCACATGCTTGTAAGCTTAGAGAGGACTATTTACTATAATTCTATTTATTTAGAGACTTAATTGGACGAAGTAATCGCTTCAAAGACTGAAAATTGATGGTATTTTAACAACTTTTAACATAAATTTTGAAGAATGATCTGTAATATTCTGGTTTACCTGATGAAAAAGATAACATGGAAGATGCAAATACAGCATCTCTGTGAAGTGTGTGTTAAAAGATCTCTTAGCCCTGTAACTAGCCTTACAACTGTGACGTCTGAATCTGGTTTTCATTCTGCAAGCATGCATTGTTCGAATCATTGTATTCTTCTGCTCATTTTTTCCTATTTCTCTAATCGCTAACCTGATTCATTCAAAAGCAATCACATCTGCAAGCTCTGTTACAGTGCTTTTCCATTACCTTTTCATTTTTCATTCCTAAGTAGAAATTTCCCATCATATATATTTATATTTTCAATGATAAAATATAGCTACAGTATTTTAAGAACTTTTTTTGGTAGTGTTTTTCAGTTAAAAAAATGAGTTTCACTTTATATAATCAGTGTTGATCAAGTTTAATGTGGTGAGATTATTGCGTGAGTTAAAATTCAATTTTAACTAAAAAAGAATGTATACTTAAAATAGTATAAAAGTAGGTTTGTTCTTGTATCACCCTCCCCAATCATGACAGAATCTCACAAAGTTTGGAGACAATAATAGCCATTTTTGTTCCAAATCTAGCTATTTTGCTTCCTGCAAGAAAGTTCTTCAGCATTAACTCTCAATCTTAATAAATAATCTTTAATTAAATATAAACCTAGTTCTAATTAATTAACTTATCATTTACTACTGTTTAACCAGCTTATGAATACCCAACTACTACTATTAGTGGAATCTGACCAAGTGCTGACATAAACATGTTGTCATTCCAACTGTTAAATTATACGATTCTAAAAAAAGTGAAAAAGTAAAACAAATGTTTCTACAAATTAATTTTAATTTTTTTTATATGAATATTAAAAAAGAAAGGTTTGTCTGTCATGGGTTAAATCAGGTAATAAATTCTCTAACGGTGGTGGTATAAGTATGTGAAATAAATTAAATCCTAATTTTACGGAAAATGCAACATACAATGCTGAATTGCTGATAAATATAAAACATTTATGATACAGCTAAAGAACAAATAAAATTATTAAAAGCAATAATTAATTAAAAAAAATGGTTGTGACAGTTATTGAAAGAATAAAATAGTCATGAAAAATAAACTTTTATATATTTTAAAAAAATAATATTAAGTGAAAGTAAAAATTTTAAATGTATCAAAATAATATTATTCTTATTTAAAATACGAAATTTGGTATCTGTTTGAATGATCTGAAGCAATTGATGATGTGATGGGTTGAGGCATGTTTGGATGGTCATCATGTTCCCTATGCTCCAAACTATCATATGTTTATCTATTCAACTTTGTTCATTCCTCACTCCAACTTATTCCGAACATCCTTAATTTCTAGGTTTCACACAACGCTAAATCTCTTGGACATTGAAAAGGTCTCAAGAACATTGTTAATAATATCTACCCCTCCTATGTTTTATATTATATTGCAAAATTAGAGTACCTATACATACCATCATCTTATCCTTCAATTTTTAATGTAGAAAAGAAGTAGCCGCCTAGGTTTGTTTTAGCTTGGCATGCGCATAATATGAATTAGATATCCTAAATTGAAATCATAACCCAAACTCTCATTTATTTATTTGATTTTGTTTGTTTTGAAGCATTAATTTTTTCGGAGATTTTATATAAATTTTATAAAGATAATATTTAAATTTATTAATAAGTATTTAGTCCTTTAGTTGATAGATGTCTCAAAATGAATGGCATGACCTTTTGCTGAGAACTTTTCTCTGCTGAGATTCTGTATGTCTGAACAAAAAGATAAATAAAAGTAATTAATAAGGTAGATGATAGCAACAACATATATCAGTGTTTGGATTAAGAATTGTTTAGAGGTG
The DNA here is from genome assembly GCF_029865625.1 of Vigna umbellata. Classification (NCBI taxonomy): domain Eukaryota; kingdom Viridiplantae; phylum Streptophyta; class Magnoliopsida; order Fabales; family Fabaceae; genus Vigna; species Vigna umbellata. Next base: position 65,929,366 of record NC_142169.1, read on the forward strand.
TCTGTAAGGATTGATACGAAGATTAGGACAGGAGTGAATTTGAATATAGATATGGATATTATAAAAGTGCTATAAAGTTGATATCTTATGAGTATATTAGTTATACACAACGTGACGTGAATAATGTTTGTATCCTACTGGGGTCACTCACTCAGTTTACAATTAATGGATGTATCAATATAACTATGCAGGTTAGGTTGCCATACTCATTAGGTTGCATTTTATATGTGTCTAAACTTTCACAACTTTCGTCTCTATTAAACATGCAACATTGCAACTACTGGTTTTCAAAAGAAGCATATTCCATGTTCAAGAAGACAGATTTTTTTTTTATTATTTAGCCCCAAACTTTCATGTTCTTCTTCTATGACAACACATCGTATAATAACTCTAATAAATCTTAGAATTGTTGGGGTTTTGGAGGATAGAATTGAGATATGGAATGTAATTGATGATATCAAATAACACAAGATTGGCTGTAGGGATGAGCTCACCCAAAAGGTTTAATCCAGTTCTCTTTTTGAATCTCATCCTCTAAATATTTTAGGAATATGTGTATATATAATGTGGCGATTATTAATAAATAATATTGCGTGATGCCTTAAAATTAAATATTTAATAATATTCATGGTTAGTTTAATTTGATTTATGTGAGATATTGGTTACTAACTTCTTGAGTCTATACTTTTATTTTCTTCAAAATTTTCAAATTTCACCCTTTCATCAATTTTTCTTACTTAGAAATTCTTAAATTTTCATTTTATCATTTAAAGTTTATGATAGAGTATTAGATTTGCTATATGGAATGATTTTAAAGGTTTTTAAGTCAGAAATTAAATGAAAAAGAAATACAATTTCATAATTCTAATTGATAACATGTTTTGAAGGTGAGATAGTGACATTATTTTTAGTTCAAATGAAAACGATGTTCTATTGAGATGAATTTTGAGTACAATAAAGTTTAAATTGATCCAATCAATTTAACATGTGGAAAGTAGAGTAGAAATTCTAGCTTTTCATTCAATAAATGATTGCCATCAGAAAGGAGACAAGAATTAAAACTGCAAGAGAGAATTTTAAAAACTAAAGACAAAAAATTATAAGAAATAGAATTACAAAAACTAGAAATATATCTAGATTAAACTTGTTATTTTGGAAATAAACAATACAAAGAGTCATGATATTTCTTCAACTATACACACACACACATAAATGAAGTTACTAAAAGCATCACTTGTTTATCTAAGGCTATGAATTCCTACATCTTCAGTGTCCTATGAAGTCACCAATGTGACTGTTGTATGAGCATATGTACAAGAAAATACATTCACAAAAACGCCTCCTACTATGATATGCATGGATACGGAAGAAGGTCTAAAGGTCCACACACACATAGGAAATGACTGAACCAGCTCGGCGCTTTGTACGTTGGCTAACCTTCCACTTCTCAACAAGGACCTTCCTTATGTGGGGGCAGCTAGAAACCACGGTGGCCACACCAACTGAAGTTATACCTGAACAATAAACCATGTGGCATGACTCAAGCATTCTGCAACTTTTTACAAGATGGGCTAGCCCAACATCTGTTATTTGTCGGCAGTGTGAGAGTACTATTTCTTTCAGCAATGGACAGTGTTCTCCCACTTCAACCATAGCCATGTCACCCAAATTCTGCAGTTATAGAGCAATAGAAAAGCAAGGCAAATAAGTAGAAAGACTTATTTAGCGTATAGTTTGCCAGTAATTATTGCATTGCCTTAGGTATAGAATGAGAGATATCAATACACACCTGTAATACACTCACGTCCAAGTAACAGAGTTGAGGGCACCCCCTTGCAATGGCTACCACTCCAGCATCTCCAATCTGATGGCAACCACTAACATTAAGATAATGAAGGGAACAGCCCTCAGCTATGGCAACAAGGGCCGCATCACCCACCCTAGTAATGTAAGAAAGTGGTTAAGGTAGACACAGAAGAAAAGATGTAATACAAATTCCCAAACATCAAAATAGTAGAATAAATATTCATGAAGATTTCTGCTTAGAGGGATAATAGTAAAGCTGTGACTAAGGTTTTACCTATCACAGAATCGAATGCTGAGATCTGTTAGCAACTTACAGTTCTCGCCCACAGCAATGATCCCCTTGCTCCCAATCTAATACATGAAGGGAAAAAAGAAGGAACACAAGGAGAAAGGACGAAAATGTCATAAAGCTTATAAAGAAATAGAGTCAACAGTAAAAACAATTGGCTTATTGCTTTACCCTGGACATATAATAGACATTCATGTAATGCAAGTATTACACCACTTTCATATACTTCTACATCATTCACAAGGTGTGCCATATTATAGTCTGCGGGGGATGAGGGGGCTAGAGTTCGTGTAGCAAGTAAATAGTGTCCTACTATACTAAAAGTCAAAATAACAAGGTGCAGCGTTGCTTAAAATGGTAAGGCACTCAAACACAACTAAATTGAAAAATTGGTATGCTCATTATTAAAAGGGCATAATGAAAATACTCTATAAGATTGCTGCTTAGAAATCGTTCAATCAGTGGTCGTCAAATTATCAAGGAACCTTGAAGAAAGCACCACAAAAGGAAGTGAGCAGAGCAACAAAAGAAATTCCTCTTTTACCTTGTTTTAATTAAATTGAGACGGGGGATAAAGAGATAGCTAGTTGAGATATCTTGTGAAGAATTAATTGGTTTTGACTTTAAAATACCAAGTTTTGTATACGGAAATGTTTGACTAAATGTAAGAACAAGTTCTGTTTCGATTGTGTTAATGACTAAAGATAAAATTACTTTCGAATGTAATTTCCTGAAGAGAACAAAAAATATTTTTAAATTTTAAATATTATAAGAAGGACAAAGTTCTAGAAGAAGCATGCGTAATGTACGCTTCAAATGACTCAGTAATTATCCTAGGTTACAAGGTACAGAATTTCGAAAGTGAGTGAGATATCCAAAACAAAAATACAAAAGAAAAATAACAATAAAATCAATTTATGCTAAAATTAAAATTACACGTACAGAATGGCATTTTAGTGCAGAAAACCAACATAAATGCAGTACCTCATAACAGCGACGGATATGAAGTTTCTTTAGATTCTTGCAGCCACTGGCTATGCCACACATGGCTTCATCTCCAATACTTGAGCAATCTACCAAGTGCAGCGCTTGCAAGTATTTGCACCCCTGTCCAATCTGGAGAAGGCCAGCATCACCAATTCTTTGGCAGTAAAGTAATGCTAATTCTGAGAGATGCCTGTGCAGTAGAAAGTAGAGATTAGCCTCAGAGATGAAAGAAGAGGGAAATTTTCAACACTTAAGAAATCCGGTCATCAAATATTTGTCAATATCATAACTTAATATTCAAATACAGGATCATAGCATGTATATCTTTGCCAAATTTAGTCTAAGTTTGGTCTCGCTTCTTCATTTACTTAAAAAAGGCTAATTCGAACTTAAAGCTTATAACAAGTGATTTAAGTTTTATCTTAGAGAATAATTTTAAATTAAAAAGCTACACATACCAGTCAAAGATGAGGGGAAAGAGAGGCTTAGGAATGCAGTTTATTATTTAATGCTACTTCGGTTAGTTTTTAAGACTGTGCGTACAACAAAGTAGGTTGCAATCCATGCATGCAGCAGGCCTGTAGAACAATCTATGCAAGCAGATCCATTGCACAAGACCTTCAATTATTGAGGACCTCCAGATTTTATAAGTCCACAAATTTGCACTAGTCTTTTTGTTTTTATTTATATTTATCAGTAAAAATGTAGTACGAATTTTTTGTGCATTATTTTGTAAAAAAGCAATCATATTATAATATTTAGAAATATTAAATTGTGCATTTATTTTTAAATATTGGAATAGAGGAGCAAAATTTCACGATTAGAACAGGACCTCTAAAATTTTTAAGACGGCTCCAGCATGCACACATAAACACACAACAATGTCAATAGAAGCAGTATCTCCTATTCACTGCAAGCGGTAAATTTGTGTGATAGTACATTTCTTGCTTTTGTAGCTTACACTGGGAAAACTTCTCAGATTTTAAGAATGTTTTGTACAGCAACTTAGGTTGACAAGAATATATGCATATACACTTACACACGCACGCATAAAATCAAAAAAATCATGCAAGAACAACCAACAGACCACAAGATTAATTAACTACAACTACAGACGTTGAATAGAAATATAAAATTCAATGACTTTCTTCGTCCTAAAACATTTTCCCAACTCCCTGTGCTGATTATTCGATGTGGAGTTTGCTGCACACAAGAGTTATAGTACACACATCTATAACATTTTAGGGAACTTAGATTAGTGAAAAAAACGTACTGGCAAGATTTTCCCACAGATTCTAGTCCCAAAGTTCCAATATTGTGGCATCCATTCACTTCAAGATGAGTGAGTTCCTTGCAGCCAGTAGCAATTGCTTCCAAACCCTTATCACTTAGGAAATAGCAATCACTTAAAGTCAAGTTCTTTAACTTCTTACATCCTTCCCCAATAGCACACAAACCCCTGAATGTAGACATTGTAAAAAGAAAAAGTATTACTAACTACACAACAAAAAATGAAAGAATTAATATCAGAACCCAAAATTACAAATTAGAGGCAAGGAAAAAGATTGAAAGTTTGCGGTTCATACTATCATAAGGGTCATGTAAAAGGAAAAGTAAAAAGAATTACAAAAGCAACCAAGTCTCACCCCACTATGAGTTTGGCAACACGGATCAAATGACAACATTAGATCTTAATAAAAAATATAATTTAAAAGAAAAACCATAAAAAATTGTTTCAATGGCTCTTTTGAATTGATCAACTCAAAAAATGGTTGGTAAGGTTGTTGCGCAAGAAAGATATATGCAATTTGCACTAAGCCTGTTGCATGTGTCTTTTTTGTAATTTTAGCCATAGTCAAAGCAAGCAGATCCTTAAAAAGCAATGATGAGAAAACAGCTAACTTATTAGTAAATCTAGGAAAACTATGTTGAGCCAATAACTCCAAAGACAAACCACTAATCAAATCCGCAAATAGTTGATCAAGTCTTAACACAAGAAAGAAATATTCAACACGTGTTGTGCTCAGTGAATGTGATTTTTTTGTGAATTCTACCATAGTCAGATGAAGCAAATCCTGTAAAGCAATGATTATAAAGAAACTCACTTATCAGTAAATCTCTGAAAACTGTATAGAGCCAACATCTCCAAAGACAAACAACTAACTCCCACAACTTTCAAAGCATCATCTGTTAGATTAATACATTGTAGCTTTAAAACTTTTAAATGTGGACATCCTCTAATCACAGCAAGCAGCCCTTTATTATGGATGAACTCAGAGTCCAATGACAAGGTCTCTAGAGATCTGCAGTGTAATCCCACAGCTTCCATTGAAATGTCAGTTATTTTCGCACAAGCTGCCACTCCAATAGATTTTAACGAATTTCCCACACCCAATGCTAATTCAACCAAACCTGTGTCACTCAATCCTTCACAGAAACGCAGATTCAAATCTTCAAGTTGCTTGCAACACTGTCCAATAGCAGCCAAACCTTGATCTCCAACATAACAACCCTAAAGGAAAATATCGTGAGTTAAAATAACGAGTGTGCATCGCTCACGCCAAACTACTCATAGTTGTACATATTAATATAGTGACAAGGAGAATGATGCACAAAAAGGAAAAAAAGGGCGTTGGTATCTCCAATTGCAATGCTTCACAAGAAATTTACTTTAACCCACTGGCTTCAATAAAAAGAAAAAGTATATTAGATTTTCCTTCCAGTCTCAAGATAATACAGGAACTTACAGCATATTTGAATGTATTTCATTTATCAACCTTGATATTACTTTCAATTGAGACTTGGTTTCGAGACAAATATGTGGGCAGTCGCCCTTACAAGCATATCACAAGCCAAATTTACCCTAGTTGAAGGAGCCAAACGGTGAGCCAAACTTAGCCATGGGCCTGTTTGGATACAAGCGCTTCTGAGAGCTTCTCCACCAGAAATAATAAGCTTTTTTTTTCTTTTTCTGTAAAACAAACTTCTCAACAGCTCTTCTTTCCCACAGAGGAGGTCTTTAAAACACATCTAACTAAGTATCCAACCAAACTCTAAACATTCATTTCAAAGCAACTGAATACTCATAACAAGGCTAAGGCAATACTATAAGTGCAGACTGAGTAAATAAAACATTGCAAAAAAATAAATAAATACAAACAGTGTACGTAAGCACGACAAAACAGTTTAAACCGCAAACGAAAATCCAATCAGCTAGAGGACACAAAAAAAGAGTACATAAATACCTGCAAATCCAAGGACTTCAAAGAAATGCATTTTCTCGCTAGCGATGACAAACCCTCGCTGGTGACGTTAGAACACCAGATTAACCTAAGCTTCTCGAGTTTGGGAAAGCCTTCGGCGAGAGCAGACAATCCAGAATCAGACAGACAGAGCGAATCGAATTCGCTCTGGTCAGAGGAAGAGCCGTATTTATCAGCCACATAATGCAGCTTCACCGCGGAATTCTCGCTCGCGCGTCTTCTTCCCTGCTAAAAAAGTAAATAAAAAGAATCAGAGAAAGGAAAATTAGGATTAGAGAAGGGAGACGTTGGGAACGAAGTGAGGAAGGAATATGACGGACAAAGTGAGTAGGGATCGAAACGGAGAGTCGCTCGTCGATGTGGACGGTGGTGACGTTGGAGAAACGTGCAGCGAGGAGGTGAATGAAAAGGTCCGGGGAGCCGGAGGCGCCGATTCGGATGGCGGCGCGTGTGAGGCGCTCGAGACGGAGCCAGCGCGTGCAGACGAGGGAACACGCGTCGCGACTGGACTTCGAGTCGAGGCGGCGGAAGATCTCGATGAGTAACTCGTCCGGCAGCAGGGTGTTGATCCAATTGTGGCCTCGCATCGAATTCGATTACTCAGATTGTGGAGGTTGCAGAATCCGAATAGCAGATCCAATTGCGTTCCTTATGGTTTTGATATGGTTATGGCCTTTCCTTTTCTGTGGGTGACATTTTAACCCTTGTTTTTCTCTTCCTTTCCAATTTTTCTTTTTCTGTTATCTTCTCCTTCCTTATTCATCAAAACCACATTTCACTGTTAAATTATAATTTTCAGTGTCCAAAGAAGATATTTATCACTATCATCCGTTATATTACTAAAGCCTCTTTTTACTTCTTTACTTGCCATTTTAATTTGCAATAATTATTAAATTATAAAATAACCTTTATCAAAATAATTTTAAAATTAAATTATTTTTATAATTTTGTTATCATAAATAAAATAGTGTTTTATTGTGTATCTTTTTTATTTATAAATAAGTGTTTAATTTTTCAAAAAATGATGCTAACAAAACTATATATACTAGAAAAAGGAGAATCCTTTCATTGATGACATAGATTTCATTGCTCTCGCCGTTAAATGTCTTCTTACTTTTTATATTTAATTTGAATTATATTGTTGATTATGTATTTTAAATTTATAAATTTAAGTTGAAAGATTCTCAAACAAATTATATTTGAGAAGATTATAATAAGTGTAGAGTTTTTTAGTTTAATTTACGTATCTTTAGGATATAAAGTCGAGTATTTGTGATAATATGACTATAACACGAGAATTAATCATTTTGACTAAAAGATTTTGCTGTTATGATCGGTAGCGGAGCTCCGTGTAGATATAGATAGACAGGAGTTTTCACCCAAATTTTCTTTTTGTTTATTTATATATTAATATATAAATAAAAATATTTTAGTTTAATTTAATGTGTTTTATTTATTTAGTACTCTTAAAAGATTTGTATATTAATCTTGACCGCATAAAATATTCTTCTAAGATCTGATACAAGTTATTAGTGTTTTGGTTGTGTTTGTTTTTTTTTCAATTGAAACTACGTGTTGTACAAAAATCAGTTGGAAAAACATAACAATAACAAATTAAGGAGTGATAGACAAGAATCATGATCTCAATTCCTCCCTAAATGTCATATATATATATATATATATATATATATATATATATATATATATATATATATATATATATATATATATAACTTTTGATTAAATTATTAATTATTCTCTCTATATATATTATTCTTTTTTTCTAAACTACAAATTTGATTGAAAAAAGAACATAAAACTTGTAACTCTATTCTATTCCAAATTAATTATTTTTTTTATCCATTATAAATTCATAAAAAGATAATCTGAGTTCAAATTTGATTAAATGTAATAAAAAAATAGAGAAACACTAAACAGTTAATTTTGTTTTTTGAAGTTAGATTTAATCCAATTAGTTGAAAAATAAAGGGTATAATTGATGGATTTAGTATTCAGAGCGCCAAAAGCTTAATTTTGGAGGGACAGTAGTCCATTGGATCACCTCCACTCCACAAACCACATGGATAATAAACAAAGAACAAAAAATATGAGTTTGTTTTTTATGGCTAAAAAAAATTAATATTAGAAGCCAAGGTCTGAAAACTTTTGAACTTTGTCAACGAGGATAAAGCTTCAAAATTTATATTGATTTAATATTTTAATATCATTGTTATAATTTTTTTATCAAATTATTTTCTAGGATTTGGGTTTGGACGCTAAAAAAAGCTTTATAATTTTGTTTGGGTAGGAAAAATAAGAAAAGAGAAATAACCCTGGCACTAAGATTCTTTCGCTCTATGATCGGGTTCCGTATTGTTGGTGATGGTGACTCATAAATCATGATGACGATGATGAGTTGTTGAAATCGAAAACAGAAGAAGGTTCAAAGGAAGAAGAGGAAACACTGCGTCAGCAGCAGCATTTTCTTTATCATCCCCACATCAACGGCGACAGAGAGAGAAAGGATCATCGATCATCATGTCGTTCTCGTTTTTCAAGGCTTTGAGGCCTAAAACACCGCAGGAGGTGGCTAAGTCCATCAAGGAGAGCCTCGTGGCCCTAGATACCAAAACCGTCAGTGAAGTTAAAGCCCTTGAAAAGGTAAGGTTCTCGATTTCTTCCTCACCTACTCGCCCCACATTAGATTCACTCGCGTAATTACCACCCTTTTGATCCATGGTTTCAATGCTCTATCTGGGTCTTTGCTTTCTCGCTTAAATTTCCGCTCTTGAATCGTGGGCAGGTCTTACAATTCTCATAACAGCTTCGGCAAATTGTGTAGCGTGTTTTTGTGCTTTAAAAAAATATTACCTTTTACATGAAAACTAGTCATTTGTGTATGTAACCTGTTGCATGAGTGGTTTTGTTCTAGGAACAATTGTGACGGAATTGTATTTTGCAGAAGAGACTCCAACTTACAAGTGATCAATTCTTTTAAGCATGTTTATGTGTTTTCCCTAATGGAGAGGGGGCACTCTTTTTCTAAGTCATGAAAGTTTTCCTGATGGAAATTGGCTCATTTCCTCCTCCTGTTTTGTTGATACACAAATTGTCAGTGTATACAAGGTCTTTCTGCGTCCACATGGGTTATGTTGTCTGCTTCAGTCATGTGAAACCTTTGGAACTCTCTCGCACTCTGAAGATTGTCTATTGGAAGTTCATTCACAATTGTATTGTCTGTCCCTCGGGTTCCTTTCAGAGGTAAGTCATTCACGTGGGGAGCTGTTACAACATTGTTCGCGCGACCATTTATTGTCTCCTCTAAGGCCTAATTTCCAAGTCGTTTGATAGCCAATTTTTAATCAGTCGGCATTAACAAACAGTGATAACATAGGCCCACAAGTTGTTCACTGATGGAATTGGTATCTAACCTGGAGGCAAAAAGCCTTTCAGCCTTAAAAAAAAAGTTATCAATGGTAGAGGAAAGGAGGTCAAAAGTCCATCACATAAACAGGCTATTGCAGCCTCCCTTCACAAATTGCCTGTGGTGGAGGAATAAAAAAATGCCACATTATAGCATTATGGTATAACAGCTATTTAAATCAACGACCTTGAGCCTTAAGGGTGCATGAGGCTCAAATTAATGTGTCAGTATTTTACTGGGAGGGAGCAGTGTCTGTTGAAAATACACACATTTGTTGAACTACAATAATTGAAAACTGCTCAGAAAGTAAAAGAAGCTACAGGCATTAGGTTTGTCTGCTAATGGTACATATAATGGTTGAATAATATAAACATGCACATTCAACACCCTCATGAGTGATATAGCATAAACAAAATAAGCAAGGTTAATATTCAAAGTAAAAAATGACATTTCGTGTTACAATCTGATTTTTGAACTTTTAATCATCTAAGAGGATTGTGTTCACACTCTACGTTTCTTTTATCTTATACATGCTTCAAATTCTTCCCATTTGAGGTTGGTATTTTTTCTTGAGAGAAGCAAAATGAAGAAAGAAATTGCTCCAGATTTGTGAAGCCTTTCTTTTAGTTGCAGTTACTGTTAGTGGTTATTGATTACGGATGCCTTTCATGCTTCATTGTAGGCTTTAGAGGAAGTTGAAAAGAATTTTGCAACAATGAGAACGATGCTTTCTGGAGATGGAGAGTCAGAACCAAATTTGGATCAGGTTTCACAGTTAGTGGATGAAATCTGCAAGGAGGACGTCCTTACTCTTCTAATACACAAGCTGCCTATACTAGGATGGGAAGTAAGTTCAGATCGATTCCAAGCTCTAATGTCTGCAGTTGTCTTAACTCGTTGCTCATCATTGGTGTGTGAATTTTGATACAGGCCAGAAAGGATTTAGTCCACTGTTGGTCAATATTATTGAAACATAAAGTTGATTCCAATTCTTGCTGTGTAGAATACATTGAACAACATGCCGAGTTACTAGACTTTCTTGTTGTATGGTAAGTTTTTTACTGGTGCACCTTTTTCCGTGCCAAGCATGCACTGCTTTTTGTTCCATTCCTTCTCACTTGTTTCAAATGTGAAGGTCACCTTTTCTAGTTGTATTCATGATGGAAGATGAGAGTGATGCTCTAAGCCCAATTGAAATGAAGAGAATTTGATTTTTTTTTTCAAAGATATGATTGTGGAAAAAGTTGCAGAAGGCTAACATTTGAAAATGATTTTAGGTGGTGAAACTAATATCACAAAAAATGAAGCTACTCTATCTTGCAGTTTATGCCATAAAATTATTACACGTTTTGTAGAGTTGAAAATAAATGCCTACAGTCATGGGAGATTCTATGAGCAGTTCATTATGAGAAATTTATAATATTACACATCTAATATTTTTAGATATAGAGTTTATCATAGTGTTTCAAACCTTGGGTATTGGTGTCCAACAACTGTCCCAAAAACACTACAGCAAGATGGAACTATTTGGAAATTTTTATATTTTTATATAACACAAGCATATACATATAAGTAAATATCAACTAAGGTCACAGTTTGTGTTAGTTGGCAATTTACTGCATTATTGTAATTTTAACATCGGTACCTTAGTAAATGTATTTCTTCTGTGAAAACTTTTCCAAATGATATTTTCCCTAAATTTGGAGTACAGAACTGAACCTCAATTTCCTTAGATGTGAAACCAATGATAAAACAAATTTTATTGGAATCCCACAATCTTTGATATGCCCAAGGTTGGTTTTCCATTTCCTTTTAAAAGAGTTCTTTAAATGTTTTCACTTTTTGTTTACAAAATCCTTCGTGAGAATGAATTTGGGCAAAAGCAGATACAACCTACTTCTGATTTTTTGCATAATTTATTCTCTCTTAATCATATGCTTTGATCAAATTATCCATTAGAAGATTTCTCAATTGTGACATAACATGTCAGGTATTCTGTGTTTTGTTTCCCTTTTCATTAAACAAACAATTTTTCTTACAACTTTCTAATTTGATAAATGTAAAATGAGTTCTTTTAGAAATAAATTACAGTGTCAAGCAAATCTTTTGAGCTATCTTGCAGAAATCTGAAACACATTTAGTTTCACTGGCCTATAATTGAACAATTGTATATTTGTATGTGATCAATCAGCTCAAATGTGATAAATATAAACGCATTGCTCAAAACATCTCTATATCTGTTTCCAAGCAGCTATGATAACAAAGATATTGCCTTGAGCTGTGGCATAATGTTGCGGGAGTGCATCAAATTTCCATCACTTGCAAGGTAAGATATCTTGGGCTGTCATTGTTTAGTCTTCTTCCTAATTTTCTGCTTCTTATTTTTCATCTCTGATATCTTTATGTTTATTGCGTGCTAAGATTGATCATGCCGAGATTTTGATCTACATTTGCATTAGAGGATTGCTTTAATGGGCTTAAAAAAAGTGCAATGAATGACATGTTTTTTATATTGTAAGAAGGAAAACATAATTTTTTCTGCATCATCACAATAAGTATAGTGCAATAGGTTGGCATAACTACATTGTTTGAATGTGCTTGATTAGAGCTGACATTCTACTTAATTGTTATTCCTTGCTCCAACATCACCATGGGTTTCTATGGTTTGTAATTCCATACTTACATTACTTTATTAAGGAGATTACAACAATGGGATAATTTATTGAGTTTGGGCATGAGGATGATGAAATTCAACTGTTAAAATAGTAGGGGATTAAATTGTTTTGTAAGTGAAAATTAACAGTTGATTTTCACTATCAATGTGTATTTTGAGTCTGATGTTTGTGTTATAGTCAATGAAATCACACTGTTTTAACCTTGTGTATTTTTTGAGTGTTTTTCAGGTACATATTGGAATCTGCTAGTTTTGTGTTGTTCTTTAAATTTGTAGAGTTGCCTAACTTTGATGTTGCATCTGATGCATTTTCTACCTTTAAGGTAAGAACAGAATCGTCCCCCATTTTGATTCCCTTTATTTGTCTTACTAATGATTGTAAAACTCTACATGACACTTCCTCACACTTCCCTATGGGTATGCTTTTGCAGGATCTTCTCACTAAGCATGTAAATGTGGTCTCTGAATTTTTGACAGCTCACTATGATGAGGTTTGTTTCATCCTTGACATATTTATCTGAATTTTTGACAGCTCACTATGATTGTGTCTAGGGATTGCAACAGGTCGGGTCGGGCATGGATAGTGCCTATCCGCAACCCGACCCGACAAAAAAAAATCCACCCACTACCTGACCCGCTATCCGCACGGATACCCGCTTAAAAATTACCCGCGGATATTTTAAAACCCGTGGATACCCGCGGATACCCGCAAATATTTAAAAAAATATATTTTTATAAAATATTATAATAAAACTTAAAAATAAAATTACAAGAAATATATAAAATATAATATATATTAAATTAAATATAAATTGAAATTTAATTTTAATTATATTTAACCTTATAAAATATAAATTAATGTTAATTTTAATTAAATTTAACTTAGTAAAATATAAATTAAATTTTTATTTTTATTTTTTGCGGGTAGCGGATATCTGCGGGTACCGATAGTATAATATCCGCACCTGACCCGTTTATAAGCGGGTATTAAAAAACCCGTTACCCGCAACCAGCAGGTAGTAAATATCCGCGGGTACCAACTAACCGTCGCGGATTTTATCCGCGGATATCTGCGGGCGCGGAATTTTTTGCCATCTCTGATTGTGTTCATATGATATTTATACCCACCAGGTCAAATCTCTAAGAAAATAAAATCAACCTAACTTTTATGATAGTTAGGTGCTTGTATCCTCGTATTTGAATATGCCTATGGTGCATATTGCAAATTGGACTTTATCTCCCATATTACATTTGAACTTTCCTAATAGGACTTTATGTTTCCAGTTCTTTGATCTATACGAGAGACTTTTGACATCTCCTAATTATGTCACGAGGAGGCAGTCTTTGAAGGTTTGTTCTTGCAACACTTTAATGTTTTTGTTTCCTGATCATATTTTTATTTTTTATTTTAACAATTAAATTTCTTTGGGTTTTAGCTTCTTTCGGATTTTCTTTTGGAATCTCCTAATTCTCAGATAATGAAGCGGTACATCTTAGAAGTTCGTTACTTGAAAGTCATGATGACATTATTGAGGGTATAACTTCTCATAACCCTGTGTAGTTGTGTGATATTCTACTTTTTACCCATGACTAATGGGCATACCCACATGACACTCAATTAATGTGTTTACTTGCTATGATATTCATGATAAATGCAGCATGCTTTGCACAGCTGAACATTCCTTGTCTTTGTGAAGTGTTGTATAGCTTGGCTTCCCTGTTAACTGTAATCGACACATATAATGAAGAATATTTTGTTGTATTTATAGGATCTCTTTGTTCTGTTTTATGTTTTATATAACTACTATTGCATGTAATTTCCTTACTTCCAATTTGCTGCTGTATGTTTTTCTAAATTGATTTATCAGGTCGGGAAACACTGTTCAAATACATTTTCTTTTGATAATTCATGGATTTTAATGATTTCATAGTTGATTAACAACATGTGGTCAATTTGGTTATATGTAATATTATATTAGTGTGAAAATTAAGATAGACACCAGTACACCACTACCACCAGAGATCACAAATATCAGGGCTTATGGATGTAATGAATGTTTGGCAATGGAGTGCCTATAAAATTAAAAAGGTGAGGCTAATGCAGATAAGAATGCATCCAAGAGAATGTTGAACTAACACCTATTTAGAAGAAAGTGCTAAATATTTTCCATAGGTGGTTTGGTTCATGTGAGAAGACCAATAAAAGGCTTCAGTGAGAAAAAGGGACTAAATGGAGCACATCAATGATTTTGTTTTTCCCTTATATTTGTATCTTCTGCTAACTGTTTATTTGCCACATTTTGGGTTGGACAGGATTCAAGTAAAAACATTCAGATATCAGCCTTCCACATTTTCAAGGTGAAATATCCTCTTCATGCTTTTAAGTTGTATATAAAGAGCTTTCCTTTGTGGATGTATGAAAGGAATCAAAACCAGATTAGGCCTCCTAATATACATCTGTGTAGCGTTGAAAATTTCTATAACAAAACCTGCTTTTAGGGTAAAGACATTCTAACATAAATCTCTTTCCAATATTTGAGGTAGAATAAATCTCCTCATCATAAGTTGGTAATATGCAGAAAGTTCCCGAAGACTTCTTCAGGCACTTTTTTTAACATGTTTTAATTTCTAGACATCTATACTTTTGATTTCAAGGGTTTTTATTTTCTTTTTTCTGAAGAAATATATCCCCTACAGCATCACATTTTGTTGTGTAGATGATCATCTATATTTGTTTTATATTTCTTACATGTTAATCCAGGTTTTCGTTGCTAATCCCCATAAGCCTCGAGAAGTAAAACTTATTTTGGCGAAGAACCAGGAAAAACTACTAGAATTGCTTCATAATCTGTCCCCAGGAAAAGGTTACAATACTTTCAGTAACTGCTTGATTTGAAACCTATGATTACACAATGTTCCCCTGAATTTCTATTCAGTTTCTCTTGCATGTAATCAGTATCCCCCCTCTGTCATCTTTTTTAGGTTCGGAAGATGAGCAATTTGAGGAGGAAAAGGAGTTTATCATCAAGGAAATTGAAAGGCTATCATGCTAAGTTATATTTTCCTACAGCAGCTGTGTGTGATTTTGTAACAAGTCTTTTTGTGACGTGTATATCCAAAGCTAATTTGATGTAAAGGTTTCGTGCTGCTGTTTGTAAGCAACTTATCTGCTGAAAAGTCCGTGAGTTCTTATGTGTAAGAGATACCAAAAACGTGTTTGTAATACAAGCTGAATTAAAATTATGGAACCTTGATGCTGGTATAGTTATTTGATGAAGATGCCATTGGCCTTGATTCACTGTAATTTTTGCTGATTGGTTTATATTCTTCTCATTTTCGGTTCTTTTTACAAAATCTAAAAAGCTTTTATGGAATGAATTATTTTTTTCTATAATAATGAGGTATAGTATATTTCCCGTTATTTCTTTAATAAAGTCATCCTTTAAATGAAAATTGAACCCTAGACTTAAAAAGTTTATAATAAAAAATATATGGTTTAGGTTTTATTAAAATCTTAGGAAGTTACATTTGTCAAAAACCATTTTTTAAAATATACGAATTGTTTTTCTAAAAAAAGTGTTATATATGTTTTCTATTAGTAGATTTACAAAATGTTTAGATACTACATTGATAGTTGAAAAATAATTTATGAATTTTTTTCATAGAAGCAAAATTATTTAAGTCATGACAAGCTATGATTTTTAATTTCTAGTATTTTTAGTAAGCCAAAATCGAATTTTTAATTAAATTCAATTGATTAAACGAGTCAAAGTTGAACTATGATTTTCTTTTATATAAATCAAATCCAACTTTAATAGTTAGGTTCAACTTCACTAATTTCCATCCTTATTCCAAACTTCGTTTAAGAAATACAATTGTCGAATTACTAACAACCTAAACTATCGTTCTTATCTTGATTCATTGGTTATATAAAATTCTCAGATATATTTAGTCTTTTTTATAAAACAATAAAATAATCAACATATTATATAATTAATTAAGAAAAAAACATTTATTATGTAAAATAATATTGTGGTTAGTGATCTGTTGACGTTGCACCGAAACTAACAGAGAGTGGTTTAAAATAGAAGATAGCATTGCACTAGAATAATTGGATTCATGGGACGTGGATGCGATTCCATTTACATTCATGCGCATCATATCACATCGCACTATAAAATCAAATCACATGCCTTGCTTGTCTCGCCATACATACACATACATACACATCCACCGACCATGATCACCGTGGGCAAAATCCACAATTCATAAACCTTCTCCGCTTTCCTCAGAATATTGCGTAACCACACCGTCATGAACTTTTTCAAGTCCGTCTTCTCCGACGAACCCGAATCACCGCCGCCTGGATCGCCGCTACCCGAATCGTCGCCAACTGAATCGGAAGGCCCCGATCCACCGCAGAGCAACGCCGTGTGGAGCTTCGGCGACCTCATCCAAACCCTCGCCTCCAAATCGGAGTCCGTCCTCGAGAACTACCGTCGCGATTTCGAGGAATTCGGCTCGGGGCTCAGGAAGGAGACGGCGGTGATACGCGAAGCTGCCTCGCGTGCCGTGAAGGACCTTCCGACGTCGCTCGACGTTGGCGCAGCGGTGGCGCAGGAGTCGCTCGAGTCCGTTGGCCAAGCCATTGACGACATCGGCAGCACCGTTTGGAATTCGACGGCGCAGATTATCTCTCACGGTAGGGACTCGTTTTTAGCCTCTGATTCCGATTCATTCGATTCGATTAATTACGACAGTAATAATAGCAATGCTGGCAAGAAACTGTTGAGTGTTGGTAGTAGTGATCGGGGTTTGGATTTGAAACGGTATAGAAGGTTTGATAATCTGGTGCAGGCGCTTCAGTGTGATGTGAATAGCTATTTGGAGGATCCTGAGGATTTAGAGAAATTCAGTGACTGGAAATTAGGGTTTGAGTTGGACAAGAAGGAGGAGGAGATTAGGGATTTGTTTGAAGAGAGTGGGGCTGTTGAGGAGATTTATGAGAAGGTTGTACCTAGTAAGACTGATCACGAGAGTTTCTGGAGCAGATATTTTTATAGGCTTCATAAGCTGAAGCAAGCCGAGTATGCGAGAGCTAAGCTCGTGAAGAGTGCAATTTCCGGAAATGAGGAAGAGGATTTGAGGTGGGATTTTGATGATGAAGACGAAGATGAAGATGGCAATAATGGGTATGAGCCTTTACGTAATACCAGTAGGGTTTCATTGGCGAAAGAGGGAAACTCTGCTGATGTTGGTGGTGCTGACACTGTTCAGTCTAGTAAGAAGGATTTAGAGATAGAAGAAGAGGATGATGGGAAGGGTGTTGAGAATATTCAAGCTGAGAAGAAGGCTTTGAATATAGAGGAAGAGGACGGTGGGAAGGGTGTTTCTCCTGAATCCAAAACTGGTGTTGATGATAAATTGGAGGAGGGGAAATATAAAGAAAAAGTTGCATCTAGTTTTCCTGAACATGAAAGTGGCAGTGGGGACAACTTGGATGCCAAATGCGAAGAGAAAGAGCCATCCGAAGGTAAGGCAGATAATGATAACAGTGGATCGTGCAAAGACAGTGATATTTCAGTTGTTTCAAGCCAGCTTTCAATGCCTGGAGAAGAAGAGATTGGCTGGGATGAAATTGAGGATATTGAAAGCAATGATGAGAATAAAGGGGATGCTGTTGGGTCCGCAAGTAGGATTCATTTGCAGAAGAGGTTGAGTGTGATAGAGCAAGATGAGGAGGATCTTAGTTGGGACATTGAAGATGAAGAGGAGGCAGTCAAATCATGAGCAGATTCTGGATTCGGGAATTCAGATCATTAGTTGCTTTAATTTTAAACTCAGATTGCATATCAAGTGCATAATTCTTTTCTTATAGCTTTACAATGTAAATAAATTGTTTTTATGTCTTACACCAGTTGTAAGTTCTTGTGGGTTCGTCATCCTCTTTGAGGAAGGTTCTTGCACCATATTCGGTGCATATTTTTAAGGGAAGGCTTGTTCAGTTATTTTCTGTTCCCATTTTACAAGGATAACATAATCGGCTCATATTGAGCCACCTTATTACTGATGAACCTGTTCCAGCATTGAATAACATTACTTACATCACTCAGATGAAGGTCAACATGAATTTATTCAGTTGTGTCGAACTGGCAGCATCTTGCGGTAAATCAATTTAGAAGGTCAATTTAAATCATTGCTTATCTAAAAGCTGGATTTTTTTGCTGTTAGCTTTGATCCATTGGAACCGTATCTCTTAACGCGTAATAGTGAGTAAAATAAATATGTTGACATTTTTCAGTTACTTTTGATGACACACTCCCTCTTTTTTGACGGGAGACTTGAGTACCTAAACTGTTTGGTTCAGCAAAATTCATTTTTTTGAAGTTCATTTGTCCCACTTTATAACTAATGAAATATTTAATTAAAAAAGCTTCTCTTGTGTGCAAATGAATTATCAAGTTTCTAACCCAAAATTTTTAAGAGCATAATGAGTTTCTCTAGAATTTTTAGGAAAAATGTAAAATTAATTTGTAGAATTTTTTCATATAATTTTTGTACTTTTAACTTGTATTAATTTATAGACAAACTCTTTAATTTTAATTTCCTTAATTTCTTTCCAAGAAGTACTCATGTTCTGAATCTCATGATAAAGTCACGAAAAATGGGGACATAGTATGATTAGATGTTTGGGATTTTATACTTTTGTATGCCTGCTAATGTTGGCGACATAAGCTTTGCCTCGTGAGAGGTAATAGTCGTTTAGAAAATATATTTCAGGTTTTGTTGTTTATATTTTCTCTTTGCTAAAAAAGATTAAGGTCATTTCCTTGATTTTAAATGTCTTGCCAAACGCATATCTTTTTAATAATTAAAAATATTAATAAATGTTTTACAAACAATTAAAAAATGATAATGAGTGATAAAAGTGAGTGCAACACATTTTAAAGTATTACAATTTACAATTTCTTTTGAGAGGAGAAAATAAGACATGCTAAGAGAAAATTAATGAAATTACAGGAAGTGAGCATAATTTACTTTACTTTCTTTCTTTTTAGAATTTTTTAATCATGATTTCACAGCGTACATTTTGCCATACAGGCGTGTACACAGCATTATTGGGTGCGCAAGTTTTTTTTAAAAAACCTTACTCTGGTGTGAAGGTTCACTGTGAATAAAATCCTATTTTGGATATCTTGGAAAGATAACCGTGAGCACAAACTTCTGCAACTGTATAAAATCCTATTTGGACTTTCTCTTTGCCTACATACATACTCATGAATGTGTTCACCGTTCACCACGATTTATAATTTGCCCGTCAAGAAGACTAACTACAAAATTTGTAGAAAACGGAAAACAGGACCAGTTCAATGCACAAATTCATGTTTCAAAGTTGAAAAATACTTAAACATACACCCTGTAACACTACACTACTTCCATCACATTCTTCTTTTGTGAAATGTATCCAAGTCTCACTTTCCCTTTTGATTTTTCATAATTTCAAATTCGTGAGTGTGAGATACATATATATCAAAGACAACAAACTAAAAATATGTTATAACATAAATAAATACAAAATTTATTTTATAAATCAATATTATAAAAATGATTTTTTTTTTGTTAAATTAGCAAAAATATTCACTCGTGATAGAAATTGATGAAGGATTTGTAACTTGTCATTACAACATGACAATGGCTATGTAGGTTTTTCATGATAACCAGTAACGGCCATTTTTGAAATCACAGTGTAATATTGTGAAACAAAGATGACGAAAGTTGTAAAGAAGTGGTGCTAAAACGAAAAGGCAGTAGTGGTTCCTGTGGAAACTAAAAGAGACAGCACGGATACTCGTTTGACGAGAAGTTACCATCCACATAGTACCAGAAGTTTGTAGAACAAATCATTCCACGTTATATTTTACACAATAGCAACATCACAATTTTACTCACACAAGTCAGGTGGTAGTATATTAATTCATATGAATACATGAAGCATTAAATCGAAAAGCAACCCACGTCAAAACAAAGCAAGCAGAAACATTTCGCATAGGAGATTCTTCATTCTTATATCACGCTTACATACAATTGTAAAGCTTTAAATTTCATTGGATCAAAGTATCATAAGCTGTAAATGAGTACAAGGAAGCAGAGTGTATTGTATTTCACAATGCTTCCAGCAGTATATTATAATCATGCAACAAAGTCTTCTGAATTTGAATGACTCAACCTCAAGATGTCTAATTATTTGCCTCCCTGAGGACCCTTAAGATGGAAAGGAAGAGATTGAGAATGTCAAGATAAAGAGTGACCGAGGCTCCAATGTACTCATCATAAGTGAAGCGCTTGATCAGATTGTCGGTGTCATACACAATATAGCCCGAGAAAATCATGGCACCAATTGCACCATAGATAGCATGGGCAGTAGGCCCAAGAGGGAAGAACATCTGTAAAGGACAACAATTCTTAAGCAAGAGGAAAGTCGCAAACATTATTCATACACCTTTTTATGAACTTAAATATGTTCTCAGTCTTTAGTCTATAATCCCAATATAAAACTGTTCTGTTAAGTCTTGTAATTTTAAGGAAAAAAAGTTCATTTAATTTCTCTGCCCAAACACAGCTAAAGATTTCACTCATGTGGGTAACAAGTTACAAGTCAGTTAATCAACTTTGATTATGCATTATTATCATCAACAATCAACCAAATGTTTGGTTCTCCTTTCAAAGCATTTATTCCAAGTGTGTTTGGGGTTCAAACATTGTTCTAATTCATGAACATGGTCTACATAATTTTAATGCTGCTGAAATCGTTCCTAAGACCTTACAATCACAGGGCCAAGAGGCTTGGTAAGGGTTAAAACATTTCGGTAGAGGATTTAAAACATGTTTCAAATTCATAGACTACAAAAGGTCAAACATACATTTGAAAAAAACCATATTTTAGTTGACTACACCTATTCTATTGGGGAGACAATCCTGTTTAACACATACCGGGATATCAAATGCGGCACCTCTTCTAATGGGAATCCAACAAATGATTTATGGTAACCCCTTCTAGTAGAACCTCATAAACATGCATAATGCACACATCTTAACATTCCAAAAACTAGTTATTATTATGAGGAAATAACAGCGGTACCTGCATCATGCCGGTGAGGAAAAGAGTAAACAGGGAGGTGAACAATATCGGGCCAAGGTAGCTAAAATCCTTGCCCTTCTTGGACGCCCAAAAAGCATATCCCGTGAGAGAGGAAACCACAGCCGAAGTCAAAACCAACGCCTCAAGCACAATTTTCCCTGCATAATAAGAACAAATTCATGTCAGATCAACCATCCGAACCACTTTCCTTTCCCATCTTCACAAATTGCAGAGATCAGAAAAGCAAAATACGAACCGTCGGTGTTGGCACACGTGACTCCCACAGTGGAGCTGATGGAGACGGTGAAGAGTCCAAGGAAGATGTAATTATGCGGATGCTTCTGCTGGTACTTGAGCAGGGGAATCAAAACTGCAACACATTTCACACTCCTCATCATCGATCCATAAGGTAGTTATAAAATCCCTAAATTCCTCCCTCAATTGAATTGTTTTGAAACGGATAATTCCTTCTGTGATGAATTTGAGGTTGGAAGAAAAACTAAAAGAAAACAATAAAAAGAAAACTTACAGACGAAGGGGAGAAAAACGAGAACGAGGAGGAGAGTGGAATTTCCCTTGAGGAGGTCGTTAATTGGGGAATAGAAAACGGTTACGAGAGAAACGAGTGTGGTGAGGACGATCTGAGCGGAGAGGATGCCGTAGACCTTGCGGATGAAACCCCATCGGAGCTGGTTCTCGCCGAGGCTCAACCCTGGGTAGAGCGTTTCGCCCGATTCGACGTCGAATTCCTCTGTCTTCGCACGTGCGTACATCTGCTGCGTCTCGAACATCTTTTTCTCTTCCGATGGGACCAAACCAAACCAAACACCTCTGCTTCTTATTCTTATTATTATGCTTTTTTTCTCTTTTCTTTCTTTATTATCTAAAAGAAAAGGCTTTTGCTATTCTCACACCTCACTTCCTTTTCACAATCCTCACAGACACGTCAGTGACGTTTGATTGCAAACTGGGTCCTCCGCCTTCCGATCGTAAACCAGCCTTTTGCTAATAATGACCTTTATTTCCTTTTCCCCCTCAATTTTTCTTTACTTTCCCAATTTGACCCATACGCGTTTTATAAATTAATTATTTACTTTAATCAATAATACTGTATTTTACTATTTTGAAAAAAAATTAAAAACATACAGTTTAAATATTACTACTAAAGTATATTTAAGAATTAATATTTTTTGTATAATTAAAGTTTAACAAAAATGAAAAATTATATTTTATATTATTCGGCACTTGATGTACAGTACCACCTTCTGACAATTATTCTTTACCTAGAAATAAAATAGTGCCATAAACTACAAGAACATGTAATAGATTAATTGTTTGAGAGGATAGAAACAAAAAGATTTTTTTTTTTCAAAAGCTATTTCACTAAGTTTGGTTTAAATGTTTTTTTTTTTCATTCACTTTGTTCGGGTTTTTATTTTAAAAAACTCTTTTTTTCTAAAATAATCTACCTATCTATTTAACAAACGATGGATTTTATTTTATTTTTACATAACTCAGCTATATTAAATTAAGATAAAAACATATTAGTGTAATCACTATGTTTCTTATATATTGTTTGTTACCATATATTTTTCATGTGATTTCTTTACATATTTTAAAATAAAAGATCGTTGTTATATATTAGTTATTTATTACTAAAGTTGATAATTTTACCCTCATGTAGTGTAAAAATTCCTTATTTTTCCCATTGTTAATGCATTAAATAAAATATAAAGTAATTACTTGAAAGGTATGAATTTAATTTGAATATATTAAAATCATAGTTTGTTTTGGAAAATCATAAATTTTCTGGTGATATAAGATTAATGAATTTTTAATACTACTTTATAGTCGTGTTTACTTCTTTGACTGTATAATTTTACTTAATTTTTATTAAATAAAAATATACAATATAAAATTATAATTTTAAACTTTAATTTTTCGTTTTTTTACGTTTGTTTGAGATTCTTAAAAAATATTTTAATTATAATATGCTGAATTTTTTTAATAATTAATAAGTTTTAAAATAAATTCTTCGGTATTTTATAAAATAAAAACTATAACGAATTTTAAGAGAAAATGAATTAAAATAAATCATATTTTAATTTCTTTTTACATAAAGTTTTGGAGAGAGAAATAAAAAATTGTGTTTATCTTCTGAAAAATGAGGTCAATTGTTGGAGGTGTGCTTCATTGTACCCGATTCTGAAGTAGATACCCATGAACATCAGGGTCGGGTTTATGGATCCGAATTCTATTTAAATTTAATTATGCACTGTCATTTCAACACCGAACCAAACTCAGGGTGAAGAAGAAACGGGAACACGATCCCAGTATTCTCTATCGAGAAAGGAAAGATTCACCAACGCATGTAGCATATAATTTTAACATGAAATTTAAATATTTAGTAGCTATATGGGAGGCAACATAAACTCATTAAAGTATTTTACAAAAACATTAAAATTATGACTATAACTCTAATGAGGAGAAATAAAAAAGATTAAAATCAAATAGATTGGATCACTTTATATATATATAATTTGTGGTATGAAAGTTGAAAGTTATCCTTTAAAATCAAACTTGAAGACCTACGAATAGAATGAGTATGAAGTTTTAAATTTTATGGTCAAACATCACCTCCATGACTAGATGATTAGGAGTGCAAGAAGTTTAAATATCAATAAGAGACTCCTATATTATGTTTTTATTCATATGTTATTACTTTGAGAACTAAATTTCGCTAAATTAATTCATGAGGATATATTTTTCTTGTGGTGTTTGAAAAACAACATTATCATCAAGTGACTATATCACATTATAGAACACATGGTAAAATGCAAGAAAACAACATGTATTTTCCAAACGCAATGTTGATTACAATAATATATGTTATCTTTGAGGTAGACTTGAGTTATGAGAGTCTCAATGAATTGGGATGAAATCACTACTTTAATACAAAAACATCATTTAAATTGAACATTGTTAACATCTAAGATATTTAGAAACATGAAAAGGTAGAGGATGTGGATGCAGATGACGATGAAAACGTTCCAAATGTTGTAAAAAACGTTGTTGACATTAGACCACAATCTCAAATTCAATAACAAATAGTAGAATCAGAGGAAGTCTCGCACGAAGATGACAATTTTATACAATTTATGGAAAGAATTTATAACATCTAGGATAGTTTTTCCAATTTGAAAGATTAAATTGATATATTGTATTAAATATCTTTCTAATGTTAAATTTAATTTATTGGGTTTACAATAACAAATTTGTGTCAAAATTTTTATTTCAATTTAAATTTTTATTTACTATATCAAATTTAATATATTTATGATTAACAATGTACTGATAGGTCCTCCCAACAGATTGGACGTCCGCTCAAGGTGGAACGTCCGCCCCAGAATCTGGACCAAGTGTCCAACGAACGGCCAATCATTTAGGAAGCGGACGACCGCCCAAGGTTGGCACGTCCGCCCAATAATCTGGACCGAGCGTCCAGCCATTCGGAACCGGACGCCTACCCAAAGTAGAACGTCCGCCCGAGATTGGACGTCCGCGCAAGGTGGAACGTCCGCACAAGAATCTGGACCGAACGTCCAACGAGCGGCCAATCATTTAGGAAGCGGACGTCCGCCCAAGGTTGGCACGTCCGCCCAATAATCTGGACCGAGCGTCCAGCCATTCAGAACCGGACACCTACCCAAAGTAGAACGTCCGTCCGAGATTAGACGTCCGCTCAAGGTGGAACGTCCGCCCCAGAATCTGGACCAAGTGTCCAACGAACGGCCAATCATTTAGGAAGCGGACGACCGCCCAAGGTTGGCACGTCCGCCCAATAATCTGGACCGAGCGTCCAGCCATTCAGAACCGGACGCCTACCCGAAGTAGAACGTCCGTCCGAGATTGGACGTCCGCTCAAGGTGGAACGTCCGCCCCAGAATCTGGACCAATTGTCCAACAAACGGCCAATCATTTAGGAAGCGGACGTCCGCCCAAGGTTGACACGTCCGCCCAATATTCTGGACCGAACATCCAGCTTTCCAGAATCAGGCGTCCGCCCAAGTTGGCTCGTCCGCCCAAGAGTCCGGACCGAGCCTCTAACGAGCGTCCACCCATTCGGGAACCCAAGATTGGGCGTCCGCCCACCAATTAGGACCGAGCGTCCAATCATCCATAGACTGAACGCCTTCCCAAACGATCCACACTTAGTTGATAACATTGTTAAAAGCTAAATGGCACATTAAAGTCCTTAATGAAGATTAAGGTATTATTGGGCCGTTTCCAGGCCCCCAAAAAGTAAAAGCCCATTACAATCAGTATAAATAAAGGTCTCAGGTATGATTTCTAGACAGATTGCTTAGAACGCAACACATGCATGCATTATATAACGCTCTGCCATATTACTGACTTGAGCGTCGGAGTGCCTTTAGCAGGTACCCGGCCCCTCCCCAACTGGGAGTGTGGAGCAGCGCCAGTAGAGGAAGGACGCCCGTCCAACTTGGAGCGTGGAGCAGCGCCAGGAGAAGGAGGACGTCCGTTAGTAGCCTCTCACTCCGCATTGACGGAGAAAGCGTTCACCAACCGGTACTGTTCGTGTTCGACCGTCCGTTCTTCAACAGCGTTCGTCTTGGAGTACGAGGACGTCCGTCCGGCTTGGATTGGGGAACAACGTTCGTCCATCACTGTACCGTCCGCCCGGTCTGCATCAGTTGGAGAGAGCCTCCTGGAGAAAAAGCGTCCGCCAAATCCGTAGCAGCAGCGCTCGTCATTGTACCGTCCGCCCAGTCTGCTTCAGCTGGAGAGCAAGCGTTCGTCCGACAGCCTCTACCGTACGCCCGCCTGCACCGTTCGTGATTCTTCGTATGTTTTAACAGGGTCCGCCCTGATCCAGTCGAAACAAACAATAATTTAAATAATAATTTATACAAATTATTATTTAAGAAAGTATATTTCAAAATAAATCATCTTTATAAATTTTATTTTTATTTTTGTAAAATATATAATTTTTTTATCAATAACAAATCAATTTTATTTTAATATAATTGCCACAACTTAATAATTTAAACTTATGTCAAATTTCTTAGATTGATAATATTCTATTTTTATCAATTAAAATATTTTTTAATCTTTTACACCCATCAAATTATTCACAGATTTTCTCTTCAAATGTTTTAATTTATTCTTTCAATATCCTTCCTTAATCTCCTTAAATTCATTTAGTCACTTTCTCACATAGTTTTCCAATCAAAACACTAGAGAATCAGGATTTGCAAAGTATTTTGAATATGAATAATTTTGTTGGCGGTAGCACAAAAGGGATCGAGCTGAGAGAGAAGGCGTCATATATTCCAGAATTTCATACTCAGCAAGCACACAATCTTCTTACAGGACTAGCCAAGTATGGTTGAATTAGAGAGCAACGTTCATAGAAAAAGAAAAAGAAAACATTATTGGATTAAGAGGTATATATTTCTTCATATTGGTTTCTTAAATAATTATACATTTTTTTCATTTTGCTTGCCTAATTCTTTCCTTATATCTCTTGGTTCAGTATCTGAATGGACTAAAATCTTAATAATTAATCATATATGTCAATTACGCATGATAAAAAGGTTGAATGATCACTTATTCAACTCCCTCGAGTCTCTATTTAATTTTATAAAGTGTTAAAGTTTTTCAATAAATAAAACAATAAAACAATAAATTATATATATTAAAAAGGAGACGGGTCTACTCAGACAAGGGGCCAAACTTTTAAACCCGAATTTTCAAACCAGAACGGACTTAAATGGACCGGGTCGAATGCAAATAACCACTCCAAGTGTTCGTCCTTACTTTTTTTTTTATTCCAAAAATACTCTACATTTCTCCATTATTTTCTTTTATTTCAAAAATATTCTATACCTCCCCACTATATTCAACAATCTTTTTCTTTCTTTCTCCACATTAATGGAGCATTCACATGGTTCAGAGATTTAAACTAAATCTTATTTTCACTGTTTAATATATATTTTTTCTTCAAATTACTTAATAAATGGTAAAATTTTGTTCTAAATTTTTAGAAAAATGTTTATATATGTGTGTGTGTTTTTTACATTTAATATCTATAATTTTTAACATTATATTATGTTTTAACTTATCGACTCAAATAACTTGAATAAAGTATTTAATTTATTAGATAAATAATATAAAAATATTATTAAATACTTAAAATATAAAAGAAAAGTTATTTGTTAAAGATTTTGAATTTATTTAGTTCTTCCGTCATTATAAAGATAGTATATAATAATAATTATAATAATATATTATTTACTACTAATATTATTATGTTTATTATTTTGTATTTGTATCTAACTTTTAAGTTTATAAAATGAAAGTGGTAGAAGCACTAATATTAAAGTTTCCTCTTAATTTTATATTTTGTAATATATCACAAGTTTAAATCTAAGCCATATAAATGCTCCATTAATACAAAGAGAGAAAGAGAAAGATTGTTGAGATAGTGAGGAGCTGTAGGATATTTTTGCAATAAAAAAAAATAACGGAGAAATGTAGAATATTTTTGGAATAAAAAAAAATAATAAAGAGGTGCATAAGCACTTAGGGTGGTGGAGGGAGCAACACCCTCCAACTGATTATACATCTGTTGTCTATAGAAGAAAATCCAAGATAAAGATTTTATTTATAAGAAAGAAAGAATTCAAAGATGATATGTAAAACAATTCTTTAACCATTAAAAATAATTTGCTGACGTGGGAAGCTGCATATATTATGCAGATGATGAATCAGTCTTAGACTTCTGGGAAGTATCATTGGAATCAGAAGTGGTAGGGTATCCAATTCCATGACGCTTATTTGGAAAAATAACGAACACGGAGCTAGCAACTACTCCAATAACAGGAGGCAACACCTCCATCAGAACCTTCTCCCCGGACTCGAATTCAGGATAGAAACAACGCACAGTGTTCGTATCGAGCAATCCCAGCACAGCGAACACAACCAACGAGAAGAAAGCGTGCACGAAGTCCCCGAACCGGAGCTTATATACGGACAAGTCCAGGGAGTCGGAGGCGGGAGAAGGCCACAGCCCCTTGGCGGTGACGATGCCGAAGTGGCGCTGACCGTCGGTGCCGGTGTAGCTGTCGGTGAAGGAAGCGAAAGCGCAGTTGAAAGCACAGACGACGAGGAGCGCTCCGGTGAGGTACTTGTTGAGAGTGGTGCAGTGTCCGTTGTTTGTTACGACGGGAATGAGGAACTGGAATAGGAAGACGGTGCCGGTGGGGAGAAGCTTGACGAGGTTTCCTAGCGCCGAGAATGTTTTTCCCGACATGGTTGAAGCGCTTGTTTTCTTGGAGGAAGATGTTACGAGGCCTCTTTCACTCATGGTGTTGTTATAAGGTTGCAGGAGAACTGCTCACTCTCACTCGCACATTTCACGGATGATGGGTGCTTGTGCGGTTTTTATAGAAGTGGAGAGAAGAGGGAGTTAGTTGCTTCTACGCGATGTGGGATGTGGAGAAGAGAGTTCAATTTGTGATGCATAAAATGGATGCTTATAATCTTGCTTTTGCTTCTGGTTTTGGAAAGATACACACCCACCTTCAATTCCAATTCAAGCTTTCACGTTTTTTTAACCTCTCATAACCCTTTAAATCTCACTTCTGCCTCTTCATATACAATCCTCTCCAAATACTTATTTCTTCTTTTAGTTATATTTTTTCTTTTGCCCACACGCAATCTTTCCCCCATGAAAAATCATTAACTCGTACGAAATTCTTAATCATACACACCGTGATGTATACATAAATATTATTAATTATATAGATATGGCGTTAATTATATTTGCACTAAAAAGAAATTAAGATTTTTTGTTAAATGGTAGGATGGAGTTGTGGTTTTTGTATTGTATTATCCCTTTAGCTGGTGGTAGGTATTCTTCATGTAATGCGTGTTTCATAACCCAACAATAACATAATTAATGCATTGAAATTTTGAGGAGGAAACTATGTTCACCACAATTTTCATATTTGGTTAACTAATATATCCTGTTAAGTTTTTAAGAGATACAAGAAAGATTACACATTGATTAGCCAATTAATTTGAACAAATATAAAGACTTAGAAAATAGTATTTTAGAAGTCATAGTAATTTAAAAATAATGAAATTTGATTATTTTATTTTAAATAATTTTATTATAAAATAATTTTATTCTTTTAAAACATGCAATTTATTTATAAACTACTTTTCTAGAGTTTTCTGATATTTTTTAGGATTTTTTTTTCTTATGTTCATTTATTTGAATATTAGAGATCATCTAAATGATCACAGGAATGAGATCTTCAAGTTTGTCCAATTACTTTCTCTAAAAAAAGTTAGTTTCTACTTTTTTTCTTTGGTATGTCTCGTTTCATTTGCATGCGTCATTTGAGTCTTCTATTAACGGTATCCTGATCATGTTTATGTGAGTTATATGTGAAGATAAAATTCATTATTTTTAAGTTTCTTACAAAACCTTTCGAGTTAATAATATTATAGTTGGAAAGTGTATATGTAAAAGAGAGTTAAGAAGTTGAGCTTCATTAATATCTATCTAGTCATTAGATTAAAAATAAGTTTAAAAATGTTTTAAGTTTCTACAAATAAGATGTTATTTAATTTGAGATTTTGTAAAAAAATTGTTAATTTTAAATTCTGGATACTTTCTTTAAATTTTTTTATTCTTATTTTTAACAAAAAGTTAGTTTATATTTAAAAACGAAAATACTAATTGAGATAATTGAATTAATAATAATTTATGTAGTTGTACTATTTTTAATTAATTGATTGATATATTATTATTTTATAAAAAATAATACACATAAATTTTAAGATTTGCGTAATTTTAACATATTATGAACAATAAATTTTGTTAATTTAGTGATTTTATGTCATTCTTTTACCCAAACAAAAATTTGATTTCTATCGATGTCTTACTTACATATATTCACAAAAGAAAGTATGCATATGATTGTAAAATTGATATTAAACTTGCTTACTTTAATTTTATTTTAGCGTGTGATTTTTTCAAAAATGATTTCAAGTAATTCATCCTGAAGAGGACATACTTATAAACTTTAGATAAGTTTATATCTTGAAGGAGTGAAAAAATCAATAATTATTCTCCATCATTAATGACAAACAGATATACATTAGAACAATTTTTCCGCAGGTTCAAAATTCTAATTTATTTTATCAGAGGATATCCAAACCAAGTTGGAAGGGAAACTAATTTAAAACATGTTTACATAAATGTTTATATTTTTTTATTGTTAGTTTGGGATAATAGTTGAATTTTTTTTTAAAAAAAAGAGGTTAATTTTTATGATTCTGAAATTTCGAAGTTTTATCTTTCTAATCTTCAAGCCCTAATTAATCACATTTAGAATTAAAAACTTAGTAAGCTTTTGTTTTTTAAAATTCACATTATATAATGAACGACTTTTAAGAGAAGCAATTTGATGGAAATAATTTTTTATAAAAAAGATTAAATATTTGTTAGAAGGGAAAGTTATAAATATATCTATACAATGAAATTTTATTTCTCTCCATATCCGTTTTGTTTTGTGTACCCATTTTCTAACAATTTTACTTTTTACTTTTTATATTTTATAACTATTTTTTATCATTTTATCATATAAATATAAATAAATTTATTAATTTTACAACCTACTATTTTAAAATTAACGAAAAATATTTCTTTTTATGAATGCTTGTATGTAAACGTCTTTTGTAAGTTATAATATAAATTTGGGTGTTGCTCCCTCCACAACCACTACTTCTCCCTCCATCTCCCTACAAGAAAATTTTAATTACAAAAATAACTTTTTTATTTTTAACCTCATTTATTTACTTTAAACTCAAACATCATCTTTCTATCCATTTTTACTTTTCACTCAGTCACACCTCTCAACTCTCCTTCTCTTTCTTTTTCGATTCCCACCCCCCAACTCCACCACATTTATTTGTTTTAATTACAAAAATATTAATATAATAAAATTATATGTTTCATATAATTAAACTAATAAATAATTTTTTATATAATTATAAAATTGTTAAAGAATACAAAAATCATATATAAAAAATATATTATACAAAAACATTAAAACAAAAAACTAATTATATATAACTGCAAAATACAAAAAATATAAATATAAACTAATAATTCAAAAATACGTTATTAAAATACATAAAAAAAATATATTAAAAAATAATACATCAAAACATAAATTACATTATTAAAATATCTCCAAAATTAATATAAAAAATAAACTAACAAAAATAAACTGAAAAATAAACATGTAACTTTAAATGGATGTGAACATCAATAAAAGTCTTATCACAATTAAAGAATGAGAAGAAGAAGTGAAACGTGAAAAAGAGGAAGAAGAACACAATAAAACAATAAGAGACAATAAAGAAGAAGAAGAGTTGTTATATTTAAAGGATTGGACGTGAATAAATGTAAAAATATATTAACCCTAAAATTTTACTAAGGATAAAGTAGGAATGGAAAAATAAAGAGAAAAATAAAATAAAAATGGGGGTGATGGAGGGAGCAACACCATATAAATTTTAGTGATACTCTCTAAATGTTATTCATTTATGTGGTATGCGTAAATGTGGATTTCTACATATTAAAATATTGGGCCACTCTGAGCAACTAATGGACTACACACAACTGGGCTCAAATAATCACTCCATACTAAAATTCCAAGAAGAGTAAACAGAAAAGAAAAAAAAACGAATTAATGGTGTAGAAAGATTAGAAAAATAAAGATAGAGATGAAAAAATATAATACGAAAAGGTGTATCTACATTATCATATGATTTTTCTCTTGTAAGTTAAGTGTTTTAATGATTCTTATACTTGAATATGGTACTAATGCACGGAATAATGAATTCAAATCCCCTTTTAAAAATTTGGGGATTTATTTTAAGCAAAATCCAATGCACACAATACTACAATGACCTAATCAATTACAGCAACCAAAACATAATTAAGTTATTGTCAGTTTATTTTCAATTGAATTACAATAAGTTATAACAATATGGATATAATTTAGCTTCAATGTCAGGCTCATTTATAAAAACTCGTAATTTGGCACATAACATTTACGTTATTTTAAAAATTAAAGAAAAAGTTAAAGCTGATGCAAAAGCTTATTTTGAGAAAACAAGATGGATATAATTCTCAAATTCTGCATTACATATTACTAGTTTTCACGTTTATTTAGACTATCATTGAATGCTACATCGATGAGATAATTGGATTTTATTGATAATTGGATTTAAATAAAAGTAACTTTTGAAATCCAATTACCTAAAACGGAATGAGAGGAACTTAATTTGAGAGTTAATCTAATTAAAATATATTTGTTTTTAGTGACAGATGGTATTGATGATTAAAGCAATGAGAGAGCATGAAAAGTTAAAGTGGCAGAAAAGTTGAGTTTTGAGAAAAGTGAAAGATGATTCTGTATGTGGACACCTAGGTAGTATTTATAAAAGTTATTCTAAGCAAAGCATATATATGTTGTTTTGTTGATGTGTCTTTGAATTGAAGTGCAAAGAGAAAGATGTAATAACACATGATACATGACATAACTCTCCAACATCCTTATCTTCACCAAATTATAGATCTTTTCTTCTCTCTCCTCAAACTCCAACCCCACCTTATCATCCCTCTACCCAAAACAATCATAATAAATCAGGATCATCCATCTTGTTCTTCTCCATTGTTTCTGTAATTTAAGATCGTAATTTTAAGATGAAACAAAATAAGTGAAAGATAATTAGAATCTGGCCAAATTTCCCTATTTAATATTTTCACTTTATATTACAAAAGGGTACAGACCTAAAGATGCCCTCTAATGGACCACAGAGCAGAATCGAATTTTAGCCCACAGAAAAACCAATCCAAACCAACCCACCCATTCACTTCCGGATTTTACAAATCAACCCCCATCTTCTTCCCTTCTTTCCTTTTTTTTTTTATAATTTAGTTTACTTTATTTTCCATCTCTAACCTGAAATTACAACCTAACCTTACCCTTAAAAAACCCAGCCTTCACCACCACAGCCACAACATCTTACAATCTTACACGCCATCCAAACATAAACTACTCCAAACTTCTTTATTAACACTTCGGCCCCCAAACTTTCCCCAATTCCGGATCCGCCCTCCCGTTTAAAAAAATCACGGTCGGGTCAGGACTCCAAAACCAGAGGGGCGTAACGGAGAAGTAGAAGAAGATTCTAGAATAAGGAATGCAACGAAGGAAAGGAAGACAGGTCGGTTATATCCGGGTCTCCTCGACCCGAAATCCGGAAGCGATCCTGCCTCGGCTCATTCAAGCCGGAGCAAGCGCCTCAGATCCCTCGTGGCGGAGTCGTCCACCGCTGCCGCTGCCACCTGCCTCTTCGAAAACGACGGCAGGGGAAGCGCGCTGGGTGAAGGAGACATGGCGAACGCAGATCCAGCGTAAACATCGCGCCCAGACCAGAAATCCACGATCCGGATCTGCTTGGTAACCTTTTCCGGGTCGGGTCCGAGTCTCTGAGTCCCAACTACAACCAAATCGTCACCTTCCTTCCTTAAGGCTTCGCTTTTGAGCTTTGAATCGAGCGACTCTCCCCTACGGAGAATCGTCACCTTCTCCATCACCATCCCTGTGCTCCTCGAAACTCTCGAATCATCGGAACTCGGCCTTCTGTCCACGACCCGTTTTCGTTGTTCGGATCTGATGGTCGGCTTCCGTTGGGCGCGGTAAACATAGGCGTTGTTGGCGTAGGGTCTCCGGCGGGAAAATCCCGGCGACGGAACACCGATCCGGTGGGTTAAGCAATCTTGTGGGCGGAGAACCTCCGTGCCCATGATGAAGAAATTTTAAAATTTTGAGAAGAAAAAAGGCAGAAGGGTGCAGATCTAAAGGGTTGATGTTAGGATTTTTTTTGTAGTTGGTTGATTTGGTTTGGCTTGGTTGATGTTGTTCTTCCTTGTTTAAGTTATGTTGTTATGATGTTGGAAAACAAGGAAGAGAAGGGTATAATGGAAAATGAAGGAGGGGTTGAGTCTGGAAGGGAGAGAGTAGGGGAAGGGTCATATATAGGAGAAGAGGAAAGAGCCAAAGGTGGGGGTGGGTTCCACCGACT
This sequence comes from Vigna umbellata, assembly GCF_029865625.1. Lineage (NCBI taxonomy): Eukaryota > Viridiplantae > Streptophyta > Magnoliopsida > Fabales > Fabaceae > Vigna > Vigna umbellata. Next base: position 65,964,145 of record NC_142169.1, read on the forward strand.
TGCGTTGCGCGTGAAGAAAGAGAAAGAGAGTGGTTCTTTCCATTAACGGTCCACGTTTTCTAACACCTCTCTCATTTTTTCATCCACACCCACCCCTATCTGACGTGATCTAACGGCACCGTCTGCCCTCGGTTGGTTGTCATTCTCCATGGCCCTGTTTCCTGGAAATTATTATTTGAGGTGGGCTCCAGCTGGGGTTGCCCAATAATTATGCAATTTCCAAGATTTTTTCTTTTTGTAAGAAAAAAATAAAAAAAAAACTATTATTGTTCTTTTCCGGCATTGCTAAAAATATAAAATGATTGTAATATGAAAAATGCCACCTGGCCCGTATTCTAACTCCACTCCCCGGTCAACAGTCAATTATTCAAACTGGACAATAAACAATGATACGTGTAAAACTTCAAAGAAGAAATAATATTCATCTGAAATAACGTGTGATATACTACTAAACCAAAATCCAAATATAATCAAAGTAATTAGTGAAAACAACGTTAATGAAACCACACTCATAATACCATTAATTACAAACTAATATGTGCGCATTTATAAAATAAAAAACAAATAATTTGCACTTCACATGGCCATGTTCATGAATCATGCCCTTAATAATGATTTTTTTTTAATAATTCTCTCTTATCTAGTTTTTAAAGAGAATCTCAAGTTGGTTGTTCCCTGCCACCCATTTATTTATTTTCTAACCTATGATCATTCTCTAACCTATTTTATATTATTGTTATAATATTCTTTAAAACGTCTTTCGTCTTATTATTTTATACTTGTTTCTCTTAATCTGTCTCACGATGGTAACAATTTCATTGTACTAAAAACATATGTCAATCGTATAAGAATAATCCATAAAATCAAAGCCAATCTTTGTAAAATATAATAAAAAGAGGTTAGTCATGAAAAAATGGTATAAAGCAAGGGCTGAAATGGACATTTCATCTTCTTGATGGGTATGAGTGTTTGAATGATGTAGGCGCACTTGGTCAATGGTTTCCATTGCTTACTCAAACAGAAACATTTGCACATTTAATGGCCGTGGTCTCAGAATTTTTTATTTAAAAATATCTTTTAAAATATAATTTCACTTTAAAAATAAAGTTATTGAGTAATCATCAACTCAAAAATCAATACAATAATTGTTTAGTCACAATTTTATGGATTAACATCTTAATGACAAAAAGCATGAGATTATATTTATGTTTTAACTTCCTTGTTTATTTAGTCACTTTTTCTTTTATTTTATTTTAGTTTATGCGACCCTTCTTCTGAATTGTGTTATGTTCTACTGCTATAAATTGTGGTAGTTGTAGCAATTATGTCAGTCTTTTACCACCGCAGCTATCAATAGTTGACATAGAGAAAATCGAATTATAAGTCGTAAGAGATAAAAATAATAATTTCAAATTAAAAAATTTAAGAAAATAAACTAAAATAAAGTGTTGATTTATCTATTTTTAATAAATGAATGAATTTCTATTTTTCATGAGTTCAAAAAATAAGTTAAAAAACTGATGGTTGTAAAATAATTGTTTTCTCGTTTGTATTTTTCTCTTTATTTGGATATATTTTTAGTAGCGTCACTTGAAGTAAAAATAAGTTTCACAGTTACATAAAATAAACTTAACTATAGTTTTTTTAATATATATATATATATATATATATATATATATATATATATATATATATCTTCATTATAGTTGAATAAAATTCCACCTCACTAGCTTCCACAAAAAAAATGTATGACAATATTTAGAATTTTATAAAAATGAAATCATTTTTGTAAAAATAACAAGTCAACGATTACAATTTTAGAAAAATATTTGATAAACTTCATAAACACTAATATGGTTTTTCATCTCTAAACAGACAACCTTTGAAAAATAGTAATAACTATTAATTTGTTCGTATATTTTATTCTGAAATCTAATTTAGTAATAAAATATGTTAACATATGTTGCATATAACAAAGGAGTTTTCTTTATAGAACTGCACGTCTTTCTATCTTCTTTTTCCTTTTCTTTTATAACGCCTTTCCGTCTTTTCTTTTTTTTTTGTACCTGGCTCCTTTTATTTAGAGTTTATTTGGTAAAAAAAATTCATGAAATTTTTTATGAGAAAAAATATTCTAAAAAATAGGATTATTTGTATAAACTAAATAGTAAAAAGTTCTTTTAATAATTTTTCCAAATTTAAACTTTTTCAACTTATGGTAACCTTAACTTATGAAAGAAATTTATCTAGTTATTTATATTTTTTTTGTCTTAAAAATAACTATGGAAAAAGTGTCTACAAATTAACCTTTTCTGAGATCTATATGAATGCAGGGTTTTTATATTTTTTTTTCTTGAATAATTAATACTAGTAATGATATAAATGATTCTCTATTCCCCACCTGTCTGTTTCAATATTTTATACTCCAATATTTAATGAAAAATAAAGCGAAAATGCAGTATGGTTTTGAGTTTTGTATATAAGGTGTGGGGGGTGGAATAAAGGTTTTGGAGAGTAGTTAATTAATTAAATAAAAACATGGTGTGTGTTTAGTCTCCTTTTCCCTGTGCAGTTTAGAGACATGGAATGATAAAAGGTAATAGAAAAATTGGAAATATGGAAAGAAAAGACAGGTGGGTTGAAAGGAACGTGGTATGATTCAAAGGATGGGTTCTGCTCATTTGTCAATTCATTTGCTCATTCTTTTCATTATTATGCTAACTTGTTTATTTAAGGTGGGGCGGTCCATTTTTCATTTTTTTAATGTAATAATGTTTAAGTTATTGGATTAAGACAAAACATGTAATTGTTCTTCATGTGCCTTCAAATGAAAAGAAGTGGTCAATAATTATAGAAACAAGAGCTTGAAGAAGAGAGCTAAGAGAAAATCTACTTGTACATCATTCGTGTTTCTGGCTCTAAATGATCCACCAAAAGTTATGCTCATCGACAAGCTCATGAGCAACCAGGCCCATTCAGTAATTAACGATGTGAAATTGCAGCAGAAATATCAACTTTTCCTTTTCTATGTTATTAAGCTCAATCAATTATTACAAGGCTAATCAATTATTGTATTTATATATGAGGCATTGAAAATTTTGAATTTAGATTTTATCTTTAAAATGTGTATAAGAATAGAGAAAATCTATTTAAATTGTTTTCTGTATCATCATGTGAGACTAGTAGACGTACAAAAACAAGTTTACAATTATAGATTTAAAGAAAACTAGTCATCTTTTATTAGAATCATCCAACAAAATTGTAAAATCATATATATATATATATATATATATATATATATATATATATATTTAAATTATCGGTACATCAACGGTTTAATTTTTGAATGAATGGATTCAGATCAAATAAAACCTAAATCTAATTAAAAGTTAATGCAATTAAAATTCACTTCATGAAATGAATATCGAAACCCAAAAAACTTAATGGTGAGTTAACATTGTCCTTGCGGGTATATAAAATATGCCCAACATAGTGACGTTTTAATAAACTTTTGCATTATGATAATTCATTAAATTTTTAACTCTATTTTTAATATGGTTTTATATTTAAAAGGTGCATTGGAAGGTTAAGAAAATAATGTATTGAAATTATTTTTTGCATTATAGTCCGAGAGTATTGTTCTTTATTGTCCCTTAAGTCAGATATGAATGATGTTTTTACCTAGACATTAATCCTATATTTATAGGGCTTATAACAATCAAACTCATTAATTCATATTTGATAAGATAATAAATCCAATAATACTTGCTAATATACTTAATACCATATTCTTGTGCAATATAACCTGTCAATCACTCATAAATAGCGTATATTCGCATTTAATATGATCATTAAACATATTAATTGGCCATTAATGATATTTATCTTTATTGATTAGTGTTTGTCTGACAGCCGGTTGTCTGTTTTGGCTCAGGATTCTCCTTAGCCGAAGGGTCACCAGGTATACTACATGTTTATTTTTATGTGATTTGAAAATATTAGTTCCATGAATAAATATTCTAATTTAGGTATAAAGAAATGAGTATTTACTTTTAAAATTTATTTTCATTCCGCAAACCGTGTTAATGGCATGGTGTTCTAGTTTAATATCTAAATGAGTTTTGTACGTGAGAATTTTACAGGAATCTAATTCGTATGAATCTAAATTTAATCTTACCAAGATAACATGTAAAAAGAATGTCATGAGTTATGAATTTTATCCAATCTGTTTAATTACAGTAATTCACATCCTCACAGAAAAAAGTGACGTTAATAAATTATTTGATTGGGAGTTTTGGGTCACAGAAATTACAGAGCCAATATCGACCACAGTGTCTCCTTAAAGTCCTATCCTCACTCAAACGTTACCAAGCCACATGTTTTGACAACAAACAAAGACAGACCAATTCATAAGATCAAACCACACTGTCGTCTCACTATCCAAACCTCTGCCATTCCTTCTCATTCGTCAACAAAACATCATACCGCATAAATAAAATCCTAAAAATATAAATTAAACAAAAAATTCTACTACATTATACAACCAGCCACGAAACTAAAATGTTGCCTCTTGAATCCAGTGCTTCCAGTGTCGATCTTCCGGATGAGTTGCTACAACTTCTGCCGTCTGATCCTTACGAGCAGCTTGACGTGGCCCGCAAAATCACCTCCGTTGCGCTATCCACACGTGTCAATGCGCTCCAATCAGAGTCTTCCACTCTGCGCGCCGAACTCGCCGATAGGGAGCGGCTCATCGAGGAGCTTCAGGCTCAGGTGGACTCCTTCGACGCCGCTCTCTCCGAAGCCGCCGATAAGCTAGCCAGAGCCGACCGAGACAAGGTCCGAACCGGTCCCTCAACCCGGTTCAATTTTCAATGACCAATTATTTTATTTATTTTATCTGTTTGTTTCGCTTGGGATTATTAATTACAGGAGAGTTTGGTGAAGGAGAATGCTTATCTTTCCAATTCGGTGAGAAAGCTCACCAGAGATGTCTCTAAGGTGCAAATTCTGAATTTTGATTCTAACTTTCTTTCAGCTATTCTCACGAAGTTTGGTTATAATCTAAAATTAGAATAATAGATACATATTTATATTCATTTTTTACACACGTTATAAAAATAAAATAGTTATAAAAAAGTATATATTTTTTATATATTTAAAAAAATATGTTAAACGAGTGTGAAAGTAACGGACGGAATGAGGATAGAATTATTGGGCTAATGGATTCTCAATATAATTGCATGCATTGCAGTTGGAGAGTTTCAGAAGGACGCTTATGAAATCACTTCACGAGGATGAAGATACTTCTGTACGTTACTTCTATTTATTAATATTAATATTAACTATATTGTAATTATGAGATGGTCTCAAGTGCTGTTAAGGTTTTAACAAAAATATATTTTTTTCATAAATTATATATTTATTAAAATTTTTAATTAGTTTCTCTTTACTAGTATTGCATTGTTTCGTGTGAACATGTTTTTTTTTTCTTTGGTTGGCTTAATTGATCAGTTTAGCAAATATGCGACTACAGTGTAATACTAATCGGTTTATAGTCACCGTCCTGTTAAATGGGGAGAAATAATTAGGTGGTTCTCAACAACGTTAATTCATGGTTCAGATAACTTTGTGGTATATAACTAAATATTATTAATTAAATTTAAAAATTTAAATACTTCTTTTTTATAATAATACCTCTAACAAGATTTTTTAAAACAATAACCTCTTAGATTTATCAAAATTTTTATATACTTTACAATCAATACAATGTGTATGTGTGACTTAAAATAACTTTTTCTATAAACTTAAAATTTCATGTTGGATAAAAGTTTATGAAAACCATAAACAAACCATTACCTAATTAATAGGATCGATTACGAAGTTATGGTTTGCATTTGAGTTTGGCACAGGGAGGAGCAGCAGACCTTGCCGCTAAGTTGCAGAGTCAAGCAAGTATCACTTCCTCGTCGCAATTTGGAGGTATTTTCAAAGTATAATTATTTGTGAGTTCACCACCATGGTTGGCAGTAATTTTCTGATTCTGGGTTGTGATTTGAATGCAGACGAAGATGCTTCAACGCCTTCTTCTAGATCTTCTTCAATGCGATTAAACACTTTCGACACGTCAAATTACATTGCGGAGGATCGTGAGTCCGATGGTGTGTGATGGATTGATAAAAAAAGTGTACATATATTTGTGCATGCATCACCAAAACATGTTATGTTGTGTGCAGGTTCACGATCTGGAGCATCCCATAATGTCGTGTTAGCATCGCAAAGTAGCACCCCTCGCATTACTCCTCCAGGTTCCCCTCCCAGTAAGTCTGCACTGGCATCCCCGACAAGAACATCATCTAAACCTGTGTCTCCAAGGCGCCATGCAATGTCCTTTTCGACCTCAAGAGGAATGTTTGATGATAGGTCTTCCTCACAAACTGGTGACTCCCTTCAAATCCATGCCTTTCTTGCATTTCTTCCACGTTTTTTAAATTAATGCTTTCATTAACTACTTTTTTTCATTCTTTCAGGTCGAACACGAGTGGATGGAAAAGAGTTTTTTCGCCAAGTTAGGTCAGTGAGTTTTGCTTGTTTTCCTAACTATAATTTAACTATAAAAGATTTGCAAATTAACATGACATTTATGAAATGAATTCAAACATGGAAGAAAAAATAATTCAACTTTCATGTCCTTAATCACGATGAACCAACAAAGATTTTTTTAAAGTTTTTTTTTCTTTTATTAGCTGATTGCTAGTATTTTTATTAATGAAAAAGTTGAATTCACTCACGTCTATATTATGAAAAAAAATTCAAAATCTATATTAAATCTATTAAAAAAATATTACTTTCCTTAATATGTATGGAGGAAAAGTCGAATCTCATCATCTCGCTTGTGGAGATAATTAATGTATATAAGACGACGAAAATTAATATTCACTGTCGAAATAGTTATTACACCTCAATTTAAATTTTAGAAAAGTATTTTACTTCTTAAATAAAAATTATATCACTCAGTTTTTAAGGCATTATGTATTGAAATTAATATACATCACAAAATTTTGTAGATAATATTGTATATTTTCTTTTAGTTTTTAGAGTACACTTTTAATATTAATCTTATATAATACACAGTTTTTGAACTTTTTTTTGGAGGGGTTAATCATGCTGAACTGAATCTAACATTTTGTAAAGTTATATAATATAACTTTTATCTTTTGATGTTTCCCTCCTGTCTTTGAATTTGAAGCAATTGTAAGCAACGGTAGTTTAATTTATTAGCAAATTAAATTGTATTTGATATTAATTAAGTAGCAATTATTCTTCATTGAATTGGTGTTTGTTATTATTAGGAGTCGTTTATCCTATGAGCAGTTTGGTGCATTTTTAGCAAATGTGAAGGAACTGAATTCTCATAAACAAACCAAAGAGGTAATAATAGGCTTTCTTCTCTTTTCCAAGCTTCCCTAATTTTAATTAATTAATTAATTGGCACTCGTGTGAAATTGCAGGAAACACTGCAGAATGCTAATGAGATTTTTGGGGCTGAAAACAAAGACCTTTATACTATATTTGAGGGATTGATAACGCGCAAAGTCCATTAACTTTGCCTTAACTTTATCACTAAACTTTTTTTTGTTTCAACTTTGTAACAATTCATGATATTTCTTCTACTTTAGCAACTTGTTCCCACAATAAATTTCATGTTGCTTGATAAAGTTTTCTTTAAATTCTACAATTTTATTTATTTATTTAAAGGATTTGATTACATGTCATGCTCTAAAATTTTTTATGCCAAGCTTTGGAAAGTAATCTATATATATTAAGTATATAAAGTCAGATTTTAGAGCTTGGATTTTAAAAAATGCTTCATGCTCAAATCTTATAAGCCTATCTTCGACCACATTTTCTTTCCTAATATTGAATAATTTATTATCATTTTAATTTTAAAACAACTGTGTGTTTTTCAAAATGAATGATTTCATGTTCTAAATAAAATTTTTTAATATTTACTAAGTACATTAGTTCCTCTTCTTCATTAAATAATGCATTTATTATTAAATAAACATAATTTGTCTTGATTATCTTATTTATGAAAAATGATCATTTAATTTTATCAGACTCTTAATTTTTTTTTGAATAAAACATCAAGCAATCATTAAAATGTTAAAAGCAATGGTTTTTACAATAAAAAAAATGGGTTCAAAAATTCCCTGCAGATTTTTTATGAAGAAGAAATCAACATGCTTAAAAAGTAATCAACTTTTCACGATATTTGGAATCGATCACGTGCATATGAATCTTTTGTAATTAACTTGTGAGTTCCAAAAGAAGGAAGCCAAAGCTGGGAATGTAGACCTTATAATGAACAACGATCGTGATTGATTTTCCTTCAATTTTTTTTTTCACTCAGAGTTGCTTCAAACCCACGCATTTTCTCTCCTTTCTGCATCTCAAAGCGAGGTTTGATTAAGGAAAAATGGTTTTCTAACAATTTTTTTTACAATTATTTTACAAAATCTATGTGTTGACTTATAATTAGTTTCATTTTAAATATTTTTTTGAAAATAAATTCAAACGGATTAATAAAATATTTATTATAAAAAAATTGTTATGGAAAATTATTAAGAGATCGATAAATATAATTTTTTTTTACAAGTAGATTTTATCCTATACTTGAAATATATATATTGATTTGAAGAATATTGGGTATTGAAAATCACGTGCCCCTCGTGAGAGTAATTTCATATGGTAAGTTGAAATATCTGAGATGAAAGTGAATAATAATAGGTGTGGTGAACGAGGGTTGCATATATATCTTGAAAAATGAAGGGACATTAAATATAAATTCTTGAAATATTTATACACTAACTTATTAAAAAAATTAATTAAATAAGTCGCACGGGCTAGGATGAGTTGAAAATATTATTTTAGGTCCAAATAATCAAGATAAATAATGTATATATTAAATGGTTGGAGGTTGAATAAACTTTAAGAAAATTTGAAGGTTGAAAATGATGTAAGATTGATCAAAACGGAATATCTCTATATTATTTTCTTTTTTGGAAGAACTCCCAGCGTTGTATTCATTTGCAAGCTTCAATTTCTTTGGAATGGAGGAACCTAATATGGAAAAATGGAAAAAAACAGATTTCCAAAGAGATAAAAGAACTTGAAACGTACATATTAAAAGATAATATTAGTTAAAAGGACACCTGATAAGGGAAACTAACAAAATGGCTAAATTGGGTAACTATCCTTTTCATTCCAAGCTATATAATCAATTAAAGTCATTTGTTATTATGGCAAAGAAAAAAAGTGGCATGATGGGTTGGGTTGACCTCTACGTGCATGTTCATACATAAGCCTTTCTCAAACAGCCACAACATTTTTATTAAATTCTACAAGTATATTAATTTCTAACACAAATTTATTCATTTAATTAGTAATCTATATTTCTTTGTCATCGGAGAGTTCAGATTTGCATTCAGAAGAAAGGAGGAATGAGCATCTAAGCAAAGCCGTATTTTGGGCATAAAAAAACGGTTTGAAATAATGACAACGTTGTAGTGTAATCACAGGATGTAGGAAAACAGAAAAATCATGCCAACCGCTACTTTCATGTCTTTCCATCTCTCTTTCTCTTTCTCTTCTCTTCCTTTCTGACTCTACATGCGTGCACGTCATTCCCGTGGCTACCCTTTTGGTTCTCGGAAACTCGTTTTGCTCAGCCGTGGCCACCATGAACGATGAACGAGAACCAACAGCTTCCTCGAGGTACTATCATCTTTCATGCACGTGCTTTTTTGCTTCCTTCTTCAACGTTCGTATTACCTTTGCTTTCTGTTTGTTTTTCCATGCAACGTTTGCTTTTCATCTCATTCATGGTTTCTCAATATTTGTCTTGGTAATGTTTCACGTGCCAATGGCTTCTAAATTATCATATTTTTTAAACTCTGCTTCCAAGTTTTCAACCATGTTCCGATTGATGTTGTGTTGATATTTTTGGCCATATTCTTGCGTTGCAATTTAGTCTCTTTGTGTGGTTTTTTTCTGACAGAGAATTTTATGTTGGCAGCAATGGCGTCCCAAAGACAGAAAGAAAACAAGTAGTTGAAAGGGATAAATCTATTTTTAGAGGCAGGCGTCCACGAACTGGGTTTTCTGATTCATTCTCAAGTATTGGTAATTAAATTTTCCTTTTTTTTTCCTGTTTCCGACAAGTGTTAGTTTGGTTCAAACGTGTTGAATTGAATTATAGGACCTTGTTCTTTAATTTGTGTACTAATGCTGAAAATGAATACCATGTTAGAATTGGAAGCATTAGACAATGAAGAGGGAGGAGCACCTGAGCACTCTCCTAGGAGTCAAGGGTCTGAAACCCCAAGTTCAAGGACCAGCACTTCAGATTCGGAGGGTCAGGGGTCTTTAGTAGGCAATTCACCTAATGCTAATAATCAATGGCGTGGTTTCTTCAAGTTACTGAAGAAAGGATCCCAAATGCCTTTCCAAACTTTTCATCCACTTAAAAATGTTCCAAAACTCACAAGAAGAAAAAGCAAGAGAATCAGGGAGGACATGTGTCCATCTTTGAATTCTCCAGCTCTTCGCTCATCTTTTGACAGTGAGTTTGGCTACTTAAAATCTTCATGGAAAAACTTCACTCTCGCAGAGATCTTGACTGCAACAAACGACTTTAGCGAAGGTATGCAATTCTCTTATCAGGAAAAAAAGGGATGAAAAAGAATTGCTTTCTGATTGAAGAATCCAAGAATCTCTGAAAGAAACCCTTTGTTTTCGTTTTTTTCGTTTATGATGACATGTTCGCATCGTGTTTGCTAAATTGCTAGGCTGATAAGCTGTTTTAATTGTTTAATTTTGAAGCTAATTTGATTGGGGAGGGAGGCTATGCGGAGGTTTATTTAGGAAAATTGGAAGATGGAAACTTTGTTGCCATTAAACGGTTGACAAGAGGGAACCAAGAAGAAATGACCGCAGATTTCTTGTCTGAGCTTGGCATTATAGTGCATGTGGATCATCCCAATATAGCTAGATTGATCGGATATGGTGTTGAAGGAGGAATGTTTCTTGTTCTTCAATTGTCTCCACATGGTAGCTTGTCATCTATACTTTATGGTATAAATGCTAACTAACTAACATTTTGAGTGTTTCTGCAATGCCTTGCAAATTTTGGTAAAGTAGATGGTATGGTTATTTTTTTTACTTTGCATGATTTCAGGACCTAGAGAGAAGCTGAATTGGAGCCTCAGATATAAGATTATTCTGGGGACTGCTGAGGGACTCCGCTATCTGCATGAGGGTTGTCAAAGAAGGATCATTCACAAAGACATTAAGGCTTCTAATATTTTGCTCTCAGAGGATTTTGAGCCACAGGTGCCTACTTAGCCTCAATTCTTCTGTTCTAAATCAATTCGCCATCTTAGGACGTGTTTTTGTAAGAGCTAATATGAATGTAACTGACGTTTACTCCAATAAGACAAAAAATGTTACCACTCTTTCCTGTACTGGACTGTGCAAATGTCCATTTCACAACACTTAATTCTTTCATGCCAATATTATACCAGATATCTGATTTTGGGCTTGCAAAGTGGTTACCTGACCAATGGACTCATCATACTGTCTCCAAAGTGGAAGGCACATTCGGGTTTGTATATTTAACATCTTCACAAGTTTTCCATGTGTGTATTTTTTTCATTCCACATATCAATTAACACTATTATTTTCTGTTTTTTTTTTTCTTTTGCACTGACCATGGATGCCACAACAGCTACCTTCCTCCTGAATTCTTCATGCATGGTATAGTAGATGAAAAAACAGATGTGTATGCTTATGGTGTGCTATTATTGGAGCTCATTACTGGTCGACAAGCTTTGGATAGCTCACAGAGAAGTCTGGTGATGTGGGTATGTCTGTCTTTTCCAAACTGTTTGTTAAGCACTTTGAGATGGAAAATGCTTAGTTTTAATAGAGTATAGTTTATGCACTTAACAATGTAAAGCATTATTACACTGCGATCCAATCAGAATTGTCATAAGTGATGAATAAAAATTAAACTCAAATTTTGATATGCCCTTTTAAAAAATAATTGTTGCAGGCAAAACCTCTGCTATCTGCAAATAATATCAAAGCCCTAGTAGATCCAGTTTTGGCTGATGCTTACAATGAAGAGCAGATGGAACTTGTAACCTTAACAGCTTCTCTATGTGTAGACCAGTCTTCGATTCAGCGACCAGATATGAGTCAGGCATGTGCTTAATATATTCAGTAGATTACTAGAGCAGGTGGAAATGAATTAGATCTTGTTAGGCATTGATCCTGTGTCTGGATTTTTGGAAAAGAAAATAAGAAACAAAGAAAAGCTTTTAATGCTGCGAGTAATGTTTTAATGCTGTTACAATGTTGGGAGCTGATATAGAGCATGTGTGTTTTATGGTGATTGGATGCAGGTGTTGGAGATACTAAGAGGGGAAGAAGATATCCTGAGAATCATGAAAGAACGGACCAAGGTAAAACTTCAGAGGACATACTCTGAAGAACTGTTTGATGCAGAAGAGTACAACTCAACCAAGTTTTTGAATGAGAGGGATCGACATATGGAGACTATTCTAGGCTCAGTTACAGATGAATGAGATAAAGTCTAGTATATATGGCCTGTACTTGAGATAGTGAGTGTACATGAAACTTGAGAGTTGAAACTGTAGAGCTGAGATTTATTTTCAGAACATGAAAACTGATTCTGACTCTACAAGAGGATTCAGAGCTGGCGGGACATTGTTGTTGAAAGGGTTAACAAAGACAGAAAGAAAGGTAGTGGCAGAACCTCGTGTGATTATGTACCATGATGTTTGTCAATAGTTTATTTAGCTGAAATGATGGTGAAATTGCGGTATGATTTGTGAAGCCAAATTCAATCTTCAGGATGGTTGTTTTCCATTTTATCCACACACATTCAATGATCATCAGCAATTGGAAATACCATTTTCAGCAAATTCTTTTATTTTCTATTGTAACCATAAGCAGATTGTCCGACAAATTTTCTTTAATTTCTTCCATTTGTGCTAAGTGAGTTTTATGTCTCACCTCAAGTGTTGCCTTGCCACTGGGACTTGGATTCGGATGTAAATTGTTAGCTTTTAGTTTTCAAATACAGATTTCAAACATCAAAACAAACTGTCTGCTTAAAATATGAATCAATCCCTTTCAAAACACATCTAACCATCAAAGTGATTCATTAAACTATACTTCTAATTCTAATTTGTGTTTGAATGAATATTTTGCAGTAATAGAAAATAATGCCCATGTGTAAAAAGGCTCCAAATTAAATTTTCTTACTTTTGTTGTAATATGAAAACTACATCTATCATCAATCTCCAAACATGCAACAAGGCGGAAATTTTTTATTTGTATTTATTATTGGTGAGCAACATCTTTATCATTCCTACCGTCACTGTTATTTTTAATAAACCTTCAATATTATTATTGAAATAATACCTTTAACTCCAAATAGTCTTAAAATATTTTATTGAAATATTACCTTCATCGTTATACAATTAATTATTCAAATATTAACTAATTCTTCAAAAATTAGAAAACTCTTACTAGTTTAATGCACTCACAAAATTAAGCAGGAACTTTAGAAAGTTGAAAAATAAATTGATAATTAACATTTTCATGATATTCATATCCATATCCGTAGTTGGACATACATGATACACTTGATAATGTTGATCGGCAGGTAGAAGAGGTAAGAATAGCTTATCTGACATATGTTAGTCACTGATTAAGTAAATCAATATGATATATAGTAAAAAGAAATTGATATTTAATACTAAAAAGTTACTTAGATAATTATGCCTATAGAAACTCCCTTAAAAAGAGAATAGTTTATTTGTTAGATGAAATCACTAATATTTCTTTTTAACAATAGGAACAATAATGATAATAATTGATTTAAAAACGAAATTAATAATGACAAAAAGGATTCAAAAAGTCAAACTGTCTTTAATGATGGTGTAAAGGCGAAGTACAGAGAAAGTTAGTTAGGAATTGAAAGGGAAAGGAAGATGAGTAGGGTTTGGTGTGTCGTGGCATCAGCGTTGGCGTTGATGATGCAATGGCACGGAGCGTGGGGTTCCTACGCCGGGACCGCTAGTGCCATCATAGACCCTTCCAAGGTCAAACAAATTTCGTGGAAACCGAGGTCTGTTTGTGTTTCTGCACGTGTTTTTCTTATCAAACACAAGTTGGTATGATGATTGCATTGATTTGGATGGTGCAGAGCTTTCGTTTACGAGGGTTTCCTGACGGAATTGGAATGCGACCACTTGATTTCCATCGCCAAATCGGAGCTCAAGAGATCCGCGGTTGCAGATAATTTGTCCGGTGAGAGCAAGTTGAGTGATGTCAGAACCAGCTCCGGCATGTTCATTTCCAAGAATAAGGTTCCTTATCTTCATTTACTGCTATTAATTGCTTTTATAGAATTTGGTTTTTTATGCTAGTGGTAGATCCAATGTGAATCTTATGCGCGCTGTATGTGGGGCTGTAATGTAACGACAGAGGAACATATGCTTATTGTCTTTAGCTTGAATTTTTTGTGAGTGAAAATGGTAGAATGGAGAGACACTCTCAATGCTATCTGGTAGGTCCCAATAATTTGGTGGGACTACCAACAGAAGTCCATTTAAAGGATTACAACACTTGTCTAAATTGCAAATAGTTTATTCCAACTATAGACTACTCAATTGGTCTTTTCTTTAAGTGATAGCGGATCTCTATAGAGAAGTTTGCCCAGCAAGTAAGCTCTTAATGGTGTCAAGGAAAATTGAACCCGCGTCCATGGGGAAGATGAGACTTAAAAAATTGCACTGAATAATTTGGATAGTCATTTCCACCCATGAGATAGAGAACAACCTCTGGTGACTTGGAAATTCTGTTCCACCTGTGATTTGGAAAGTCACGAGTTAGGGAATAACGATGAGAACTGTTTTATAGAAGTATAACACGGAGAGTTAGGGAGATTATTCTGGTTGGTGTTTGTTAGTTGTCCTAGTTTTGAAAGGTTTTCTAGACATTATGGCGGGGGGGTTGGGCGGGAGGGTTTAGGTTTGTTATGTTGGTTGAACTTTGGTGGGTTCCTCTTTTAATTCGTATTATAAAAAAGAAAACTGTGCCGAGAACTTTCTATGAACTGTTTTTTACTCTGTTCAGTTATTTTATAGGATCCCATTATTGCTGGTATTGAGGATAGGATTTCGGCATGGACCTTTCTTCCAAAAGGTACGGTATATATAAAATCAGGATTGAAGTCTGCATGGTATTACTGTAACCTGTGGAACTTATATCTTAACTGTTGATACTTGTTATCGCGTAAGGCTTTTACTCGCACTTGATTGGTACAATTGTACTTATATGATTGTCATTTGTTATTGATTTTTTCCTCTGCTCCTATGATGTCTGGATTACTCACAATCAATTTAGTTTTTAGCCTGAAACACTAACATTACAAGTGAATGAGAAGCCATTCTTGCTATTAAAGGAAGTCTATCAAACAAGTCTCACTTGTGTAGTTATGGTAACGCAGTCTTTGGCTTTAAAGGAAGCCTTTCAAACAAGGACTTTAAAAAACATAGGAAGAAATCAGTTCTATACCAATCATGAATATGTTTACTTGTTGAATAGAACATAAGGACATTTTTCAGGACTGAGCTGTGATGCTAATTTTGGGTTTTCGAGCTATTAAGATTCACAGTTTTTTAAAGTTTTAGGCAACCCATTCTTTCTCTTCCATGTATAACATGGCCCTCCAAAGTTTCCTTTCCGGTCTCATGCTGCATGTCAGGCCAATTGTGACTGTGATGTGTGGAATTGTTTATTGCAATTCTCATTCCACTAAAATGGCAGATTGAACTTTAAACTTGTCCCAATTAAATATCGGAATCTATTATCATTTAGTAGTTGAAACAAGGAAACTGTTGGTTGCATTTAGTGACATCTTATGTGTTCAGTTCGCTTTTATTTAAATATCAGTTTAGGACATTTAAACTAACTCCACTAAATCATTCTTTGCAAATTTCTCATTTTGGCATGGAATTCTGTTTTCAAACAGTCCTACATTACTTTATTTCCTGATAAAATTTTCCACTTTTATATTCTTCCACTAAATCATTCTCTGCAAATTTCTCATTTTTAGCATGAAATTCTGTTTTCAAACAGTCCCACATTACTTTATTTCCTGATAAAAACTTTCCACTCTTTCATCCGCCTTTTTTCCTGTGTATGGTACCCATGAAGCATTCAATTGGCTGCTGCTTATATTTAATAGTCATAAACATTTGATACACCATCAATAGTCAATAAATGCTTGACAACTCTTCATACGTACCTATCCATTTGGAAGCAGCTAAAGAAACAATTTAAAGCATTCAAAATTTACCGGAGAAAATTAGAAATATAGGGACCAAAGAGTAGTTAGTGCGAATCACAAGTATCTAGTGCAAATTGTCTTCATAAAACCACGAGCCAAAAAATTTGTCTTCATAAATTAAGTTATTGTCTAATCAGTTAAATGATAGAAGTGCATTTCCAGCTTCTCTTCCCCTCCCTTAACCCACGAGACGAAAATGTTAAAATAAGGAAGCAGTAGTCAATTCCTTACAGTATTTGATTATTGAATTTCAGAAAATGGAGAAGACATACAAGTATTAAGATACGAGCACGGGCAGAAATACGACCCTCATTATGATTACTTTTCTGATCAAGTTAATATTGCTCGGGGTGGACACCGAGTTGCCACGGTTCTCATGTATCTCTCTGATGTAACCAAAGGAGGTGAAACAGTGTTCCCTAATGCAGAGGTTTGTCCACTATTTCACATATTTCCTTTGAATAAAAATACAAGGGTGGTAAGTCATTGCTGTTATTGTTTTTTGTCAAAATATTTTTCAT
Organism: Vigna umbellata; assembly: GCF_029865625.1. Classification (NCBI taxonomy): domain Eukaryota; kingdom Viridiplantae; phylum Streptophyta; class Magnoliopsida; order Fabales; family Fabaceae; genus Vigna; species Vigna umbellata. The sequence continues at coordinate 65,981,113 of NC_142169.1, forward strand.
GGTATCTCCATAATTATAATTGGCCTTCTGTTCTAGCTCAGATGCTTATTTAGTTCTACATTTTTTGAGTGTCAACTGAACCTATCTCTGAGAACTAATCAATATTTAAGTTACCCAACATGCCTTGTGAGATTATATTAACCTCAGAGTTTCACTCATCTTTTCACTAGTTGCTCATAGTTATTCTAACGATAAGCCTAGAGACTGCGCAAAAGCTTTGGTTTTAAAAGTTTGTACTAGATTGGGGCCTCTTCGGATATACTCAAATCGGTACTACTATATATTTTGATCTTACTTCTAGAAAAGGCATGCTAAGAACATTTCAGTTTTTGATACTGGTAGAGGTAGAGGGGAATAGCAGATGCAATAGTTTCTGCGATATCACATTCTGATTTTTTTTTTCCACGCCAAGAATCCCCCTCTTTTGTCTCTCCTGTTTTTTTCCACGTCATGTGGCAAGTTTCACAGAAGAGTCTGAACATTTAGTTAAGGAAATTGTTTTTTCCTTTTGTATCTGGTACCTAAATTCAAATAAGATAACTTTATAATTCTGGTTACAGGAATCTTCACATCACAAAGGTTTGGGAACAAATGATGATCTCTCTGAGTGTGCCCAAAAAGGAATAGCAGGTGGGCAATTGTACAAATAGTTATTTTCTTCAACGGTTTTTCTTCTCCACTAATGTCTTGTGCCACATTTTCTGTCTGTCAAGTTATCTAGAATAACTATTCTGTTTCCTTCTCGTCCGAACAATTTACAGTGAAACCAAAACGAGGTGATGCACTTCTTTTCTTTAGTCTCTTCCCAAATGCTATCCCAGACACCAGAAGTCTGCATGCAGGGTGCCCTGTACTTGAAGGTGAGAAATGGTCAGCTACAAAATGGATTCATGTGGACTCATTTGATACCGTGGTTGGAGGGGAGTGCAGTGATCAGAATGAAAACTGTGAGAAATGGGCTAACCTTGGAGAATGCACCAGTAATCCCGAATATATGGTTGGATCTCCAGCTCTTCCTGGCTACTGCATGAAAAGTTGCAAGGCATGTTAGAACAAGTGTTGTTGAATGCTTTCCAGATTCCACTTGGTATTATTCATTTTTTCGTGAATTGTAATGTATTATCTCTCATCATATTGACTAGCTCCCTGATAGTGTTCTATTGCTTGGTCAACTTCAAGAGGTACATTACTGAGTTATGAAGTTGTAATGGCAGGTAAAGCGGGATTCACCATTTTTTTTCTCGGATACTTTTTGTACGTAAAACAACAAAGAGAGAAATGGAAATGTACGTTATTTTCCCTATTATAATGTTTTGACAATTTTGTTATCTTCTGTTGTTGCTTTCGTGGAATGAGAATATATCCAGAACTGGAGTTAAAAACTGAACCAAGAGAAGCAAAATATTTTGTTATATACGAGTGAGAAACCTAACTGGTGATTACAAAACATAATTTGCTGAATTTTATATTGGACTTTTCTCTGCATCATTATACATTTATAGGAACTATTCGTGAACCTTATTTTAAGGAGAAGCACTTTTGGCACGAAGAAAGTAATAGTAACTAATATCGGGCAGTGAGAAATATTTAGGAGGCCTTTACTAATTTTTAATACGAAATTCTTAGAGGTATTACTAACTGGCAAGTATAAAGATAATTAAAATCGTAATTTAATTCATCACAATTAACTCTGAAAGGATGATTATAAAGAAAATATGAAATATTTTTCATGTTTTGAAAATGTTATTGTTTAATATATTCTTTGTGAAATATTAAAAACCAAAATAAAAAGACATGACATTATTGAAAGGTAGTAATTAACACCTTTTCGTAAATGAAGGAAAGAGAATATTGTTGTGGGGCAACCTCCTTGATGGTGTCCAATAATTTGTGAATAAATTGATAAAGTGCCTTTGATTAGGGTTTCCGTCATGTGAACGTGGATGAACTTGAGGCAAAATTATTTACTTGTACGTCATTACTGAAATCTGGTCATTATTATATTGGAAAAAGTGGACCAGGATTGAGGTCCAAACAAGCAATTAGATTACTAATCTTTTCTCAAAAAGTGTGTCATGTTAGAATAATTGAAAATGGTAAAGGCACTTTGTTGTTTTGTGCATAAACTGCTTCTTTTAACTGATTTTCTTACCGGGTCAATTCAAGTTTTGCTTTTGAAGGCCTGTGTTTTATTTACTAGGAAGTGCTTTTGGACATATTTAGGTGGTTAAAACATGGTATTGTATTATGGATGTGATGAGAAAAGTGTTATGGAAAGTATAAGAAAAGAGAATCACAGAAATGAGAAAATGGCCATTTTTTGTGGTCCTTCTCTTCCAAACAGATTCCACACTCACAAATTAATTACATTCTTTTTTCCTCTCTCATCTTCCTTCCTAATGCAACCCACAATTTTAAATCCATTATATCAAATTATTAAGATCCCATTTGTTTTTTCTCTAATTATCAGCTTTGTAAATTCCTATAAACCCAAATAATAATATTTTAAAAAGCTTGAAAGGCCAAAATATATATTAAAACTTTAAATAACTATATATATATATATATATATATATATATTATAGAAAATAGAGAAAATAAAAAAATATATCCATATGGATAAATGAGCTTATTTTCAAAACCAAAAGCTCAATTCATTAGTTAAACTGGTTAGTCCATGTAAATTCACACTTAAATGAGTTAATCCTAACTAAGTTTTAATCAATGGAAATTCTGAGTCACATACAACAAATTAACTCATTTATCTAACTTTAACGTCATCAAGCAATTCCTATGACTCGATAATACGTATAATCTGGACCAACAACGAACTATAGAAATATTCTCACCTATTTATGGATCACAATTTTCAAACAACTAATTTATCAATAATCTGTGAAAACATTCTTCATAATAATTTTGTCTCTTATGAATAATGTTTCACGGGAATGTCATGAATATATTTAATATATCTAAAATGTTGGTAGAGTGAGAAACATAATTATGCCTTTTTATTAAAAAATAATTTTCTACTTTTAAATTATATTGATTTTGATATTTTAAAATATGTTAACTTTTTATATTAAAATTAATGTATTTTGAAAACACGTAATAAAAAACAAAAAAGAACGGACCACAAAATTTTGCTACTGTACATGATTAAAAAATATTCCATAAATTGTTAGGTTCTGGTAATGATTTTTAAAATTGTCGTATTAAATATAATAAAATATTCCCAGTCTAAGATTCTTGGAAAACTCAAAAGAAATCCTATTCCAAAACTTTGTAGGCAAGATTACTATGAGATGTGATTAATTGGTAGATTCTTCTCTTATTTTTTTTTATAAATGATAATTTCGGATATGGGTGAATATCTTCGATCAAGTTAAATACATAAAAATATATTCCAAAATATAATATATCAAAGTTATCAATATTAATAAAAGTAAAATTATGTTATTTGCTTTTTCATACACTCACTCTTTTTTTCTTTATATCATTGCTTCATTAGTTGAATGAAACATGTTACTTTTTTTTTTCATTTAACATTAACAAAATAATATTTCTATTTTAAATACAAAATAATTCAGAAGAAAACAAATAAAAAAGTTTAAAAAAATATCAAGAGTTAAATAGAAATAATAAAAAAAAGAGAGATGTACATGAAATTTTTTCCTAATTAAACAGGATGTATTTCCATGAAAAGGTTAAATAAATAGTAAAGACATTATAACACATGACGATAATTCAAATTATCAATATTAGTAGAATCAAAATTAACTGTTTTATTTTTCTTTCTTTTTATACATCTCACAACCTTTGTTGTATAGACCTACAAATAAATTATTTTAAAGAGAAAGATAATCAATTTTGTATAGTAATGGAATTAAAAAGAAAACATAATTACATTTTTAGTGTGGAATGATAAACATGTTCAAGTACTAATATTTATTTACCTATTTTTCATCTGCTTTATTTCTCATTCCAAGAAGATGATAAAATTTGAGATTAGAGTAGAGAAGAAGCGGGAAAGAGTAATGTGGAAGGAAATGTTAGGAAGAAATGAATGAAAATGGTATAAATAAGAGAGAGAGAGGGAAAGTGGGGTCCCAAGTGCAGTGCAGAGCAGAGCAAAGAAAGCAAAGGCCAAACCTACATAACTGAAGAGAAGAGAAGAGAATAGGAAAGAGTATTAGAACAGACACAAACCTTAAAATATTTTGCCTTCTGTTTTTCTCTCTCTGTTTCTGTCTCTCTCATTCAAGGTACTATCTATCCCCTTCATTTCATTTTTTCACACTCTTTCATTCACCAATAATAAATAAATAAAGATATTTGGCTCACTCAGAAATTCACTGCTTCTTTTGTAACACAACATAATATAACATAACAACCACCACTGTCTTCCTGTTTTGTTTTGTGTTGTGTTGTGTTGTGTGACAGACAACAGAAGAGCACGCCCAATAAACCATGGACGTGGGTCAGATGCAGAGACAGTGGATCGACTACACCAAATCCCTTTTCCTCGAGGTAACCCCTCCACTCCATGCACACTTTCTTTGTCTTCTTTTATGTTCTTTTCAGCCTTTTTAAATTGCCAGTAGTAGATCTGTTGTTGGGTTGCTTTCAATTTTTGATTTTTTTTTTTTGTTTTCGAAAAGGGGTTCTTGGATGGTCAGTTTCTGCAACTTCAGCAGCTTCAAGACGAGAACAACCCTGACTTTGTCGTCGAAGTCGTCTCTCTCTTCTTCGAAGATTCTGAAAGGCTTCTCAAAGATCTCACCTTTGCCCTGTCAGTACCGTTTCCTTCCACGCTCAATTTTGTGTTAATAAACCACAATTAAAAATGGACCATGCATTTAAATAAAAGAACTTCCATAGGTATATGATTTTTTGAATTACGTTTTTTTTTATTATTATAATTTAATGGGTTGGATTTCATGCCGTCACCTTTTGTTACCTCGGAAAATCCACACTTGGTTGTGAAAGCATTGATTGGATGAATATGTGAGAAACTTTCTGCAATGTTGTTTGTTAGTATGTTTAAGTGATGAATTTGGGAAAGTGCATGATCTTCCATGTTCTTGGGGCTTTTCCTGTGCAGAGATCAGAATGGCGTTGACTTCAAAAAGGTTGATGCCCATGTTCACCAGTTAAAGGGTAGCAGTTCAAGGTATGGGGTTCTATTTAAAGCCAGCCAAAAACTGTAAAATACCGTGCAATCCGAATACGTTGGACTTTTGTGTCATTAAGCTATGTTGGTTGGGTCTGTCCTTCCAATGCTTGTGTAACTCCTCTTCCTATACAGGTTGAATTTTATTGTTTAACACTCGGGATAAAAAGACTAATTAGGCTTAATTAGGACAAACCAGTATTATGCTATGCTGTCTTCTCTTAGGCAAATTTGTTTTTGTTTGTGTGGTTCACAGCATAGGTGCACAAAGGGTGAAAAATTGCTGTATTGCTTTCCGCAACTTCTGTGAGGAGCAGAACACTGATGCGTGAGTTGTTAATCTTCAGAAAGTTGTTCAATAGTTTTTGGCGTCTCCAACGATAAGCGCACAAGTTTGAATGAATAAGCTACTCGTGCTTTAAGTGCTTAGTTTGGCTGATTTCATGGTCTCATCATTGAAAGTTTCTGATTATCGCAGGTGTCTCCGATGTCTGCAACAAGTGAAGCAAGAGTACTGCCTTGTTAAGAATAAGCTTGAAACACTGTTCAGGGTATTAACTAGATGAAAAACTTAAAAAGCTGAATATCATTCTATTTACATTCTGGATTTGTAATTTATATTTCTTTTATGGATTCTTGATGCAGCTTGAGCAACAGATTGTGGCAGCTGGTGGGTCAATCCCTACGGAATTGAGTTTCAGTGGGTGACTGGGTGGGTTTGTAGAGATGCATGTGTTATGATTCTCATCTTTGTTAAAGATTATCCTTTGTCTTAGTTCATGGTGAATGTATGGTTTTTGTGAAGATATAAGATTCCATCTAATGTACCTTTTTCTCCACAAAAAGCTCTTCATAATTTATAATCTCTTGCATGCGTTAATGAAGGATGATAGCACACCATCAAATGAACTTTGCCTCTTGAATTTCTCTTTCGAACAAGAAAGAAAACTAGTGGTGAGAGCACAACGCAATCCTTTGAACACCAGATGCCTTTGAACACAGTGCAATCCTTTGAACATACGAATAAATTGCAAGAATGAATGATGCCTGAATAATACCTTAATTGCATAAATACTTATTTCACATTTTATACTTTTCTCCGTCTGTCTCATTTTGTTACATCATACAGCGTGTCTATATTTACCTGTCAATGGACGTACACAAAACTTAACTGAACAAAATGATTCTTTATTTACCTGAAGTGAGATGGGGTGGACTAGGGATGGTGATGGAATGATCCTATAAATGACAGTATTTAGGGTGAAAGAATAATATAGTGATATAAGCCAGTTGTCACCCCATGGCTGAAAGAATGTAGGGGTATCAGCTAATGGAGTTGTAAAGTCACTTTATTTTGGAATAAGAAACTGGCAAGGACGGCAAAAAAAGTATTAAAAATTGGTGTGGAAGATAAGAGAATCTTGAGGAGATATGATTCCTTAGATGTCAAATCATGATGAGTGGCGTTGTCCCTTTTTGTCTACTCGTTAGTGGAGTAAATCACAGAAGGAAATGAATGCTCAACATGACCATATGCCTTGTTACCAAACAAAATCGTATTTGAAATTTGATGTTGATATTCTTAGGATGCCTATCTCAAACCTTAGACATGCTATCCCCACTGCTCTGTCAACTCACCAATGCCACGCTCACGCACATGCAGTGAAGATTTATCCTCGTTTCTGTTCATTGATACAATCAAACATGCCAAATAAATAACCATAACCTACATACCCGCCATATATTTTTATTTTTGTTTTGGTAGAGACAACTGCTACTCATGACAGAATCTTTAAACTTTGAATATTATACTATTCGAAAGTTTATGGTCGTTACTCGTGTTTGATACATAACATTTTTTAAGTTTAGGCATTGTAGTACACTGTTTGATCTAAAGTTGATACAATTGTCATAGTAATTACAAGATGATAGCCAAAATCAGTATAGGTTAATCTGTTATATTTTGCTTTGAAGTATTTATCGTATCCTAAGTTACTTTATTTCTTTTCCTATATATGAAACTTAAAAGTGTATACATTAAGGCTTGAATAATATCAACCACAGCAAAAACTCCAGTGTATAGAATAAGAAAACATGTTCTTTCAGAGGGGAACCATGAGGCAGTTCCCTCAAGGTTTTGTCATGAGGAATGTGGATGACTCCATTTCCTTCTCTGATCTTCAAAGCTTCCTACCTTAGCCGATTGGTTCCAGTCACCAAGCCTGTTTGCATACATCTTATGATAAGCCTTGGCATTCACATGGCTTAAAATTCTGACTAATTTTCCATCTTCCTCATCCACCACCATTTTTCCATCCATGGACACATCTCCTTCGGCCAAGACTTTAACCGGCTTCATCTCAAATTTTTCACTTAGACCTGAATACTTGTCAGCTAGGACAACAGCACCCAGAATTTCTCCTAAGAATGTATCCTATGACATTGCAAACACAAAACGTAAGTAGCAGAAACAGTATACAAAACCAAACGATAATAGTAACATAGTATCATAGTGTCATATTAAACTCAATATATTGACATTGACATTCATGACGAATGTGGTGAATTTTGCAAAAGCAACTTAAAAAAGTCATTATTAGTATGTTCTGTTGTGGATGGTGCGAATATTTTTACTATAGATTGCATGAAGATTAAATTAAACCTATAGTTTGTACTGTAAAGGGTTATTCGTTCATAAATTGATTTGTGTGAAGAGTGTATAGACTTTTAAAATAGCTTCCTTAAAAGTCATACTTATCAAATTTATGGTTTGTTGACAGTGGAAAACTCTTTAACGTTGACATAAAAACTAAGCTTGAAACCTATATGCTTTTGGTGATATTATTTTAAACGATTCTAGAGCTGATCCAATTTCCTTTCGTTTCAGTCTCAAAATATAAAGTTTTTAACATTGAAGTTATACCATATGCTGATATCTGTGGTGGCTTTTCTTCAGACGTTGTAGCCTTAAAAGCACACGATTGGAAAAAACAACTTCAGGTGTCTGTTCAATCCTACGCAACCAACATAAAATGTGTGAAAACGAACTTGCTTTATGCTGGACATTGAGTGGAATGAGTGTGATGTTAACTTCTGATTGAAACACTATTTTGGCTGCTAAAGGATCTAGGAACATATTAAATTCTGCATAGTGGTTGGAAGGAACAGAAAATACATTTCCTTTGTCATAGACATTCTTGTTGATGTGTCCTCCCACTACATAAACCTCCTGAAACATTGAAAATTCTTCTGTCATGTCTTTACTGCAAATTATAACCATCTTAGCTACAATTTTGACTTTACATGACAGAATGCTAAGGCAAAATGAAGTTAAAATATTCAGTTCTAGGATTTACTTTGGACTAATATCTATGTTTCATCCAAATGACAGCAAAAATTCCAATTTTAAGGGATTACTCTAACATATGTTTTAGTTATCTAATGTCCCAAGTTGCTTTCATAAAATTACAGCTTAATTACATCCACGAGACTTTAATTTGACTCGTGTGAAGGAAGTTAAATTTATAGATTTTTCAAAATTTGGTGAATTTGGTTTATTCATTGGTTTTCTTCTATTTAAAATCATTAAATTATCATTTTCAACAAAAGCTTAATAAATTAAATTATTTCAAACATTTTTCCACTTAAAAGTTACCACCTAAAAAATAAATTTCATTCAAAAATTACAAATTAAAAAATTCCCTATCCAAAAGACCCCAGCATTAAATCCACCAAACTTGATCTAAATTTCACTAAATTTGTTACTTAAAAACAAGTAAAATCATTTCATATCTCAATCCCTCATCAAGTTGAAAAAATTACTAGAAGAAAAATGATAAGGAAATTAAACTTTCTAATATTTAACAATGTAAAAGCTTTAGTTGACCACAATATATCAAAAGGCTGAAATCATGCACAACTTAAATTGAAAAGACTAAATTACTGATATTCTGAGATGATTGTAAAATATAACTTACCTCAATTCTTGAGCTAATGTTTTTCAGTGATACAACCTTTGCCAAAGTAGTCAAGGGTCCATTGGTTAATACTGTAATCTTAGATCTAGGTTCCATTGTTTGCAATACAGACTCCCAAATTTCCATTGCCAATGGTTGTCTGAAATTAAGGTGATCAGTATCTTGAGGAGCTTCAAACTTCATAGAATTTATAGGTGTATACCTAATCAGTCACATATCAAATTGTTAGTGTATATATTGTGTGTAACGTCTTAATAAATTTCCCACTTATCATGCACATGTTTATCTTTTAACAGATTTAAGCCATACAAACCTACCTCTTTACCATATATTTCTAATTCATTCTTCAAACAATTTTTAATTTTACAGAACAAATTTCATCGTTTTATTGACAGTAATAACTTGATCTCCCTTGTAAGCACCAAGAACATAACAACAAAAGCACCTTTTGGGACTACGTGGCAAATCACGAGCAAGTCCATAAAGAGTGTCAGAGTCCAAAAGTCCACCATTTCCATGGGGAATTGCTTTAGCATAGTTGCAATCTCCAACAAGTGGAAATTGTGGGTCTGATTCATTCACTGCAAAAACTTCACCAAGACCAACTGGGATATCATCACGACCCATCATGTGTAGTAAGTCATAAATCACATCTATTGTTGCAGCATTTGTCCACCCAGTTGGACTCACAATTATTGCCTGAACCAAAACCCAATATGAGTTTATGTCTTTTTAATTAAGTTGTTAAAAAAGGTATAATCTTTGGTTTTAAGGCTCATATAACAAGTAACAGTTAATTTTGTAACTATACCAGTTAGATAAAGCATTTATGTGGGCACCTTAAATGAATGAAATAGCATTTAAAATACCTTAAGATTTATAACTTGAACATCAACTTTAAGGAGGTAGAATAGAGCAAGAAAATCTCCTATGCTCATGTCCATATCAAACACAACAGGTTTCCCCAGTGTTTTGTTTTGAAAATTTGGCACGTAAGTTACTTCTTTGTAGTGAGGAAACTGTGTACTGAAGTTGAACCTCCCAGAATTTTGTGGTTGCTTTAAAACCTGACAACAACCATAACCAAAACAAAATTTCGATCATCATTCATTTATGAGATTTTGTCTACTCAGTGATGAGAGCATTTAAGACTTGTCAAATAGAACATGAAAGGTTGAAAAGTTTGATAATGTCATCAAATGTAAAATAAATGACAATCTTAATAATTGATTTTTCAATCAGTAATTATTGTTGCACTGTTTAAAGTAAAATATAAGCTAAATCTAATTCTATATATCCAGTAATAGTCAATATACAATTAACTCAGTGATGCGATTCATTTTTTAAATAAATTAATTAGCGATTTATTGTACATAAATATCAAATAACTGTTAGAAAAATTAAAAGTAATAATTGTGATAGAAGAAAATTTCTCGAATTGCAGCAATATTTGTGACGGATCATAATCATTGCGACAACATTCAATTAATCTAATTTGTAATAGGTTCTATGATAAAATATTTTCCATTACTATGATGATGTTCGTTATATATAATATTGATTACTTTTTATATTTTATAATTGAATAAAAATATTATTAATAAATATAAAGATTAAAGGTGTCTACAATAACTAAATAATAAATTTAATAAACACTCTGGCATAATATAAAGTTATCTTTTTATTCATGCATTCTTTCTAACAAACAAATCCTTCACAATTTGTTGGGAAAGTATATATTCGTTATCATTTGTGAAGGAATATAACATATTAAATAGGTGTTTTTATAGGTTATCTCTCACAAAAATGTTTGTGATGACTTTTTTTTCTGTCACAACTTTGGTTACTAATTGTTTTTTAAAGGAATTTTGTTTATTTTATGATGACTTTATTCCTCACCAAAGTTGGTCTTTTAGTAATAAAACAAAATTAAATAGGTTAAAGTAAAATAAAAGCAAACTTACATTTAAGAAGCTTTTGAAATATTGCTTGTCAAGTGGACTCCTAACATCTTGGTTAGGCTTTGCTTTAGTGGCAATAAGTACTTTGACTGAGTTAGGACCATCCACCTCAGATGTATAACCATCCTACATAGCACATTTTGTAATCAATAAACAAAACATAACCATTTTGCTTAAGTATTTGTATAATCTCAAAGTTGAAACAAAAGATAAAAGGAAGTACCTGACATCTACCTTTCCCATTCTTGACAAGGCAAAATTGATCTTTAAGCCCTTGTTGAACATGACCACTGTGCACTCCACCTTTCTTTAGATTGAATTTAGGTACTTTGAGGCCATCAAAGAATGGATTAGAGCCATCACATTTTCCAAATGGTTTGTTAGAAGTGATTACAGTTATGTTTCTGTACTCCATCTCAGCAAATTCATTTTTTTTATTGGAGTTTCTCATGCTTGAGATTGCTACACCAGATGTGAAAGAATCCCACATAAAATAACTCTGTTAACAATGAGTCATTATCAGTATAAACTCCTTTTTACCTTACCAAACAAAATGTATGTTTAATATGAAAAATCATAGGCACATACTATTGAGATGTTACCGTGTAAAATTGGTTGTCAAGCCAAGTATCACGAGCCATTTTGGCCATTTTCAAGGACTTGAAACAGTATTGTGCCTCGTATGTGTCTTGACTTTTCTCAAATTCATTAAAGAATTCTTCAGTGATGGGAATTGTGTTTGTTGCATCAAGAGGGACAAGTGTAATAGGTATACCAGAATGAATAACCTAAAACAACATTCACAATGAGGACAAAACTTCACATACAGTTCTGCTACAAGTGTCATTCTTCCATCAAAATTGAAAATTTATCTAAATAATTTGTATAATCCTTTACTGCAACCAACATACTTTAACTTTTCAATAATTAATGTTTGTGCATACAGTTTGAGACTAACCTGATATGCTGCAAAAGGGTCACCAAATATATTGAACTCTGCATAAGGGTTTGCTTTATAATTTGTGAATAAATTGCCTCGGTCACCACATTGCTTAGGAACACAGGAAGAGGAAGCATTTTGGGGGCAACAAGTTGGGTTTCTTGACCTTACACCACCACCCATGATGTAAATATGTTCCACATTTTTCTTCAAGTGTGGATTATTCATAAGAAAAATAGCAATGTTTGTTTGCACCCCTATCACAATCAAACTTATTGGACCTGCAGATATTTTCTCAATCAGCACTTGCTGAGCAGTTGCTTGTTGTAAGGGAGTGTATTTTCTTCTCCCCTAATTCCATTATGGAATCAACAAGAAAATCAGTATTAGTATACAGATTATAAAATACTCCAACAAATGTAATTATCCTAAGCACTTTATAGTCAAAGGCAAGTTGCTATAGGAACATCATTAATCAGCAAAGGAGCATGTTGAAATTAACAATGTTTATTATATACCTGTGGAAGGAAAGCTTTTCGTATGCCATAATTAGTATCAATATCTAAGAGCCCTCTTCGGCCCTTAGGAATGGCTTGCCTGTATCTGCAACCTCCTGTTGTTGTCATTCCCTAATTCAATGAAATTTCATTTGATCCAACATTTCAATCATGAACATGAATATAATGTTGCATAAAACTTAAATGCACTTTCATAAGTTTAGTCTTATGATGTGTTTGGAAAAGAAAAAGAAAAGCTCAGACACATACCTGTTCTATAATTGAAAGATATCCACCTACATTTGGGAGTATGGTACCGTTTGGGAGTATTCCACCCTCACCTCCCATTCCAACAGCTATGTCATCTCGTCCCATCATGTAAAGTATGTCATAAACTTGATTCACAGCATGTCCCACATTAGTCCAGGCATTTGCACTAATTGTCACTCCCTATAGTTACATGTATATGCAGACTTAAAACATCACAAAATTCCATATCTAAAATGGTAAAATAATTCTCAGAATGGTGCATGACATAATCATCCTTTCCATCATGCCATACATGCAATGTTATCTTCATTAGATCAAATTCAGCCAGTTTTACAACACATGAAATACTGCTTATGGCTTATCCAGTAAAAAGAAAAAAAAGTACACACTTTTTACCATGACAGATCCTTTATTAAGTTAATAGGAACATCAAACAGATTCTCTAAAAAGTAAAAATGATTTCAACCGAGGAGTAAATTATCCTACTTAGTCGATCAAAGCAATGACAGCAGAACAAAAATGAGAAAACAAATAAAGGAAATACACCATATGTTGCTGAATTTGCTTTGGTATACTAACCTCCAATCGAAACTCTGATCTATTGAGCTTCAAAAGGTAGAGCAGAGCAAATACATCATCAGTATCAACATCTGTATCCAAAAGAATTCGATGATGTTGGCCTTCCGTAGTAGTTGCAAACAAAAACAATACCACAGCTACACAAAACTTCATTGGAGACATTCTCTCTCTACTTTTGGAGTAGCCTAGAATTCTGTCGCATACAAAATATGCAGTTGGAATGTCAGAGTCAAAAGGAGGAAGTGAAAGGAACATAAAGAAAGAAGAAAATTCATGTAAAGAAGAGAGAATTCATTTATTCTATGGAGGAAGTGAAAGGAACGTAAATAAATTATAAGGGGGTAGAAGAAAAGGTCAGATACACCTGTTAGAAATGTAGAATTGAAAAACAACTTAATTTAGGTGTTCATTGGCTTTGTAATGCATGAAATAGCATACATGTAATATTAATCTATTCTGGCAATCCAGGGAGAAGAGAAGGATAAAGAAGAAGCTTAATTTTGAAAAGTAACTAAATGCTAAAAGAGTATAGTAGGATTGGGGTGACTCATGATCTTACTTGTGGTTACCTTTAAAGATCTGTTATTCCATTTCTTTCATGAATAGCATAGTTACAAGTGTACTTGTTTCTGTTTGGTCTACACCAAAAGACAACAACGAAAATGATTTAAAAATACATTTTTTTTAGGGTTGATTTTTACCTTTTCATTAATCTTGTTGAGTTAAGCTAGAGGGTGATTTTGACTTATTGGTAAAACAGAAAAGACAAACAAAATAAACAGTGAGAAATTAAAAAGTGTAATATATGATATAGATAAAAGAAAAGAAAAGAAAAGAGGATGATGAGAAGTGAAGGCAGATAACAGTACCAACACATGCACAGATAGAACTATGGTGCTGTAAAGGTTGATACAGAGAGCTTGTTTTGTGGTATGAGAGATGAGAGAAGGAGATGAGAGAATGGTATTGGTAATTGTTGAAGAATAATTTGGTGAGTGTTGAAGAATAATTGAGAGAATATGGATATATTAAGTTAATATGCATGTTTTGGTGTACAGAAAAGAGTGTTCCTCTGTGCACTTCACAGAGAAAGACAGAGAATGCCATTGGTGCGTGCTGCTGCAGAAATTCTGAACTCATGTTGTATTAATTTTCTTATGTAAGTGATTAATTAATTTTTGTTTTATTAATTATAAAAATTTAAATGTCTTGAAATCGGATAGATGTCATATTCTTTAATAGTTAAAAAAAATATTATTGTGTTAGAGATTAAATATACAGTTTTTAATTCAAATTCAAGTAAATGGTGTTGATATTGTTTTTATTATATGAATGAATGAAGGAATGGCTTTTTCCACTGCATGTTGGCTTAATCACCTTCACGAATATATGCCTCACACAGAAAGTCAAATTGTAGTAATACAAATAGTATAATTCTAAAAAAGTTTAAAACTTAAAGCATTTATTTTTTCATGTGTTATAAAACTTATTTAATTAAAAAAATTTATAAAATTTCAACTTATGTTACATGATTCATCATAAAGTAAACGTAGCAAAATAGGATTGGAGTAAGTTTATAAAATTTTATGTTGTATCGACTCATAGGGCAATAACTATATTCCTATTGAGCGACTATAAAATTCTATGCTATAAATATGGTTTTAAAAAGAAAATGCCTTTTCCGAAAGAGGAAATGTGTATAATTTTTCAAGTGAGAAAAGAAAAAGAAAAGTGTATTATAATTTGGTCAAAAAGTTAAGTATTTTCATAGCCACTACTTAGCATATTCTCGCCACTATATTTAGAAATTTCTCCAAAAGTTGTTTTCTCTGCTCCACCTAAATTCTTCTTATAGAGTAAAATAAATGTTTAAGATTACTTTAACAAATAAATCTTTTCTTTTTAAAGTTCACATCATTTGAAAAAAATAATGGGATAAACATATTCAAGTTTTTTTAATGTGTTTGTCTAATTTATTTGTTGTAATATGTATTTTTTTGTGTTTTAGTAAATAATTTGTTCAAAATAAATAAAAGATATATTTATAGTTGAATTGAAGTGGCCCATTGCTACACTTGTATAGGGATGGCAAAAAAATCTGCGCCCGCAGCGGATAAAATCCGCGACGGATAGTTACTATCTGCGGATATTTATTAGTCGCGGGTAACGGGTAGCGGGTATTTTAATATCCGCTTCTAAACGGGTCGGATGCGGATATTATATTATCGATATCCATTACCCGAAAAAATAATAATAAAAATTTAATTAATATTTTTTAAAATTAATTTTTTTTATTACTATAAAAAAGGGAAATTTTAATAATAATGACTTAGGATTCCATTAATTACCTTTTTTTAAAAGAAGAAAAGAAAAAAAGGGGTTACATTACTTTTGAGCTAACCCTAATTGAGATATCAAACATATGTACATAGAATCTCATTAGAAAATTTCCTCTTAACAAATGACTCTTTTCTTCTTCCTTCTAGTTCAGCTCGCGTAGGGAGTAGGCTCCATTCCCTCTTCCTCTCTCTCTTTCTGATTGGGTTTTTTTTCGATTTGGGATTTGAAATTAGGGTTTTATTTGTTTTCTGATTTTGGGGGTTTCTTTTGTACGTTTTGATTCGCGTTTTTGGAGTTTGTTTCTTGATTTCTTCCCTATTGATTGGTGACACGATTTTGGGGTTATGATTCGAATAAGCGTTTTGAGTTCTTTTGGATTTTGGTTCATTGATGCAGATTGGATTTTTGAAGACCCGAGTTGTGTTTTCTTGGAAATTCTTTATCTCTATGTTTCATACATTAATAGGTATTTGTGGGTTAACCCTGTGACTAAATTAAATTGAGACTTCAGTTACTGGTGTTTCTTCCTCATATCCTTTTTTTTTTCAAAAGTTGTTCAGTATTTGTTTTCTTTTTAATATGTAGCAAATATATTAAATTGTTCTCTTTAACTTGTAATTTAATTTAAAAAATTCATAAAATATATTTTTTAAATATTTGTGGATTGAAAAAAGTATCCAACGAATATCCGCGCGGGTTGAAAAAAATCCACAAATTGCGGATACAACTTTTTATATGTGAATCGAATTGCGATAAACATTATCCGTGTCCAACCCGACCTGTTCTCATCCCTACACTTGTACAATAAATTCACTGTTTCACGTCATTCAAAAGTGGCTAACCTACAAAAGTAGATGCGCACATTTGGCACCATTACCTTATCTGTATTTCATGTTAACCCTCCCATCAAAACTCAAAAGTTGTGACATTTTTTTAAGTGATTCTCTTTTTTAAATTATATTTTATTTTTGGTGAAATTGAATTAGAATAAAAATTCACTTATAATTATATTATTACAGTTTATTATAAATAAAAATATATAGTCAATCTGTTAAACTATTCACGTATATTTAGATGAAGATTTGAGATATTCAATTCTTAATATAAGGTGTCTCGTAAATATCACAAAATAAAAATAAGATAAAATTACTTTAAGTGAAAAACATGTATGTATTTTGAAGATGTGTGTTTACTTTTTTTTTTCTATGATAAAAAAATAAGAAATATAATTATAAAAATAAAATGTAAATAACTTTTACAATTTTATTATATATAATTATTTATTTATTTTATACTATAAAAAATTATTCTAGTTTAAAAGACGGTTAAATTGAAAGAAAATAATTATATTAAAAAAACAACTTAAAAAGTTAAAATTGTTAAGATAAATATTTAATTTTAAAAAAATTATTTTATTAAAGAATAAAATGAAAAAGAAAATCATATTAAATAAATATATAAATTCAGTGTTTAATAATTTCCTCCATTTCATATAATTTATTTAAAACTTATTTTGCGGTAGAGTTTTGTTTAATTTTGTCTTTTAAAGGTATTTAGGAGAATAGAAAGAGAAAAAAGTATTTAAAAATTATTGAGTGTGGTTAAAACAGGTTTGTTTGTTTTCTACCATAATAGGTTTTAGTCATTAAGACGATCATGAATGGAATATTTTGATTAATTGATTCAGAAACAGAAAAGATAGAAAAATGAATATGTTGAAAACTATTTTGGGAAAATTTATGGAGCAAAAGATGTTATGCTTTTTGCGACAAATGCCTCTCTTTAATTTGGGCCTTCGTCCTTCGCTAACCTCTCAGAAACTTTGTACACGTGAAAGTAAATATAACATCATCTTTTCTTCTTCTTTCTTCATCCATTTTTTTCACTTTAGAAATTAATTATCCTTTTTAAAATATACTAAAAGTATATATACATCTTTTAATGTTTTCCTAATCACCTAAACATCTTTATAAATAACATGTTCATAATCAATGTTCTTTAAAAATAATTAGTAGAAATAAAATAAAAAAACCACTATTTAGCCAACACCATCTAAAATTAATGTTAATTATTGCACATAAATTATTATAACAGTCTATATCTACATGAGAAACTATTACTAACGATATTTGAAAAAAGAAAAAACTCTGCTACTTTCAAACAAATGACACAAGATATTTTTTGTAAAGGTGTTGAGTGCTAAAAAATATGTGTTGTGGAAATGGATAGGGACGACAACCTTTTTTTCTTCATGTGAACTTGGCTATATCTTTCCTTCAAAGTTAACGCCTAATTAATTTTCTAAAATACTACGATCCATTAAAAGAATTAACTTTTTTTTTCTCTCAAATAATGTTCTTTCATATGTTAAAAATTAAGACAGTACATACTTAAAAACAAGATTATCTAATAATTATGTCACACCATGTTAACTGAGAGAGAAATTCTATTGATTAGCAAAGCTCAAAGCTAAATATCGAAAAGTTAATAGAGAAAGAAAAATGGCTTAGGATGAATAGATTGATTTATGATGTCCTTTCTCTTTTTTCATAGCAGATATCATCATGTTGGTCCCTTCATCATGGGGGTGTTGAATGTACGGCCACCACAACATTCTATCAATATCATAATTACACACAACTTAACCTCTCCACATTGGAGATACATATTCACGACGGATCTTTTCACAGATCTTCTAAAAGGCACACTAATGACAATGAATCAACTTTTAATTTAAAGTTTAAGATAATAAGTATGTGATTTTTCTTCCTTATATGTGTTGATTTTATTCGAAATTGTGAAAGAGAATTTCAAAAGGAGTTGACAATTCTTGAATGCTAGATATTGCTACTGTTGAGTAGAGTGAATTAAATTAAGTGTGATGGGAAGAGTTTAAGTTAGTCTTTGACCTAGGTTTGGTTTGCGTGTATATTATAATAGAAAATGATTACTAGAATGAAACGTATAGATGGAGGATGCACTTTGAGGAGGAAAAGTTAGGAAAAGGATATTGGAAGAGCATGCTGAGAATTATGAACCCTAAATGCAGAGACGAAGATTTAATAAGGATGATGACACATCACTTTAGGATGCAAATAAAACTCCACCCTTCATACATAATCATCTTAATCATTATCATGATTCGTTTCTTCAAACACTCCTTTTCAAAGTTGACGTAAAAAAAGTCATATCTAACCACCAATACCATGCTATATCATGTTCCAGTTATGGATGAGTCTTAAACTTTGAATAACTTTTTAAACAGATAATTTTTAGAAGAAAAATAAAATCAATTCCAATATGATTAGAAATAAAAACATTAATTACCATATGCATGAATGAGAAAAACATTTTTCTTCCAGCACGTGTACTATATATTTAAAACTCGAAATTAATAGCATTGATTAAATTAGAACAATCGTATATTAACTGATCAGTAAAATTCTCTACAGTGAACAATTATATTGTTATATTATTGAGGATAACCAACTGAAATCGTGTAATTTTCTAGCACTATTCTCATTCAAGCAAACCTATATGTTGTTGAATAGCTTTTTTTTCCAACAAACAAATGGTTGTGTATTCTTCTCCTCTTTTGTGCTCACCTTTATATATTTGATTGTCACTTTAGTTATCAACTCATTCTTGATAAGATCTTTTCGTGTAAATTGAGAAATGTATTTATTTTTATTTTTATCACATCCAATAGTTTCACGTAACTAAGAAATTTAGACTTAAGACATTTTTTTTTTTACTTTTATACGTGCTTTTTAATATCGTGATAAAACTTTTTTTCTCCAAAGCAAATAATATATTTGATGTATGGTGATTGTGACACAGTGATTTTAATATTTGAACAAATAAGAATATTTTCTTCCTTGTTTGTAATATCTTTAAACTTCTGCAATTTTTTTTATGGAGTTAGAAACATGTAGGTATTTTAAATTCTTGACATTTCAAGTTATTTGTTTTTTTCTTTGGGAGATTTAAAAGGCAATTCATTCGAAGGGGAGTTAATTGATTTACTTCGTTTTCAATTGATTTGGAATTGTGGGTATAAATTGAGAATGTGGTAATATATTACAGATGTTAAAATTTGGTTGAAACAGAAAGTTATGTTATTGAGTATTTAAAAAATAGCATTATGATGAGCATATAAAAAGAATAGACTTTGCAAGTTAATAAATAAATATAATATATGGTGAAAGAGAACTTATTTATTACAAGTGTTTCATAGGTGACAAAAACGAGGTCAATCAAATTAAAAGAAGAATAGACAAAATTGAAAAAAGATAGAACGTCAAACAAATTAGGTATTAAATTTTTGTCTTCCACACATGTCTCTTGTAAATATTTTTATTATCGATTTTTTTATGATGAAATTTCAATTGTTCTTTTATGAGTTTGATTCTAAACACCTTAATTATACTAGGAAGAACTAGTTTCGTTTAATGTTTTTTTATAAGTAATGAGAGTAAGTTGATATAAATTTTAAAAATCCAGTCTTAATATTTTTAGTATTTCATTTACTACGCTATATTTTCTTTATTTTTCACACAACCTATTGTCTTTATTTTATTAATCTTAAAAGGTAGCATTTAATTGCGATGTTTAGTTAAGAAAAGGGAAAAAACATAATTGTATATTTAGCGTAAAATAGAAAGAAAATAATATTAGATTATTTCTCTTAATTGTTAGTCCTCTTTCTCATTATCCTTTTACTATTAGTTTTCAACTAAATCTCTTGTTTCATTTTCAACTATTTAATGTTTTCCCTTCAGGGCTCATCTGATATAAATTTCACCCTTCAAAATTTCAAAAGTCAGGAAGATATAACAGCCCAGTAACGATTTGGACTCTATAAATACAGAAGGGGACAGCATTGTACAATAACTAAGGCTTCATGTTCATCCCTGATAGACTTGCAAAACGGAAGAACAAGGTATAAATAATGATAACAAATTTTTGGGACCCTTTCTATAACTGTAGGAGAAGAGTGCAAGAAGAGACACATAGCTTCCATATAGTTAATAAAATATACAAAGAGCATAAGCTATAGATAAAGCAAATTTCTCCGACGAACTCGACCTGCTCTTTTATTTGGAGGAACAGTGGCTTCATCACTCCCAGGAAATTCCCACCTCACAATGTCACCATCCCAAGCTGAAGAGATCATCATTGGATAAAATGGGTGCCAACTACAATCTCGTACAGGTGCTTCATGATGATCAAGTTTCGCAACTTGTGCACCACTTACCTGCAAAATATAAATTTATTAAGTCAAATCTTCGTACCAATGCAGTTAACTATTCATAAAATATCTGAGAAATTTCTTTTACCAGATCATATATATATACAGAGGAATCACTAGACCCGGTATAAATGTACTTTTGACCAGTGCTGCAACAAGAAATAATTTGTGTCATTCACATTCTTAAAAAAAAACAAAGAAAGGATCAGTGAGAACATGGAACATCATCACAAAAGAATCAATATTGAAATATGTTAAACAACAGGTGTCAATTATCTATTTCAATCCACTAACAATTAGAAGTAAACGTGAATATAATTTAAACTTACAAAAGTGTAACCTAAACTGGAAAAGGGTTTTATCAACTCCACCATTCCACAGCACGTCAAATGGGTATTATCTTTTATCCATATTTCCATAAACATAAAGGGTTTTAGACAAAAATTTTCAAGAATGACCACAATCATGAAAAACCAATTTGATTTTTTGATGAAAAATATATTCTCTCAGCAATATTTAGTCCCAACACCAGAGGAAACTTGTTCTACTAAATCTGGGTTTTATAATCTAATGAAACAAGATGTTCAAAATGTTGCAAATTTAAAAAAATCATGGATGCCAATGAAGCACAGCCACATCCTAGCCACTCAGTGAAACATATTCCAGTCACTAAACTAACAGCCACTGATTTGGATCATTACTATAAAATATATAGCTATTTTGATATGAAAGTAACAAATACAAAACATCATAAGCAATTTCAATTCAACTCCTAGATATGTTGGATAAGTTAGAATCTTAAATCATGTTAAAGAGCAAAGTTTGACCAAAGTAAGAAAGTTCCAGAAGTAAAACATACCTGTATGAAGGTGAGAAATAACAGCGTACTAAAGTACGCAACACCGAGTGACCTTTATATGTTGCCAATGACTGATCATGAGGATGCTTTAGATTTCTTGCGTATTCAGGATAGTCCATCCACCGATAGTCCCACTCATCATCTCCAAGACCCAGACTGTTGGTTTAAGAAATAAACATCCTTCTTAACTTAAATACACATCACAGAACCAAAGTGTTGCCTTAGCATAAAATATCACGCCAAATCAATAACCATCCAATATATGAATTGAAAGAGTAAGTTCCACTCATGCAGTATCAGTAGACTACAGAATTCTCAATCCAATTGTTCACATCAGTTCAGAACCAGAATAACATTTACAAGGGGTTAGCAATAGAATCAACAGACACAAGGTAACTTCCAAACTCAATTAATACTTCATATTTTTGTAGATCTAACATTTCAAAGCTTTTTCTCTTTTTAGATCTTATTTTTTAAAATACTGTAAGTTTATTTGTCTCTGTATTCTTTTTTCCTTCTACAGCAAAGAAATTCAGGTTACAGAGAGAAGCTATGAAATTCATTGGCATAAATTTTAACATACGTAACAAAGTGAGAGATAAAAAAGTTTTACTTTATAGCATTAGAAGACATCTTCCTTATATCCCATAATTTGGTAGTTTGATCTTTTCCATTCGAAATTAAATATCGACCATCCCCACGGCTATTAATGAATGTAATGCCTTCTAAATGTCCCATTAAGATACCAGCCGGTTGTCCTTTGGTGACAAAGCAACGTCTGTCCCAAACCTGCACAATGTCACAACAGCCATGAATATTGAAAATTATTGATAGGGTCAATGAGCAACAACTTGAGAGTTAACATTAAATCTTCAGCTCATTAGTTATGAACCAGGTCCAAGCTTCAAATAGCAGTCTTTGGGCTTGCACCTTGACATGCAACTACATTCATAAATATATACTTATTTTATATAATGTGATATTTATAGAAAACTCGTTCCTTAGTATGTAACACAAACCGAAGATATCCAATTCTTGAAAAGCTTGGCTTAAACAACAATCAACAAGTCACTAGCATAAATATTGCCCAACTATTGGGGCTCTTTATATTGCCAAGTTTTTTCTTGACAACGTAGCTAATCCATTAATCTAGATCTAACCAGTTACCACATTAAATGTTAGTAAACATGTTCCTTTTTATGCAATTAAATAATACCACTGAAATAAATATACTAATAGTCACATATCAACTAACCTCAAAAACAATAAAGGCAAGCAATACAAAGCCTATAATTTTTTTCCCAAAATCATCCATATAAAAACTTCCAAGCATTTGAAGAATACACTTACAAGCACGAAGGCTTAAAAACGTTGTAAAGCACTTTGAGGAAGTTCAACTTTCAGATTTTGATTAATTTCAAAGAAAAATAAAATGCAAAACCTTGGAAATCACCAATTGCACCACTATATATCAAAGAAAAAAATCTCAAGAAACCCCTTAATCTTGGAGAACACCTAAGTGCTGGTTTGTTTTAGACCTTCAGGAAAGTTAATTTATTTTACAGTAAAAGACCCTTCCCCATATTAAATTGCTATCAGAAACATTTAAACATAAATAAATAGATATTAAAATATTAAATTCCCCATAGTAAACACATACATTCCAGTCTTCAAGTTAGTTAAAATAGGTATGGCAGAAGAAACAGAAAAATGAAATTCAAGTATCCTAGTTCTTCATGATTATGAAAAACACACTTGGTTTTAGTAAAAGATGAAACAACAAAAACCTATATCCTTAGCTTTAAAATACACTCAAATTAATTGCATTGCCATCATCGGCTGAAATCAAATTAAATCAACTACCCTTTCACCATAACAGTTTAAGGGTCTGTTTTGACAAATTTCTCCATAAAGACTTCTAGGAGAGAAAAAACGCGAAGAAAAAATTGAAATCGACTTTTCCACAAGTTAAAAGTAATTTATCCACAAGCTAATTTGTAAACGCTCCCATAGCTTCTCCAAAAACCTTTTTTTACTTCATATTTTTCTCTCCTAAAGGTCCTTATGGAGAAACTTTTCCAAATCAGTCCTAATAGTGGCTCTAAGGGTGTGATAGGTACTATAAACTTAACTCACCAATAATGGAATAAAAGCATGCTGTAAACAAAAATATCACTGCCAACAAAGAAATCAGCAGAAATTGTCAAATTCATTAACTAAATAATATGAATATTACCTTGCAGAAACTATCATCACTTCCAGAATATATTAGATGTCCAGATTCATCAGCAAAGCAGACGGTGTTAACATCAGACTGCAACAAGAAAAGGCACATCAGATATGATCCACTTCCATGCTCACAGATAAAGGTCCACCTTGATTCAATGTACTACAATGATTGTAAATTCTACAAAGATAAAGGAAAAGGCAGAGTATTCTCGGGCTAAAAATTTGGTTGCCTTCCTAAAACTCCCAACTCTATTCCAAAATGGACCATGACTAGTTTTGACTGGTTCAGGGGAAAATATCTAAATTTAGTGTCAGTTATTATTCAGATGTTAAGCAGTCAGCCAACTTTTAATCACTATCCTTTCATATTTCAATTTTATTGTTAATTATTCAAAATTAGCAACTAGTTATACCAAATAGTATATAATACCTGATGAGCAGGAATTCTAAGGCTAAGCTTATCTGCTCCAAGATCATATACACATATTGAGCTGTCACTAGTTCCAGCCACAAGCTCTTTCCCATCCGTTGAAAACTTGATAGAGAAAATTCCAAATTCATCATCATCTTCATCAGAAGAGAAATTTAATCCATGGTGAATTTCCTGCAATAGTAGAAAGGTTCCCAAATGTAAAGCAAACTATTATTTAATGTGTGTGCAACATATATTACTGGTGGAGAAAAGGCACTCATTGCCTGCATTTTTAATCGAAAAAAGATAGAGGATAAAAGGTGGATAGCAAATGATAAGTTAAAGGGTATTTTCTATATTATCGTTATAGATATCATAAAATATTTTCGGTTGGAAGTTTAATGCATAAGAACAAATCTGTGTATGCTACTTAATATCAACAATAAATAAAAAGGATGGTTGCATCTTTAACAAAGAACGTTACAAATTTTTGCATTTTATAGAAGCGCAAGAAGCCTTTCTTTATTTTACAGAGTTGAATTGCTTAGAATAAGGAGACAACTTTTGCATTAGGCGGTGGTTGATCTCACAAGAATAGCGCAGAATACAGTTATTGCAAGTAATATAATTTTTACACAACTAGGAAAATAACTATAAACTTAACATTTGCTTACCACTCTACAACATTAAAAAGCTATGAAAATATATTTGACTGGCTATAAAGAATGAGTGAACAAGTTTCGGTACTTACTGTAATGTTTGCTATTGACTCTGTTGTTGCAGATCCAACAGTAACAATATGGATAATTGGTGACATACTGGCATAAACCTGCAATAATTAATTAACAAATTGCCAAATGTGAGCTGCAAGAAATTAAAAGAAACAAAGGGGTTAACCGCTCAGACTTGTAATAAAGGTGCTCACATTCACGAGCCACGGTCAAAATTAAATTAGAATTTCGGGTCTATGCTAGCTTTTTATATTGTGCCTTAAGTTACATTGATTTGACAATTCAAAATATATTAAAAGTATTTTCAGTAAATCATATTCGGTGTAATTTGGAGCACAGTAGAGGGACAGTACCAAAAGACCAGTGGAGAATTTGGCCTCACAAAATAGGTAGTATTTAGTTGTAAATCCTTAATCATAGTAATATCCATGAACACCACTTTCATTAGCAATCAACTCAACTTACAAGATAGAGTTTATCTGGTGACAGAGATGTATCAGTAATTGTCCAGCGTAAGTTTCTAGCAGAGATGTCCTTTTTAACTTTCCAGCCCCTATCAACATCATAGACCCGGATGTGGCTTCCCTGTTTTATAACAAAACAACTAGAAATGAAGATCTAGTGACCCTTTTTTACTGGTACAAAACTCTTCAATTTAACAGAACCATCTTTAGCTTCAAACATGATTTAAACATACAACTACATCAATTACAATGATAATGATAATAATAACCTGAAATCCAGCAATAAAAAGAGAACCATCATCAGAAAACTGTGAAACATAGGCACGGCTTTTCATCCTATCCACAACCCAAGGACCTTTGGTAGGCAAATACCGGCTTAACACATGACATCCATCAGCTGATGAAAATCTCCCTCTTCCGGAAAAATTACCTTCTCTACCAACTAACATTCTCACAGTAGATGCAGGTAACCTCATCCTACCAGGAACAACACGGCCCAAAAGCTCATGAGGACTTGACCTAAGTTTTGTAAGCTGTGCAATTTCATGATCAAGATGACTATCCCTTTCTCCTGCTATTCCACCCGCAGAAGATTCATTACTGGCACCACCGTCATTACAAGTACTCTTATTTTTGTTCGACCGACTCATAATTCTCCCAATATCCTGAAAAAAAAGCATCAAGTCCAATAAGAAACCCTGAGCCAGAAAAATTTTAAGCCACCAATATTCAACAATATACGGAAAATCTTATAATTTTGAACTATTTCAACATTCAACGCTAACATTCAGTGCCAAAGAGAAACCCTTTCAGTCTCACACAGTGAAGAAGCAAATCATATGAAATAAACTGAAAACAGTGGTTGCTCACAGCCAAAAGGTTTTCATTTGCGGTTCTTTTTGTTGGATGCAGCAAAAAGTAGGTGTAAAATGAAGAGAACAAACTAATTGAACAAAAAGAAAGGAACTTTAGTCTAATTACGATAATTAAAAGGAAAACGAATATCTGAATACCAATACGAAACACAATTGAGCATCATTGAAGAACGAAAGATCAAACAGCTGAAGTGAAAATTGAAATATAAAAAAAAGTCACCAGAGGGATTATTGGAGATTGAAGGTGACCTCTGATTTGGAACAAGAAGTGAAGTCTTGAATTGAATGAGTTGGATTTTGGTGTTGCAGTGTGAGTGATGCAATTTGGGAAGAATGAATATTAAATATTGGAAAATTAGAAATGTCAAAGGCCCTTCATTTCCTTGCCTTTGCTTGGTTTCTTCACAAATTGCTATCTCAACACGTAAGGTACTCACACAAGGTGATACAGACTACCAGCTAGTCACTCAAGCTCTAACTTAAATTAACATTCAAAATAAATATTATTTTCATATTAAAAAATCAAATTAAAAATCACTGCATAAATATATCATTATTATAATAATAATGATAATAATATCGTTTAACAGGAGGTTTAATATTTATATTAATTATCTAACATGTTTCATTAAATACCATTTATGGTTTCTTTCTTTTTTTCCGGAACTGGACATAATTGTAGTAATTATTTTATCTCTAGGAAAAAAATAACATTGTCGTAATTTACTTCATAAAAGGTCGCTGCATTTCACAAAAAACAAATTCGTATTATTTTCATCATTTGTGGAAGTTTTGTTTGATTCCTTTTCATAAATAAAAAACTAAATATACCTTATAGAATTAGAAACAAACATTATTTAATTTTAGAAACTAATAACATATTTAACTTACAATATGTTTCAAGAAAATAACATGTTAAATATGTATCTCAACAAATAACAATATTTATTATCATCTGGTTAATTTATAATTGAAATCTTATAAGACTCTAAAGTATTAAATATCTTTAATAAGTTTAGGAAAAAGGTTTCATAAAAATTCATGCACACACTAGGAGAAGTTGATGGAAGGAATGTTTCTGCATTACTTTTTCATCCTTTCTTTTCTTGCACTATATGTAATTTTACTTTTAATGGTGTCATGCTAAATTTGGCAAGTATATTAAAGCCAATTGTAGTATCATTTAGAGTGTTGTCCCATTCACAAATTGAAAAGTTTACGTAAAATATTATAATCTCAATTAGAGCTCTTAAAATTCTAAATTTTAAGCTTCATATTAAATAAAAATGAAGAAGTAAAACACAAGAATAAAAAGTATATTAATTTCTTATATGATTAAGTTATGTTCATATTAATTGTTCTAAATTATCAATATAAAACTACATTTACCTATCTACTTTTATACTTTTTTTACCTATACAAAGGTGTAGGATTAGTATTTTCTCTAACATTTTAGAAATTTGCATGAAGATGTTTATGAAAAATTTAATGTATATGATTTATCTTTTGATTCATATTAAGAAGTGCAATGTATCTATTGTGACTTACTGAATAATCAAATAATTATTTAAAGTATATATGATAAGAAAGGAAAATATAATAATCATCACAAAATCTATAGTTTTCTTTTATATTTGGTAAATTGACAACCTTCTCTTATATTGTTTTCATGTTTACACTACTTCCATCATTCTTTTATTTATTATTTTGAAAGACCTTTTTCATTTTAATTTTAAATATGTAAGATAATAATTATATATCTATTACTTTTACTTTTTTTTAAGATAAAGGAATAGTAGTATGGCAATCTCAAATTATTAAATACCAGGAATGAAATACAAAATATATGAATATTTTAGGTAAATATAAATATTAAGGGTTTTTCTTAATTTCATGCTGTAAAATTTTTAAGACAAGAACGTGGACTAACAGTGAACCTCAATCTAAATCTATGATGTATCTGGTTAAGGTAATAACTGCCATCCGTTTAAAAACAGATAAATTAATGACGAACAACACGGTAGCTTCTTAAATTTAAGTTTTCCTGTCAGTATTGCAACAAGAAGAGAAAGAAACTCAAATTAATTATCACATAGTAATTGAAAGCTTTCGTTTTTTGTATTCGGTAGAACCTCAAGTTCGAACTAGATTGCATCGAGAAATTTTGGAAGCCATTAATTACTCACAAGCATGCCCATTAAAACAATCAGAAGAGGCAGAGGCAGTGTTACAGAATATGTTTTCTTTTTTCTTATCAGATATGCTGCGATATGTTATTACTATGCAGCAGAAAAAAATGGATATGGCACAATCTGTTATTTGATGCCTTGAGAATCCTAAATGGATCCAAAAGAATTTGATAAATGGTGGTAATTTACTTTCTCTCTATGAACTAATGCAAGCCTGGATCTCTTCCAGAGTTTTTCCTTTGGTTTCTGGGACTAATTTTGCTACAAACAGAATAGTTAAGAGGGAAAATCCAGCATACAAAAACAAAGTACCTGCCCAAAGAAAAACAAAACAACATAAATACATTTCACTAATTATAATAGCCACAAGAAATTAAGAATGCATGTTTTGTGCTTACCTGGAGAACTCCAACTCATTAGAAAGTTGAAAGTATATGAAACTATCCAGGCTCCTAACCAATTCAACAAAACCACCAAGCTTCCAGCAGTTCCTTTCACGTTTATGGGAAAGATCTGTGAATATGAAAAGTAACATCAAGTTCATGCAAATTTTGGTTTTTAACTATCAGTGTGTTGGTCCCTTTAAAATTGTTACATCTCTTATATAGAACATATTTTAGGCAAATAATGATGGCTGCCATTTCAATGTTGAGTAGCAGTATATGCTACAAGGGTCTTCTATTGTAAATTTTGGTGCCATATGTAACATACCTCAGACATTATCACCCAAGGAACTGGTCCCATTCCAATTGAAAATGCTGCTATATAGATCTGATCATAGTAAGATTCAAAAGATGGGACAATTTCAGGTCAAACTAGAATTTGATAGAACATGGGGAGTGGGGTAGGAATTAATGTTGCAGAAGAAAACTCACCAACACGCCAGTAACTGCTAATATAGGTACCCACTCAAGCAATAAGCTTTGGTCCTGATCCATCCAGTCATCAACAATTTTAGAATATAGGCACACATAAGGACCATGTGCAGATAAAATTATTCAAACTGGTTTAAAGTTTAAATGACCTCAAGTCAGAGTATTCAGTGTGTTTTTTAGGAAGATTCACTTTAAAAACTCTTGAGCCTCAAAACATGGAGTGTTAGAAAACAAACTAGTAAGGTTAAAAATTTGGAATACTATAAAACAAACTCGTTCACTTTACTTTCTGTTTTATCATGACAGTACAAATGCATTTTATACTGAAGACTTGCCTTGAGGTAGAAAGCAATTCCTGCTATAAAGCAACCTAAGAATGTCCCGCTTGCAGAAACCTGCATGTTTACAAGAACTTCTGTTAAGCAACAAAGTTCTTACACCATTTAATTTTACTTGTTCTTGATAAATAAGTCCTTTCAGATAGATTTACCATTATAAGAGGTCTTCTTCCAGACCTATCCATCAAAATGGCTCCCAATATAGTAAATGGAACCTGTCAATCATTGTAACTGGTGAAGTTCAAACACAATAATGTTATTCACGCTATTGATTTATTAGAAACTAGTAGAGGGATAAACTACCTGCATACAAGCATATGCTACAGTTCCAGCTTTTCCTGAAGAAAGTCCTGCAAATTCAACAGTTGAAGAAGAAAAATAAATATGGCAAACCGAAGAAACTGGTTGTTCTGACTCTTCTGACTTACCAGCTGCTACAAAAGTCTCAGCTGTGTAGAATCCTATGCCATTGATTCCAACAGATTGTTGACATGCCATTAACCCAACCCCAATCTGAAATTGTGACAAAAATCCAATTTAGGTCTTTTGAGCAATTATGTTCGTTGTCACTAGATTTCTGCAAGAGAAGTGTGTTACTTACAACTAAAGAGCGCACATATTTGCTTTGGAACAAATCCAACAGTGTAGTCTTTGGAAGGCTTTGAAAAGTTTCAATATAATCCTATTCATCCAAAAAAAGAAAACAGTTAGCTAAGGTCAAAAACATGTCAAGTTGTTTTGAAATTTCTCTGAAGGCTCTCAATCAGATTGGAATGTACCAGAATTTCTGCAGCTTCATGAGAAATATCCACATCTTTACCCCGAAGACTCCTTAAAGCAAGTTGAAATTCTTTTTCACGGCCAACCTTTGCCTAAAATAATACATACATGTTAATTTTCATTGCAAGATTAAGAAGAAAATACTGCATTGATTTGGTCCTTAGCAGCCGAATATGCTTACCAGCCATCTTGGGGACTCAGGGATAAAGCACAAACCAATCACCAAGCAAATGCAAGGTACTAACCCTGCACAGTTCAAACCAAAGAAATAATAGTTACACCTTTGTATCCATAATTTGTTACACCTTAGCCTACAATTCAAAACTAATGTTATTATGTGCTTACCCGCTAGTGCGAGCTGTCTCCAGTTTATGACACTTCCTATTAAGAATGAAACAGACATTCCAATAACAATCAAAAGCTACAATACAAAACAATCAGAGTTAGAGTCAAAATTCAACTCACTAGCAGTTAAGTCTTAAATTTTACATAAAGAACAATACGAAAGTTCTCAACATTTCATCACCTGATTTGTTGTTGCAAGTCCTCCTCGAAGATGTTTGGGTGCTATTTCTGCTATATATACAGGAACCTGTTCCATTTTACATACTTTTATTATATATACTACAGTGAAGAGGAAACATATGAATAAACAAACATATTTAAGTTAGCCTAAACTTTATGAATAGAATAAGTGAGAGTTTCATGGTTATCAAAATTAGTTACCACGTATGAGATAATTCCAATGCCGTACCCTGTGGAAAATCTTCCCAAGTCAAGGGAGTAAGAACTCTGCAACAGATAGAAAAGAATAAAAACCTATCTAGTTTTTTGCCACAACTTTTCTTCATAAGAGCAAATATATGCAGAAAATGAATACCTTGGAGAAAAAGACAGCTAACCATCCTGTAATGCAAAAACCTGTTGAAATTCTCATTGCCTGTTTCGCATGAACAATAACAGTTTATATTTGAATGGCAATGCAGAAATACAAGTCCTTTCGTAGTATCTATATATGTATATACTATTCATTCAAAGAAGTATTAACCAACATAACATGTTACATGCATAATTAATACAAGGTTCGGAACATAGATTCTGATTTTTAGGCATTTAGATTTCACATACCCCTTTTCGGCCAATGAAATCTGTGATCCGGCCACTGGTCATAGCCCCGAGCATTGCACCAATGGTTACTAAAGAACCAAACATTGAAAACTACCAATCCCAAAAAAGAAGGAAATGAGAAAAGAGAATATTATATAAATGAGAATGTGAATGGAAAACGAGAATATACTAACCTCAGCAAGAGATAGATTAAGATCTTCCCTTATAGCTGCTTGAGTGGGTGCTGAATAGCCCACCTGTCAAAATAATAACTTCAGCCCAACATAAAAGAAAAGGTGAAAGCTTTTTTCATTTCTGTACATTTGGTTTGATTTAGAATGTTTCTTTCTCAAGTCATGCTCGGAAATTTTCACTTTCTTCTCTTTTCTAATTTCCCCTTTGAATAGTCTTGCCACTGAAAACATACACGACTTTGAACTGTAATTTTCCTACGGTTTAAGATATATATACTTACGCAAGTTCCAAAAGTGAATGAACCACAAACAGCAACAAGTGTGCTAAGCAAAACCATTGTAATGGATCCATTTTCCTCTGGTCGAATGAAGGGCTCTTGTAAAAACTGGAGCTTGGTGGCTTCACCAGTCTCCACATCCCTGTGCTGCTCAATTGCCATATTCTTAAATAAGAAGAAAAATGGCCTCAAAAAAAGAGAATGGTGTGAATGGAGGACATGCAAAAGCATGGTGTGTTGCAGGGTATTTATATTGCATGAAACATTGAAAGATGTTTTGTGGTAATTAAGAGCATGTGGGAATGAAGCTGTCACTGATGTGGCGTTCAGAAGAGAACAAATTAGAAGCTCTTCTTGGTGATGAATTAGAAGGTAACGAGTTACATCTACTGCCACTGCATCATTGCTCTTTCTTTATTCATCACACCTTACGTGGTTCCTACTCGGATCGAACAATAACAATATCAGACTTGTTTTCGATTGTTTAAAATAATGATAAGTCTTACGTAACACTTCAAAACATCTTAAGTAATATTATTTAGTTATTTTGTTAAATTATATTCAACTTTAACAATTTAAATCATTACTTGACTCGTAAAAATAATAAGTATTATTATTATAAATATTAATTAAATTTATAATAAAAAGATAAATTTGAAAATTGATTCAAATCTCTTAAAACAGATTTAATTAGAATAAAATTAAAAATAAGTTATAATGTAATCTAATAAACATTAGGAATTATATTTTTCAATATATATATATATATATATATATATATATATATATAGTGTATATAAATAAATCATAGTATTAAATATGCTATTAGGCCTTAAAACTCATTCCATTTTTATATGGTTTCCAGTTTATGATGATCAGAATGTCTCGAGGTGTGTTATTTAACGTCAATTCAATGGATTCTAATTTTATGTCATTTTAATATCTATATTTGTTTAAGTTGTTGTTGATTTAGTCGATATTAGTTTAATTTTTTTTATATTTATTTTAATTAGTGCCTTTTAATATTTATTAAGATTTTGTTAATTGATATTAATTTTATTTATTTTGATATCTATATTTATTTATGATTATTACTGATTAAATTAACATTAATTTATTTATTTTTAATATTTATTCAAATTAATGTTAATTTAATCGATACTATTATAATGTTTTATTTAAACATTTGTCAATTAAGGTTACATTAATCTTATAATTTGTGTTTTTCCATATTTTAGAATTGGATGGCAAATAAGTTTGAATTAAAAATAGAAAATATTTATGTTTGTCTTGTTGGTCATATTTCAAACTTCAAATATTCTCTATCAATTTTTACTTTCTTTTTACATTTTTTGTTCTTATTTTATAGGCAATAATATAGGTTCATCATTCTTGTTACTTTAATAGTAATACTCACTAGCATAAGTAGATTCATTGAGAAAGTAAAAATGGAACGCATAAATAAATTCTATTAAGTGATAGTAAATCTTATTATGGAAAGACAAATGAAAACTACTTATACGTCTCACTTTTACTTTCTTTATAAATTCATTTATGTTAGTGAAAATTGTTATTAAAGTGGCAAAAACGATGAATATAAATTATTATCTATGACACAAGAAGAAAGAAGAAAGTAGAGATTGATAGAAAATCTTTAAAGCGAGAAATATTACCTTATGACTAACAAGACAAACATACGCAACTTAAATATTTTTTACCTTTAATTCAAAATTATTTGTTATCATGTTCTAAAACATGAAAAAACACAAATTATAAATTGATATATAACCTTAATTTTTCAATGTTTAAATAAATATTTAAAAAATTATAATAGTATTGATTAAATTAACATTAATTTGAATAAATATTAAAAATAAATAAATTAATGTTATTTTAATGAGTAATAATCATAAATAAATATAGATAACAACATAAATAAAATTAATATCAACTGACAAAATTTCAATAAATATTAAAAGACACTAATTAAAATAAATATAAAAATAAATTAAATTAATATTGACTAAATCAACAACTTCTTAAACAAATATAGATATTAAAATTACATAAAATTATAATCTAATAAACATTTGGAATTATATTTCTTGATCAGAGTGTTCATTAATAAGAAAATTCCCTATGATCATTTTTCTCAATTATAGTTATACTCATAGTCTATGTATCTCTCTAGTCCTTATATCTGCATTCTCCTGCACCCTAAGATAGAATATATGAATGATTTATCTTAATTTATAACAATAGAAATTCATAATATTATATTTTTCTTATTTATATTAGTGGAAATACATACGT
The DNA here is from genome assembly GCF_029865625.1 of Vigna umbellata. Lineage (NCBI taxonomy): Eukaryota > Viridiplantae > Streptophyta > Magnoliopsida > Fabales > Fabaceae > Vigna > Vigna umbellata. The sequence continues at coordinate 66,015,745 of NC_142169.1, forward strand.
ATTTACATATATGTAAGTATTTTTTGTTTGAGTCTTTATTAAATTTGTTTGATTTGTCCGAATATTTTAAAAAAATATTTTTAATTAAGCTATAGGGATGTATAATTTTTTCATTAACTATTTAATTATATTATTATGTTTTGTTGTTTTGCTTACTTTTATTTACATGTTAAAAAATTAAAAAATTATAATTAATATAAAATAAAATTAAAATTAATATAAAATAATATTAAATAACACAATATTTCTTCATGAGTTTATGCTATCACTTACATTAACTTATATATGATTTTAAGTTCTGTTTGTATAGTCCCCTTTAACTGTATAGTCTTATACCTATACAGTCTTTAGATCCCTCTCATTCCGGTGTATGTTCGATTCGTCCATGTGCCTCCGCTTAACCATGGAGTTCTTATGAGTTAGGCTACCGAAAATCAAATACATTTGGTGATATGAGTAGTCAAATCAATCCCTTTAAGTTATCCTTCAACTGTATAGTCCCATACCTATACAGTCTCTAGATCCTCTCATTCCGGTGTATATTCGATTCGTCCATGTGCCCCTTCCACTGGAAACCTGTCAGGAGCCGCTCCTTGTTAGTGCCTCTTGCACTTCGTGCCTCTTGCACCGGCGATCACTCCCTGTCCTCGTTAGTGCCCGGGTGTCACACTGTTAATATACTTAAAAAATTATTTTAGTCTCAAATTTTTAAGTCTATAAATTAAAATTATGTTTTAAATATTAAGAAAAATCATATTAATTAAACTATGAAGTATTTTTATATAGAAATAAAAATCATATTAATTAAACTATGAAGTATTTTTATATTACAAAAATGGATATTTTATATTAGAGTATTGAATACGTACAGAGAGGATAAGAGAAAATGACCAATTATAGCTGACAAACAGGTTATTTAGATCTACCTAAAATTTACGACTTTTCTTCAAACATTTTCTTTCTGTCGATGGAAACAGAGGTAAATATTAAAAAAAAAAAAAAAAAAAAAAGACAGCAAAGAACCTTGTCATTATATGAATCATTGGTTTGTCAAGTGTAGGGTATCCCAGAAAGATTTGGTTGTACTGTGTTAGGAGAGAAAACTAACATTATCTCCAGAACACTTTTTACACAGAATTTGGATTTTCATTCTTAAATAATTTAATTTTATGTCATTTTCGTCAAATTCAAAAGTCCTTTTTTATTTTTTATTTTTTGTATTTAGTAAAACGAAATATCTATAATTGATTATGAAAATAAATATTTTTTCTTTAATTTTTTCATTTATATTTTCCATTGAACTAAATATATCCGTGCAATGCAGAAAAACTTACTGCTTTTAGATGATACTTTCTTGCTTAAAAGGGACATAGTACGTACTTCATTTATTTAAAAATGACAATGTTATAAGATTCTAACAGACTGATCAAGAAATGTTTAATTTATATAAATTTAGTAAAGAATATCGCTAGTCTTTCAACTATTTTTATATTTCCTTTTAATCAAATGGTAATATATGAGTATTGTTGAAAAGAAGTACTTAAAAATATAACGAGAATTTTTTTCTTAAATAAGAAAAAAATATTATTGCCGGTATAATTCTCCTGACCAACTAATAGGTCGAAGGGTTAGTCTACAAAGAAATTATCTTTAATATTTAAAATATGACTATTATCAATTAAGTTGTAATTAATCAAAAATTCATTTCAAATTCTATAAACAAAATTTAAATTAAAGAGGTAAGTGTTGATATTTAATATGCATAAATTGTTTAAGAAAGTTAAACTTTATTAATTTTAACATCGTAATACCTTTTGTAGGTAAATTTTTAACATAAGGAAAGAACAAAAGTAATGAACAACAACGTCAAGACGAACATTTATATTTATTTAAGGTCTATATAATAAGTAAACTGGCAATTTCGATTCTCATGTCTGAAACACGTTATAATACAACTCTTTTTTGTAATTTTTAACTAATAAATCTTTGAAAAAATATATATTTTTATAAATGCACTTTTAATATTTAAGATAATATTAACATCATTCTGCTAAATATTTATTTTTCATCTAATTTTTAATTAATCTGTATAATGACGAAGAGACGAGAAGAAAAGGTAAAAATAAAAAATATTGTAACTAGTTTAAATGTGACAGACATTATGTCACAGTCTTAAAAAAAGCATTTAATTGTATTAAAAGAAAAGGATGAAATACATAATTATGATTATGCTTGATTTAAATCATCAATGATTAAGCCAGCCCACTAAAATTCAAAGCTCAAATCCACACTGATATACCTTATCACTTCATTATTAATATTGTTATTTTAATATAAGTTTTATTGTGCATGCATGCACTTGTGGATATAAGACAAAGTCTCGTATCAATTGCAGAAATTAAATTAATAGTACTATATATAGCTGTACATGAGTAATGAACTTGTGGCCAAAATGAATAAACAAATACGTGTACCTCGTCTACGTCCACTCTCTCAACTTCATACGGTATAAGGTACTACTCTACCCGTACTTCAGCATACCATTACATTTTTTATAACTGTATTATTAGTGATTTTGCGTGTATAATTAACAGAGTTGAGAATGCAAACATGCTTCTAACTCTCATATTATATAGATTTTAAGTTTCATATTAAATAAAAATGAAAATATTTAATATTTTATGATACAAATATTATAAATTTATTATTTTAAAATTTAAATTAAAAATGATATCAATATTTGGTGTGAGATAAAATAAGTTCTTATTAATGTTGTGATTGTTCGTTCAGTTTTTCTATACTGAAAATTTGATCAAATAGTACGATAAGTGTATTGTTTTATATTATAAATGTGTAACATTAAGATTTTAATATAACATTTTTCCCACTAAAGTATCAAGATGGAAGTCAACCCTCAGTTTTAAATAATTAAATATCTTTTAATGATTTTCTGTTTCAACTAAACTTCAAATTTGTTATTATTGAGAATTTAAGTATAATTTTAAATTTTATATTGATAGAATTAAAAAGCACAAAGATGAAATTCATTAATCAATTGTCTTAAAGTTTTGAGTTGAGAGTGATATCAATATCTTGTATAAAAATTGTTAGGTTCCTAACAAAGTTTCATATTGGATAAAACAAAATATAAACATGAATTTATATATACAAAAAATATACATTTGAAAGATTTTTTTGGAATAGTACTAAAAATAAATTTGTGAAAATTTGATTCAAATAAACATTTCTCCATGTATTATTTAGTACGTAGTCTTAAAACAACTATATATTGTTAATTTTATAGTTTAGTAGTATTATATATATATATATATATATATATATATATATATATATATATATTTATATATTAATGTTAAGTGAAAGTTTTAAATGTATTAAGACATAAAGCTAATGAATTTTTGAATTAATTAACAGTATATATAAAGTAATATTTAGAACATGTGTCTTAAAGTTTTAGAAAATAAAGTATATATCTTGTCTTTGTTCTTATAACACCTTTTTCTGCCTATGGCAAGGATTGGTCAACAATTTAGGTGTATTATATTATGCATAATATACGATGTCGGATTTTCTATGAGTCTTTATACCAATCATTGAGAAACATTAATATTAATAAATAACCCATTATTACTGTGCGGAAAATAAGAAAATTAAACTAGGATGTTAATTACATCGAGACAGATGAAAGTAACATGCAAAGATTTTAACAATCACTTGTCAATTTAGTTGGGTCACCTAAGAAAATGTTAAGAAATTAACCTATTGGTATGAACATTGTTAATTGATAATAACATAATAGTTTTATTTATATGTTAGAGATATTGATATACTTCATATATGTTAAGGATATCACGCATTAGTTATTACTCTCTTTTTTAACTATCAATTTAAAAAATATATTTTATATTTAATTTCCTTTTTAAAAATTCAATATAACAGTAATTTATTATTTATGTCATTTCCTCTTCATTTAATTTTTTATTATAGTTTACATTTATGTGTTTATTATTATGGGTGGAAATAAATGAGTAAAATAGAGGATCTTATGATTATTTTATCAAGATAAAATAATTCATATTTTTATAAATATTTAAAAAAATTAAACTTTATTTAAAAAGAAATTCAAGGAGTATATATTATTAGTGTAAACTTATGAAATCTTTAATAAACATTTAATTTTGTTAAATATATTATATAAAAAATAAGAATAGCAATACATAACATAAGTTAATTATAAATGTTTTCTAATTATCCCAAAAAAAATAAAAATAGAGTATGGATATTTAAATATGGATGTACGCGAAGATGGCAGGAAGTCATAAGAAAATTATTGGTAGCAGCAGTCATAAAAGAACTTAGGTCATGTTCACTTGAATGAATTTGGAAGAGAGTGATTCAGAAGATTTGAAAGTAAATTTTGTTGTTGTTTATTTGAGTGAATTTGGAAGTAAGTGAGAGTGGATTTAGAAGTAAAGTTTGTGAGAATCAGTGAAGATTTGATTAATGTGACAAATTAAAAAAAAATTACTTCTAAATTCACTCTCATTTACCTCCAAATTCACTCAAATAAAATAACAAAAATTTACCTTCAAATCCCCTCAATCACTCTCCTCCAAATCTATTCAATTCAAGTGAACAAACTCTTAATTTAATATTTGAGATGTATTTCACTGATTATTTTATTTTAGGACATTTAACTAAATGCTTTGTATATAGTTGTAAGATCTTGACAATTCAACGGAATTTTTATTTTTATTTTCTCTAATTTGAACTATGTTCACTTTTTAAATTGTAATATGTGAAAAACGTATAAATATATCACTAAATATTTACTCAAAAGATATATTATTATTTAGTATATTTGTTTGGGTTAAGACGAGGATAGAAGGGGAAAGATATCAAATTGAAAATTTAAATTTATTTGTCCAAATAAAGCACTTGAAAGTGTAGAAAAATTAAATCAGAACATTTAAACTTTTTAAAATTTTAAAATTCTGTGTCCAATATGTAAAGTTAGCATTTAACTACCCTAGAAATCCTTAAATTCAAATTAAAAAGATTACTATACATGTTTCTTTTGAAAACAGACCACTTGCCACAAAGAAAATTATTCCTTACTGTATCTGTGAATGAAAGGACGACAATGATGGAACAAACCCTTATATTAAGTGATATCATTTAATAGTATAAAATTATTAAATAAAATATTATAAAATTAATAATTTAAAATATATAGATCTAGTATATAAGGTATAAATAGAGTTATCTCGACAAAAAAAAATTATTATAATATATATATATATATATATATATATATATATATATATATATATATATATATATATATATATAAACCAACTATAATTCACATGATTTTTTTAAAAAAAAAAGAAAAAAACTTTTAAATAAAACAACTTCTAAGATACTAAAGAAAACAACATCTTCACTTTTTTACCAAAGACTTATCATTATCTAATTCCTCATCTAGTTATATCGTGAAGTGATTATAAAAAAAACGAACAAAATACAACAAATACAAAAGAACATCATGATAAATTAATGTACAAAATAATTATTTTAAAATATTTAAATTATATGAGTGTTATACTAAATATCAAGAGATGAAATTCCATTATTTGAAAAAATGAGGCTTGTTCAATTGATTAAATTGGTAGTTCTCTCTTAATGTTTTGGTCAAAAAGAGTTTTAAAACATTGAAGCTTGTATCAATTTAATCAATTTCTCGCTGATTCTCTCAATTAACACAAAATCAACTAAAATACTAAAATATGACAATTATCTAATTCATACAAATCAAACTAGTCCTACACACCAAATCAGATTCATAAAAAACAATTAAATGTCATCCCAATATCTGATAAAGCAACAATCATGCAAAACATGCAATTGATAAAACTCACACTATGCAAATCAAGACTAGCTTTTCAAAGCTGCTCAACAACCCAAAAATCCAAAATGCCTCCTACCTTGCACGATACCCCTTCCACACCTAGAGACAATAATATCAAAACAATTTCATCATGCCAACAAAAACATTTATAACAAGAAACACAAACAATGATACATTTAAACAAGAAAACCCACGTACAATCAGATGAAACAAAAAAGACAAAGAAAGAAGTTAAAAACTAATTTACTCCAAAAAAGAAATTAATTGATTAATCTTGACAAACTCATCCAAAAACAAAATCTTGATATCTCCGATCTTTAAAAAAATAACAGATAAAAGAGAGAAATCTCTTAGAAAAAAATTTCTAGAGATAAAATACTTTTAAATAATAAAACTTTTTTATGAGTTTTGTTCTTTATATAAAAACGTTTTACCATTAAAATAAAAAAATCTCAATATTTTAAAACATCATCACTTCTAAAATACACTTTTTTTAAGGTTCTCCCAACATGGAATTAGGCTTAATTTTGATAAAAAAATAAATTATATTATGGAAAGGGACTTTCTATGTTCATTAAAATAAAATGACTTTGACAGTAAAAATAATTTAATTTCATAAATGAATTGAATTTGAACATATAAAATTACATGCTTTTAATGAATGAAGAAAAGCAACCACACTCGTTCTTGAAGTCGAGGCTGAATTAAAATTTGATTCTCAATTCCATGAAAATTTTTTTACACATCTTGTCGAGAGATCTCTAGCACAAACACCCCAACTTAACAATGATATAGATTAGAAACCTTGGATTACGATTCCAACGCAATAAACTACCTAATCGTCCTGACTCCGATGCTTATTTAGCGTTACAACAAATATGTACGAACTACAAGTACAAAAAAATTGAAGCTTCCACTAATAGTTAAACAAACACCTTCTAACAGATACTGCTAACTCAGTAACCCCTCCTGGATGAAGGACGGCTACACAAACCCCAAGACAAACAGCAATCGAAACCATCACAAAAATAGCTGGTCGAGGGGTCAACAACCCCCTGCCTAAACATCCACGACCATATATTTCAGGCAACTCTTCCACATTCATTATAATATCTCTCTTTAAAAGAGGTATTCTTTCATTTTTGTCACTACAAGTTAGATTTTTCAGCACTCCCCACTTTGCATCTGCTCTTGACAGGATACCCTGCAAAACAGAAATCCATGCAGCAAATGCCATGTTAGTCGCTAGCGCAGATCACAAGATCTTAGACATAATACAAGAATACCAAGTAGGGATAAAAGGCCACATTATCTTAGGGATAAAATTAAGTCCGGCAAGAAACTACGATCTATAAATTAGTATACTAACATATACTAACAACAAATCAATCCACTGAATATTGATAGCACAAGTTGCAACTGAAAAAAAAATAGGCTTTGGCCTTGAAGTAATCAGAAACTGTTTGATTTCAAGGCACTTTGTTTATTCAATGCACTTGTTTAGCATAGAATTAAAGTAATATTCTCTATGAAACGTTATGGCACATAAAACCATCTTTTTTTAGTAGATAATTTAGAACTTGAAAAGCCATAAAATCTAATTAAGGTTTGGGGAGTGAGAATCGAACTCTGCTCTACTTTAAAGCTATTTGCTCTAGGGTCAACATAATTTAATAAGTGAAAAAGGTCGAAAGATTCATTCCCGTTCAGTTACTAAGTTCCTACTACACTATTGTAACATTATTCAACAAAAACATCCTTTTAATTTGGAACACGGTACACACTAAGGGTCCATGTAAAATGCCATGTCACCCTAACACAGTAATCAATTCGTGTATAATCCTTGAGCTAAAAATATAGACGCATGGAAGAAATTAATTTAAAGCTTAAGCTAAAAATAAGAAATTCAGGATAAATGGATGATAATGGGGTGTAATGTAATACATCGAACATAATCTCAAATACGACACATTTTCAGCTGATTCTGCCTCCTTAGTTAACCAACAAAAAGAGTGGTGATCATTCATTGCTTCTATATTTCAACGAGTAACCCTGACTATTATTTATTTTCCTTTTTCACCTCTTTTTCGGTCTTCTTTCCCTTGTCTCTTCATTCAATCTTACCCATGCTTTCACTAAAAAATGTTTTTTTTACAACCGTCTATGTGGTAGTTCGTGATTGGTCCATTTCAAATATACGAACCAATAAAATAGTGACATATGATCTATTGTCAAAAAGTTGTTAAAAAAAATTGTTAACATATCATGGTCCTTCACCACTTTTAACATGTTAACAACTTCCTTCCTACTAACAATCATTGCGACTTCTATAATAATACAATAAATTCATTTGTTATCAATGAAATCCACACACTAACACCTCAATTGCTAATTTCCATGTTATCAAATTTTACTCAACTTCTGTCAAGGCCCCAAACAAATTGATTGCAGTTGCCAATACTTTACAGAACAAGAGTTAGAACTTATACCAATACCAGATGCATCAATTTACTTTCACTATATGGCAAAAAAATGACCATTGAAGTAAAACTAAAGCCTCTTAATCTAAAACTTCAAAAGCCGATCATATTTCATCATCATGGAGAAAAAACTGAAAGAATTTATTAGTCCTAACCTGACTGTTAATAGCAACTGAGATCTTGTTATCATGAGAGCAACCCTGAGCAAGTCTAAAGCCTTCCATTTCAGGCTGCACAATAATACTTCCATTTTTCTGATGTTTCTGAAATATGGTAATTTGAGCATTATGTATGTGATTCAGGAGTTGCCTTGTATCCACATCACTAGTCGTATTAATCACAAAATTGGATTTCATGCTTTCTGTCAAGATTATCAAATTTGGTAATATTTTTTCCAACATGACTGTTGATTCATTGCACATCAGAAAATCCAACAAGTGACAATATCTTTGGATTTGTGAAGCTGTAATCACTCTGTCAAAATTTTCTGAAGTGGTGTCCTTAAGCAACCATGCTATATCTACAAGTAAGTCTGATGATGTGTGGCTAAGTGTAAATGTTTCACACGAGCTGCAGATAGAACCACCTGATGCAGACCGGAATTGATTAGAAAGGAGAGATGAATCTAATTTTTGCTGCAGTATCTTCATTTCAGAACAAGTTTCTTTATCCGCAATGAGTACAGGAATAAAGTTTGATAAACCGGATTCATTCTCCACCTACAAAAGGCAAAAGCAACATAAGAAAACATAAGGGAGTAAGAAATATGAACTGCCAAAAAAACAATTTAAAAAGTTCTTAGAGATTGATGTGAAGCATTTATAAATGAAAATTAATCAAACTTGCAAATGAATCAACAATGAATATTATGTTAAATCAAAGGTGAAAACAATCTTAATTTGATGTTATTATCAACACAATGACAATCCATGATAGAATGGCGAGATTTATATTGGCTGATCAAGTGACGTGTGTAAATGATCAATAAAACATTAGTACAATTCCGTACTGGATTTCAATGCTCCTAATCACTGTAGCCATTGTCACATAACCTTCTTACATATATTACACGTACTTTAAGGCAAGAACTAGTCAAATAGAAAGAACCAATATAACACTGCTGAATTCAACACCAGAGAGGGATTCTATAAGAATGATATGCTACCTCAGTTTGGTACGATTGCTATGAAAATCTTATGAAGCCCTCACATTTAGTTATCAGAAAAATACAAAAGTTACCAACCAAACATGACACACAAATTATATCATCTGTGAAGTTCAAAGTACGCTATGGTCATCAAAAAATATATTTTCCTGATTTGTTCGATGATTTTCCAGCACAACCTATATATGACCACATAAAGCAAACAGAACTATAGGTCAATTACTACCTCAATAAATGCAGGCCCAGAGAGACTTTCCTCTGTATGAGGAACATATATCTTGTACAACTGATTGTCAAAAGCGCAAGAAATATTTTCTTCAGTCCAGTTATGTGGGGACGGTACACAATACTCACATTTCAGATACTTTCCCGAAAACGATACAAGAAGCCTGTCACAGGGAGCACCTCAATACTGTAAGAAACACGTTGACCAATGAACCATAATCTAAATTAGCTGTATAAAGATGATACATTTGAAAATGAGAATATATCAACTAAAATAAAATAAAGTATAAAGCACAATCCATTTGATATCACGTGACATTTGCTAACAGAATTGGGATTGGAGAAAAATAGAAAAAGGTTGTAACAATGTTAGTGCCACATACTGCACATTTTCCATCCTCTGGAGCTATAACCATACACAGAACTCATTCCAAAATAAAAAATATATGTGGGGGTATAAATGAGTAGAATTATTTGTGAACCATTCAAATTTATTTTGATAAATGCTCAACCAAATTTGTTTGTTTAATTAAATAAACAAACTCAAGCTTGACATTGGGTTCAATTATTTTTTAAATGAGACAAGTTCAGGCTTTATATTGATAGCTTGTGAACTATGAAGCCCATGTACTCCAAAAAGGGAAAAGTATCACTGTCATACCAGTTTTAGACACCGATTCTCCTTGAATACTACCAGATCATATCTAAAAAGAATCCATTCTTCATATTTTAATAAAAAATAAACAAAGAAACTAAGATACAACTTAGATACTTTCGGATTTGTATCGGAAAAGTATTAAAAAAGTTTGTCTTAAAGCTTCTTGTCCAACGAAGCCCTTCCTAACTCTTGTAAAAGAAATTAGAGTACATACTCATTTATTCATTCTTTTAAGAGAAACTAAATGGATCAAAAAAAGACACGAGTTGGTTCATGTGGCTTCCAATCATTGACTTTAATGAAAGTTATCAAAAGAGACAAGGTTGTGGATCATCAGTGGAAATACACATGATCCAAAATTGATCATGGTTCTAGACTTCTTGAATTGAAAGTGTTGTCTCTTGATAAATCAAACTTAGAGAAGTTTTTTTTTTCACGGGAAAAGGAGAATGATACAATTAACATAAAACAATACTGAAGTAACGATGCTTTGGAATTCTAGGCTATTGTACAGAAACAATACTTATTTTGAATTTTATCCAAGATGTTTTTATTGATACATTTAATCAAGGTTGGCTATGATAGTGGCATACACTATTATTTTTGTTATGATATGATCACAAATATCTTTGTAAATTGTGATCACCATAGTTATGAATTAATAAGAAATAATCAATGCCTTTTTCTCTACCAATATTCTGCATATAAAATATTTTATCAGTTTTTGTTAACGTATCATATCCTATATTTCAAAAAATTGTCACATCCATTGTCACAGTAAGTATTTGGGCTTCATAGGTTATCAATAACTCCTTTATTTAATTTGTTGAACATTTTAGCAGTCTTTGTTCTTTATTTATTTATTACTCTACATACCGTATATCCAATGCAATTTTGTCTGTAGATTATCAGAAAAGCAAATTGATGAAGTTAAAATATCAATTAAGAAAAAATTCATAAATTGAAAAATATGAAAGTCATAAATGAGAACTTCATTTTTTTTAATAGTGTTAAAAAGTAGACTTTGCGTCTAACCCAATGCTACAAAATTGACTTGTAAGGTGAGATTTGCACCCACTTTTATACTCTTAATTGGTCTTGTCTCTAATCGTGTGGGACTTCTAACACACCTTCCTCACACCAAGATAATACATTTCGTGTGTGGAACTAAACATTAATAGATGGTCTGATAGCAACCTAATAACGGATGGAACAATAGACTTGACAAACAACAATTTTTGATGTGGGACTTCCAACAAATGGCAAGCCCCCTTTTACGATTTTAGTTTTGTTAAGGATAAAAACATTGCAGAAACACTAGGATGGTCAAGGAAGACCGAAACACAAACATGGAATTGACCCCTTTTGTGAGTTCTCTTTTAGCTTGTGGGTCAGGTTTTATGGCCCCATTTCATAAACCCATTTTAAACCAAAAATAAAGCACAAGCCATATGTATTATTTCATTGAACAAATTCATATGCCCCTATTCCTTCATGAAATTAATCCTTGGCTTCATCTCTTTGATTCACACTTCATCTCTCTTGTGCCCATTCCGTCTTGCTCACATCTTTTACACTAACTGCTGCAACTGCAAAGCATGTGACTTATTTTTGTTGTTTGTAGTCTCACCCATCTTTCTTGGTTGATTTGATGTAACCACAAGAATCTCATGGGTTCTCTATCTTGTGGCTTCACTGTTTGTTGCAAGCAATTACTTGTGGGTTCTTTGTTCGTGTCTCTCGTCTCTCTGATTCTTTTAATATATTTTCATCACAAGGAGTGTTTAGTAATATCCAACTTGCCATATTGCTTCACTTGGACTGTTTTGTACCTATAACTTTGTCTTGTTTTACTTTCTTATGATGTTGAATTTAAGTTCAATTAAGTGTTTGAAGGTTGAATTTAAAGTCCTATTTTCTTATTTATGCTACTTTATATGCATCTATACATGAATGTATAGCACATATATGAATTTCATGAATCTTATAAGATCTAACAATCCATGTTACGATTTCCTAATATTGATTTTAACCACTATACTTCCTACAACATAAAACAGTCTTTCTAACCACAATGAGACGGTGGCAGGAAATGGTTACATTTGATTTATGAATATTATCAAATAGATATATGTCCAAATTATAGAATATAAATCAATACAAACCTTATCTTATAAGTCAATTTTGTAAGGTTAAATTAGGTTTAAAGTTCACATTTTAAGATAATATCAGGGCTTATTTTAACAAAGTTTATTAGGCCTATCATGATACTCAGTATCGGACTAGGTGTCTAGTCCTTCACTTGAGGGGGTGTAATGGAAGTTCAACATTGAATTGATATATGGTCAAATTATACTATATAAGTGAGAGTTTTATAAGTCGGTTTTGTGAAATTGAGTTAAATTTAAAGTCTACTTTCTACAAAATATAAAGCCAAATTAATCCCAAAACATGAGGAGAAAAACAATGGTAGAAATTTACTAGAAACCAATTACAGGTGAACCGAATTTCAAGTCAATAGTTTTTTTGTTTATTCTACACAAAAAAAAAATAATTAAATTTTGCATTCATTGAGATCTAAATATGCTCCAATCCCTCTTCCATAATATTACACATCTCGCACTCCCCTTTTTATCATGGATGCTAACCCCAACTTTCGATCCTCAACATTGCTAAAACCATATATAGTGCACAGATTAAGTGTAAGCAGGTTGTGCACAATCCACGAACCTGCCCAATCCTATCGAATTATAATTTTGAGGGTTAGGTATCATTTAGTTCACCCATTTAAACTTGGGTAAGGTAAGAAATTTATGAATTTCAAACTTGTGAACTCAACCCAATCCAATTACATAGTAAATGAATACTAAAAATATTATTTGTATAGTAGCCATACTACACAAAAAAAAAAAGATTTTATGGTTGATCAAATGAATATTATGAGTAAACATTTCATATCACATATGCTATTAGAATAAATATTCCATTTCTTACATCCTCTCATAGGACCTGATTAACTGATTTCTAAATTGAATTTATGAGTATTGTTTTAATATCTTAGTATCTCAAGAATTACTGTTTATAAAATATATTTATGTTTTAAGCATTGTTGATGCCTTATAATATTAAAAATATTGATTTCAAGGTACTTTTTATTAAGAGTTAAAAAGATAACAATATTTTTTAATTACTCAAGTCGATGACATAACCTAATCCAACTCAAATATAGTTGTTGCCAAAATAAAAACAGACAAACCCAACCCAATAATTTTTAATTGGATTTGGTTGAAAACTAGACTAAACTTAACTAGCACAGATGTAGACCAACATGCTCAATTATGTGCAATGAAAACTTATTAAAATTATTAGCAGAGGCTGCCATTACATACTGGAATTTAGGCTGCAGTAAGTTACTTCCACAAGCAACAAACTCCATAGGTTTGCCAGCCTCAAAGCATGTAGGGTGAACATAATGAAGCCTAGGTGCCTGCAAGTTAACCTCGACTTTCGTCACAGAGGTTCCATCTGTAACCATTGAAATGTGCTTGTTGAAATGATATAGCTCATGAGGGAGAACAAAAATAACAAAGACTGAATATATGGAAATTGATATTGACTAGATATGATACGATGTGTTCCAGTATATTACAAAACATAAAGCAATAAAATTTACATACATCAATAGATCAAAAACCTAACTAAATAAACAAACAGACCATGAAAAATTAAGAAACTTATAAACTAACCCAAAAGAAACTAGGTATAATTTAATTTGTTTTGGAAAAATTAGAAGAGTAATGAAAATCTGCAAGATGGAGAGTAAATACCTACAAAACCCTCAGTATTGAAATAAGGATCAGGTTATAAAATACGAAAGATAATGAACCAAGAAGAAGCTATATAAAAAAAACCATGCATACATAGTGAACAAAAGAAAGAACACAAACCTTTCATAACACGGAAGACTATGTCATTAAGATGAACTAGTGCAGTCCCTCTTCCAGATAGCATATTTCCCGGGGCAACAAGTTTGTTCACATGTTCCAATGATTCTTTCCGTAACTGGTTGATCCACAACACCAGAAAAAAAATGAAATTAGAAAACATTAAAAACAAATTAAAAAATAAAATTCCTGAAAACTTTAAAACTGAGGGGTGACAAATCTTCTTAATTTTTCAGTTGAATTGTACAATTCTAGAGTTTTCAAATTAAAAGAGAGAGTATGTATCAGATAGTATATGGTAAATTAAAGCACAAATACATCTCAATCAGTAAACTTAGCAAAAACTGTCCAGAAAGCTGAATAAAGAATCATACAGTTAATCAGTCCAATATTGAGGCAAGTAACCCATAACAAGACCACTTAAACACGACACAAAAAGACATAATGAAAAGAACATCAAGGTGAGCCCTTACATTTATCCACATAATGTTAGGCATTGCAATAAAACTTGTCAAAATGGTGCACCCAGGGCGGATATAACCCTCCAACTCCACAGGCATACTTGCCAACCATTGGAATATCTGCAAATGCATTTGGCAGCCTGTTAATCAGTTACTAAGACGTATACGACAGAAGGACTTGCCACTATTCAAATACTAAACTGCAATAACAATGCTTTAATATACTTGGTGTCGTAGCCTTCTAGGAAACTCTGCTGGATTCCAATCATAAAGCTTAAAAGAAATCCGACCTGTTTGGCACTACAAGTGAACTTTCAATCAGTAAAAGTTAACAACAATTATTCCATGTACTAACATACATTTGGAACAAAAACATAAACAAGAAGGGCAACCCACCATAGACGTGTAGGCACTCTTATTGTCACAATAAGAAGGCGAATTAGAAGTGTTCCCACTATTCACTCGAGTTTCACCAGAAACAGGCAAAGACACAACGCTGTCACTGTTAACATTCTGGGCATCAGGAGCTGATACCAGAATGGGAACAGGTTCCTCTCCATGATCTGGCAACACTACTATGTCGTTGATCTCATTACTCAAATTTGAACAATCTGTGGGATGCACGCACAATTACACAGCCAATGAGCATTCTTAACACAGTATTCTTGTTACACAGCCTATATGATTTTAAACTTATGTACAGACTAGTTTTTGCTTACAGAATAACTAATTTTATTATTTTATTTCCTGAAAGCGGTTACAGAGAGGTTTATTCAAAGATGGTCTTTTATAGTTCCTACTTCCCAGTAACAAAATATAAAATTACAAGCAATATGAAGAGAGAGAAAAAAGGAAAAAAAAAAAACAAATGAAACCATTAACAGGGCACTGTAATACAGAACATAAACCTTTTCCTGCTACCGCATCATAATTGTTTTCCTCATTCTGAGTAACGGCCTCAAGTTCGGCGATAGCACCACCTCCCGATTCCACCAGGGGCTTTCTCCGCCTTCGCGTGTTATGCCGTTCTAACTTCCTTCTGCAACTTCGTTTCCCTTCATCGAAATCCGACAAAACATGAAACCTGCGAAGCGTTGACCGTCAAAACGACAACACAGACTACACAATCGCGTGACTAACATTCAATAAAAGCGCATCTCAAACGATATAACTAACTACGGAGCGAGGTAATTGAATCAAACGACGGCGAAGAGAGTGAAGGAAAGGAGATCGCACTTCCCGCACTGCTGGCAGTATCTCTTGGGCTCGCCGTGGAGGACAACAGTGGTGGCATTGGCGCAGCGGAGGCAGACCCTGTGTCGGCGGTGATAGCCTTTGAGTTCGGAGATATCGACCTCACAACCAGGGACCTGGCATCGAGCGGATGAGGAGGCACGAGCAGTGCGCGCGCGTTTCTTGCCAGGCAAACCCTCATCCTCGAGTTTGGCGTCAAGTTCGGGGCAGGCGCAGGGGACCTGACCCGCGAGAAAGTTGGAGCAGGTGAGTCGGGGATCACGCTTTCGGACCCGGTCGTTAGGGATCTCGGGAGCGTCGTTGAAGAGAGAAGAGAATGGGAGAGAATTATCGGTGTGGTCTTCGTCGAGGTTGAAGTCTAGAAGGTAGGAGAAGTCCCAAGTGGAGGAAGGGTCTTCGGAATCGTCCATGGGAGGGAGAGATTGTTGGGGTTCCATGGAGAGGGTAAGAAATGGGAACCCTAATTGAATTGAATTCAATTGAATTTGATTGTAGTTGTTGGATGGTTGTTAGCGGTGGTTGAATGTTTGGCGGAGAATGGAAGAAACGGCGGCTTCTCTCTCTCTCCCTGTCTCTCAGTGGGTTGAGTTCTAGCAGGAGAGCGATGATGGGGTCATAGTGGCGACATTTGCAAGTTTTCTCAACTACGCGCTTTCTTCTCTCACGCGCGCTTTCTTTCTTACCATTCTTTTCTTCTTCTTCTAAAACTATTAAGTTAAAGTAGTAAATTATTATTTTTAATTCCCAGTCTTCTATATAATATAAATAAACACTTTAGTCTATTAAACAACCAAATTTTAAATTCATATTTAATCGTGTAAAAAATATAGTAATCATTCATATTGTGTAATTTTCTGTTCATTAAATATATAAAATACTATTTAAGATTAAATTGACCTTTGAACACTTTATTCTATCAATAAATTGATATAAAAATGTCATTATTTAAACTTTTTAGAAGCATCAACCAAATTATTCTTTTAGGACTAAATTGTGACTTGCATATTCACAGCCAAAATAATCATTTATATTAAATTATAATTGTAAAATATTATTTTTTTAAATATAATTTAATGTCACTCATTTATTAAAAATATTATTAAATTATAAACAATACATTTAAATGTGTAATGATTAGACACATCCTTAAGAGCTAATCAATACACGTAAATCAAAAGATCTCATTCTATTTTCATCGACTCTGATATCAGAGTTGGATTTATCAAAGAAGAGGTTTACAAGGGAGACACAATACTAATGAGATATGAATCTAATCATATAAGACATTAACATCACTCTCTATCCAAAACCTTAAGGCAACGAGTTAAAGGGTCTTTCACCTCTATATAGTGATATACTTTCTCATTTCTATCCAATGTGGAACTTAGACTCACACTTGGATTTCCAACAATATCAACCAGTAATATCCACATTCATTTGATTAATCAATGTGATAAGTGCAAAAAAGTAGTAAATTTTCATATGGAATTTTGGCACTTTTGTTTTAAATTGTGTACATTTGTATCAATTCTCCCCAATCTAAGAAAAATGAAATGTAATCATATGTTTCCAAGTTGTTGATTAAAAGGAAATCATTTCATCCCTATTTTGTATATGTTCCAGGTAAATTAAGAAAGAAGAAAAAAGGGAGAAGAGTAAATCCTACAACAATTCGTCCAAGCTAGAATGATCTCGCTTAAGCAAGACTTGTCCAGGAAGCAATTAATTTAAAAGTCATTCTTGCTTAAGCGAGAATAATTTAGCTTAAGCGAGAATGACCTATCTTCTCTAGGAAGTTTCTTCTCGCTTAAGCAATAATCATCTAGCTTAAGCGAGAATTCGCACAATATATATACTCACGAGTCAAAAAGAAAGGGGAACGAAGAGAGCGGCGAAGAAAAATATCACAAAGTTATCCAAAGAGTTGTTCTTCCACTTTAGCTGTAGGATCTTCTTCTTCATCTCTTAAAATGCTAATGGCTACCATGAGTGGCTAATATTTTCTCTTGAGGTTGAATGTAATCGATTCGAACTCAGATGTAATATGGTGATATTTATATATAGCATTTGTTTTTATTCAATATTGGTATTTTTGTTCTACTCTTAGTGCTTGATTCTATCTGATCAATAGTTTTATGAATGTGGGTTTTAGACATGACTGGAAAGTATTTCTAAAATATGATCTAAACAAGAATACTTGATATCATGTGATGCTAAGGATAGATTTCAGTTTATCAATTGCTTATAACACTTGAATGTAATGCTGGACAGTTTGTTGGATATGTGAGGAATCAAAATTCAAGGAACTGATCTTATGAATTTTATACGCGAGAAATCAATATAAATGACTTTTGTGTGTTGCATCGATATTGGTAGTTTCAGTTGCTATATATTTATATTCATTCAGATTGCAGACGAGTGAGATAAACTTTCTTTAACTTATCTGTTATTACTATTTTAATTTTATGCTACGTAGTATAAATTATCAAAATCCATTGTGAATTAGATTGAATACCCTTGTATATATGTTGTTTGAGATAAATTTATCTATTTAATTGAAGTTGTTACTCGTGGGATCGATATTCTTACTTAAAAATCATTATACTACAATTGACTATTGGTACGCTTGCCAAAATATTCAACACCATGTAAAACAATCTAAACAAAAACAACTTCTTAAAGTTAGAAAGCTTAAAAGAAAACCCAAAACAAATGTCTTGTACTAGACTAAATAAAAACTCATACCTACAGTAGAGAATTGGCGCTCAATGCCCTAGTCCAGAGCTCAATGTCTAGAAGCCAGACATCTTACTAACTTTGTGGCGTTCAACGACTAGGGTGGCACTCAACGTTTTGAAGCCTATAGTTCTCGGGTTTCGTTGTGCTCATCGTCACATAAGGTCGCTCAACGCTATACCAAAAGACAACACACTCCAAAACTCATTCTCTTACACTAAAGACCTATCCAAATGACCAAATTGGTATTTTAGACACTATAATTGTTTCAAAAACATTTTATAACTCAAATTGCATACCAATTTGATTAATTGTCCACAAACAAGATCCATCAGACCAAACTAACAGCTCAAAACTCATACATTCTTATTTCTCATATCACATACCACGTTTTAGTGAACTAAGAAGCTACTTAAGTCCTAAATACCACTAACAAAGACCACCAACATTCAATTCACTCAAACAACACTCCTTATAAAAATTCATCTGTCAAACCAACACTTTTAGACCAAAACCAAGCAAGATCAATATCTAACTAAGTCCTAATTTGCACAAACTCATACCATCAACCTTAAAATTATTCAATGGACAATCACAACAAAATTTAACATATTATACCACAAATTCTATAATCGAACAAACACACGTTCAACATATTTCACATCAACAACTTTACATACCAATTTATCAAAGGAAAATGACACTTGAACAACCATTTTTGACAACATTTAGACACGCTCACACGTGTCTAAATTTGAGTGGTCCATTTTCATTTAATTTTTCCAACTGGACCACTCAAATTTAGACACGTGTGCGCGTGTCTAAATGTTGTCAAAAATGGTTGTTCAAGTATCATTTTCCTTTATCAAATTCTAATCAAATCAAGCATGCAACATAAGTTAACAAAACATTAATAACAACAAAATTTAGTAGTTAGCTTCTCTTAACTCACTGAGGATCCAGCCCAACTACTCTACAAGAGCTAAGACGACTCTATTAACTTAAAGAACTCTATATGTACTTATAACTCACGATAACATGATTAGAATATACTCTTAGAACCACTAATCATCAAAGAGTCTTATAGAAGACTTATATGACACATGCAAAAACACTAATAATATTATTTAGAATTAAATATACTTTTTAACTAAACTTTAAAATAAAATTAAAATTTATCATGCCATAAAAATTTCATATATAATTTTTTTTTTTCAAATTTTAAAAACGAATACAAGTCTTTTTATTCAATTACGTCAATATCAATTAAAAAATTCATAAAAAAACTACATCTATTTACTTTAAAGTTTAAAAATTAAAATATATTAAAATTTTAAATAAAATAAATTCTAACTTCACAAACTAAAAAATATTTAATCATATTATTTATTCTTCAGTCTAAATTTTTGTTTTAATTAAACAAATAATTTAAAAAAAAAATGTCACTGCATTTCAATATCTATTTATTTTTTACTAAATTATGAAAGAAAAAAATTATACCATTAATAGCGGTAGAAATATATATATTTTTTAATTTTAATAGCAAAGTAATAATGATAACGGTTATATTTTAATTATTTAATTAATATTGCTAAATTTCTAAATAATAAATATCTTTCAAATTTATTTCATTATACGTGTAACTAATGAAACGAATCATCGTTATCAGTTTGAGATTTATTATGTTCTATGAAACATGTTTTAAAAACTATATTTAGACGGGAAATAAGAATCACAATTAAAATTAAAACTAAAATAAGAAAAATTTATTGAAAACCAAAAAACAAAATGTAAAAAGTATGGAAGACCAAAAGTAAAATGTAAAGTTTTATTAAATGTAAAAAAAAATCAGTATTATTTATGGATGACTCAATTGAAAGAAAAAAATAATTGCAAATCATATGCAAAGGTGGAGGAGAATGAAACTAGTGGTGTAGTATGTGTTTTTTATCAAATATAAAGTTTTGGTGTGAGTTTTTGAACTAAATGTTAAAATGAATATATATATATATATATATATATATATATATATATATATATATATATATATATATATATATATTTGCATTGTATTTTATAAATGCTCTTTTATTTAAATAACACTTTATATATATTTTGAAAGTTGTATCGTTGAAATATTTATAAAGTACTGTAAATACATATTATATATATGTTTAAGTAATTGTCTGTTACTTAATACTTAATTTTTAATAATTTAAGTTAGTACTTATTAAATCGGATGTTACCATTTTAAAAAATAAAAAATATTAAAAATAACATAATTTAATTATTCCATTAATAGCACAAGTTATTTGTTTAGTCATGGAAGTCCTTTGTCTTTTTTCCAACAGTAGAAGAGATAACTTTTTAGATTAATTATTATTAATAATATATAAGCAAAGGCACCTGTCAAAGAATGAACAGTGATTTGGATAAACTCGGCCTGTTAAATATTATAATTATATTCATAATGTCACGCTGCAATAATTGAACCGAAACATTTCCTGAAAGTCACAAATGCCCTAGCAGCATTTGATGTACAGTCTTTTTTAAGACGATGAGGACGATGATAATAATAATAATACTAGTTAAATATATTTTTAGTTATTAAATTGTTGATTTTTTTTTGTTTTTGTCACTTTTTAAAATAAGGTATAATTTGGTTCTCATTTTTTTTTTAATTTTGATTTTAGTTTTCGAAAATTAACACCGTTAAAAATGTAGTAGTTTTCGAAGACTAAAATCAAAGTTTCGAGGACTAAAACTAGAGTTTCGAAAAGAATGATGACCAACTTGTACCTTATTTTGAAAGAGGGACGAAAACCAGAAACCGCCAATAGTTTAGGAACTAAAAACATATTTAACCCTAATAATAATAATAATAATAATATTTGTATCATAATGTTTTAAAAAAATAAACGAAAAAGAAATAATTAAATAATAATTAAGCATTGAGTATGTTTAGAAAGGAAGTTAAAGATGAAAAGGATGGGAAAGTGATGAAGGGAATCTTGTGATTGAATCCCTTAGAGAGTGAAGGACCATAGTTGTTGGTTATCAACTACCTCATCTTTCAAATCCTAAATCAACTCACACTACGACAAATCCATCCCACAACAATGTCCCAATTCCACATGTTAAAAACCCATTTTTATTACATTTTAATTATATTACTTATATCTTTTATTCAATTTGCTTCAACATGTTTAATTAAATATCCTAATTCAGAAAATGTCGCATTCTATTTTTTTTCCAATTAAAAGTGCAATACTTAACAAAGAAATATTACTGATTTAACATTCAAAGAGTTATAAAACAAATTCCATTAATATTTTTCTCTTATACGCACATTAAATATATAAGATTAATCAATTTCATAAATGTTTTGCATAAGGTATCTATTTATACATGCATGCATGTATAAAAAAAACAATTATAACTAAGTAAATGAGCTTATCTCAGGAATAACACTTTAGGACAAAATGTCTACAATTATAAATGATAATGATACAACAGGTAGTTAGTTAACACTAACAATAATACAAGAACAAAAATATGAAACGAAAAAATAATTAGAAATTGTAAATAAAAAAATACCCAAAGAAATGTGGAATATGTTAACTTTAATGTATTTTTCAAAAACCAATAAATGCAATAAAATTTCATTTTGCATGTTTTTATTTATACATCGTAATATATATCAAGTAATCAGTATTCAACTGGATGATAAGGATACTAATAGTAAAAGAGTATTTTTAAAATGTCCCTGAAGTTTGAAAATAATAATTATATGAAAATTATTTTAAAAAAATACAATAAAAAAGTACAATAGAAATTCCATATATAAAAATTGAAAGTACAATAAATATAATTTTGTTAATATTGAAACAATTTTATTAAAATAAAAAAATATTTGTAATAAATCCTACTTTATTTATAGCAGTGGAAACACAACTATTTGTTACGGTTGTATATCTGTAATTTTTTTTTTAATTCAAATGATATAATTATTTTAAAGATATAATTTTAAAAGAATGATTTAATTTTTTTAAACGTATGTATTATTTATTTTAAGTGAAGAAATTATGTATTATATTTAACGAAAAATTGTGTACTTATTAGGGATTTTGTTAAATAAAAAATATTTTTATTCATTAAAAGATAAAATTGTTTGATTAAAGAATTAAAAAAATCTGATAATTCTTTTATGTACTGGTATAAATTAACAAAGAATGAAATTATTTAATAAAAAGTTACATGATGAAAAAATTACATCTTTTATATAATAGTGTAAATTTTCAAAGAAGTGTTGATATATGCATGGAAATATGTTTCTATCGGGGTGTTGATAAAATAAGATGATAGTAAGAGTGTCTGGTGTCAGAAATATTTTTGTCAAGAACATTTTTTTTTTAAGAAGTGAGAGGTATTGATAGCAAAATTTTGGATAGAAATAGCAAGCAATGTTAACGGGAGACAGAAGAAAAGAGCACAAGACAATGAAACGAAGCCCATGAGAAGAATTAAAGCCCAATTTTCAGTTTTGGAAAATAATTTTAGTGCTTCTCCTTTCACCTCCAACTATTTCTCTTTATACCTCTAATTTTTAGAAAACTACACAACTAACCTTTGTAAAATATTTTTAACTTACTTAAATTTTGTTAACCTTCCTCTCTCCTAATAAACTCGTACCCTTCCAGATTTCAAATTTGAAAACCTAAATCTTTTTATTGTTATTACTATTTTTATTAATTTTCAAATAAACGAGTTAGTCTCTCTTAATTTGTAGAACTCTCTAATCGTAATAAGCTTAATTGTTTTAAATTAATATAATGTATTGCTCCCTTCGTATATGTTTAATCCTACAGATTTTAAATCTAATTTGAAATCAATTTAAAATATTCATGAATATAGTAATAACTTTATTTTTATGTTGAAAAAGGGATTTGATGTTTTTTAACGGGTAACACAATATAGTTTATTGATATTATAAAAATTATGTTGTCATCTTATCAAAATCAAATCCTTGAAGACAATATAAGTCAAACCAAGCAATAAAATTGTGTCATATGTGTGTATGCTACTTTTGTTATACTTGTCAGCAACCATGTGCATATGTTGTTAAAGTCTTTTAACATTTTCTATGTTTGGTAATAACATGTATAAGCTTCGGTTAATCAAGCATGTTTCATGCAATCATTATCTTGTGGTATGTTATGTTCTCAGTGTTCTTAAATGTAGTAGTGACAAGAGAATGAGCTAGCAAGTTTTGGACAAGCAAACTTCTCAGCTCTTTGAAGATCTTTTCCAGCATAAAACATACAAAATCAATTGGGCAAGCTTTTCAGTGTAATATATTCATATAATATACAAAGCGAAGAAACTTGAACAAAAAATTTGGGAGTGGTTTTGATTAGTAACCCTGGTGAATACATTTCATAATTTTTTTTTATTAAAATAATTACGTGTTGTAAATCTATTGGAACAAATATGGTTTATACTTATCTGTACAACCCATTATAAACATTTAATTGACTTAATAGTTTTTATTCTTATTTTGTTCAAAGTAATAATAAATTTTTTGAGGTGTTCGAAGTTGTCACAATTTTTTAATTTTATTCAATTTGATATTTTTTTTTTACAATTTGTATATAATTAACGAAAGAGTGTAGCATGAACCATAAGTTTTATAGTGATTTTCGCATTATTTCCTTCTTTTCTAACATCTTTCACTCTATCATTGTCGCATTACTAGTTACTAAACTCTTCCTCTCCACAGTTACGTCACCATAATGCACCACCAACATGCAAATAGAAATCCAAATCGTGAAACCTAATATGCAAACAAAAACCCAAACTATAAACCCTAAAATGTAAAGAGAAACTCAAATTAGGAAACCTAATAAGTGAAATATAAATCACAAAAGTCCAAATTTCCACCACAAATCTTGCACCTTCATCACCAAAAACATACAGAAGTTACTTGCGATTTAGCGGTTTCTTTGTTTTGCGATGTCGTGGTTCTATTTCTCTGTGCGATGGAAGGTGATTCATGACAATGAATGATCTTGGATATTTCGAGGTTGCACGATAACTTCTCTTAGTTCTTTTTGTAGGTTTTTTGGTTGTGAATATACTAGATCTATGGTGGAGATTTATAGCTTTTTGCAATTTGGATTTGTAGATTATTTAAAGAAGTGTTGATATATGCATGATAAAATCAAATTATATTAACAGTGTCAGGTGTCAAATTGTCAGAAACATTTTTTTTTAAGAAGTGAGGGGTATTGAGAGCAAAATTGTGGATAGAAATAGCAATGCCCATGTTGGTAATGGTAAACAGAAGAAAAGAGCGGAAGACAGAGAAATGAAGCCTATGAGAAGAATTAAAGCCCAATTGTTTAGATTGGAAAATGCTTTTAATCTGAATTGTGTATTACCACCATGATAGGCCCAAGGCTCTCTAAAAGAAAAAAAGTGCATTAAATTAAACAAAAATATTGTGTTCAAAGAGGAGCATTCTGAAAACCTTATTCTCTAAATAAAATTGGTCATAACCATTGAACAAGTGGAGAAAACATTTATTGGGTGTAATAAACAATTGCTTAAAGTATGGTCAGAAGGTGTTTGACTTACCCAAACCCATATAAAGAAGAGCATTTATTTCTCCACCTTTTTCCCTTTCTGTTTCCCATAAAACTTGCATTTTCTAAATTATTCCTCATTAAAAATATAGTAAAAATCTTTGTAATTCTTTCCTGAATTAGGTGTTTTGAAAGATATTTTAATCCAAAATATAACTTTTATACATTTTAGATGCCTGCTCCAATTCCCTGCACTGCTAAGCCACTTTTGCATTGCATCATTTAAAAAGAAAAATAAGACTTGTCTCTTTTCATATCTTCTGGCAATCCTGTGCTATCTCATTCTTTACTTGAGAGCTAAATAACCCAACATGTGAGATTATGCAGGAGTTGAAGGCTGAAATAGGTTGTGCAGCAATTTCTGATACCTAACATAGAAAAATACATAAACATGTCTAAAAGGGATATAAGTGATGAAAAGACAGAAGAAAGTGCAATAAAAGTGTAACGAATGACTGAATAGCACAGTACATTATCCAAAAGCATGGTCTGTTGCATCAGTCAAAGCCTTCAAAGCCTGCAAATTTCACCTTTGCCGAGGAATCCAGTCATTGGGCCGACATGGAACGCCAACTACAAAATTGCTCCAAAAACGATGCGATGCAGAAATAGCAGAGCAGTGTAGGGAATTTAAGAGGGGTATCATGCATTCCGGATTCCCGATTCCTTTTTCAGATTTTTTTATATATAAATATTATTAAATATTATCGATAGAAAGTAGGAAATCATCCCGAGTTCTCTCTTCAGAAATACATTTTGAAAAATATTTTTATTTTTTGGATTGATTATTTTTTAATGTACTTTTATATTTGAAAAATTAATTTCTGAAAAAAATGTAAATTTTTTTATTATATTTTTAATGAAGGAAAATTTGTAAATTTTAGCTTTTATGGAATGCAGGAAAAAGAATTCTCTATAGAGAAACTTTTAGTTTTGGAACTTTAACCCTCGTAACTATAATAAAACACTAAAACAGTAAAATAATTATTAAAAAAATACTTGTTACATAGATAATGCAAAGAATTCAATGAATACCTTTTTAAATAGTAAGAAGTATGTTATTAGTATAATTGTAGGTCTTTTTACGTATATTTTATGGGTACACCGCACAGATTCGCTCTTTCATTGGTACACTTACACCGCACAAAATCGTTCAAATTGAAAAGATTAAATAGCATCGAACTTTTAAATTGAGCATCTCCCATTAATTTAATTTTCATTATTAAAAAACAATTTAAAAATGAGAAATCACCCCCGACAATTATATATATATAAACTTAAAAAAATAAGAATTAAAAAATGATAAAGAATGTAAATAAAATGTAATATACTTATTAAACTACACCACTCTTATGTGAATATGCAACAACTGTGAATATGCAAGTTGTAATTAAAGTATCTTAACACACTTTTATTTTTAATGTATATTTAAAATCTTATAATATTTTAACTAAGAGTATAAAATTACATCAAAAACATCTTTCTAAGATACTAAAATAAAGAAGAAATAAAAAGAAACATTACAAAATAATAAAACAAGATACAAAAATATTATGTGATACTAAAGAAAAAATAAACGGCCAAGTTCAGATTATAAAGATATCTATAGTCTTAGTCCAACTTTTTTTCATATAACATGGACATATATGAAGAAATAATTGAATTAAACTATGATTATAAAAAAGATTTTGATAACTTTTAAAAAGAATCCTGCAAAAGAAATTGGAAAATTTTGAAAATAACAGTTTCCTTATAAAAAAAACACTGTAGCTTCCTATAGAATTAAACAATTTTTTCATCACTCAAAAACCCTAAAAATCAATACTTTATCATCAAATTCTAAATAGAAAAATTATACTTTCTTATACATACATGTCCGGCGAGAGAAACAAGAGGATGGCTTGTCTAAAGAACATTTATATTTTTCTTTAGATCAGTTTGTGAGAATAACAAGAGTAGGAACAAAACGGTTGCCTTTGTATGTATACTTTATGTGTATTAAGTCTTATATCTCTTAACACTTCAA
Source organism: Vigna umbellata (assembly GCF_029865625.1). Lineage (NCBI taxonomy): Eukaryota > Viridiplantae > Streptophyta > Magnoliopsida > Fabales > Fabaceae > Vigna > Vigna umbellata. The sequence continues at coordinate 66,043,270 of NC_142169.1, forward strand.
TTTTATTTTATAAGTTTATTAAAAGTGTGATAAAAAAAAATAATAATGGAAGATAAAAAAAATAATAGTGGGAGATAGAAAAATATAGTCTCAGAAGTTTTAATAATTATTACTATTAATGCTTAACTACCCTATTTTATCAAACAACCTTTAAGCTACTTGTTTTGCTTATTGCAATGAGTCTGCTGATTAGATGAATTTAATTAATTAAATCGTAGAGCTCAATAATGAATATAACAGGTTTTCTCAGACAGTGACATGGAAACAATTTCAATAAAAGGAAAAAAAATGAAATAAAAAATAAACAAAAAATTGACCTATTTATTGTAAGAAATATTAAGTTGACTATCATAGAAGAATACATGCATGGATGATGATTTAAGGTTGTTGAAAGGTGGACTCCAACATGTTTCACATCACCATTGACATAAGTTTGAATAGATTACAAGCCATTAACTTAAATGGGACCAAATCACTATCATGTAAAATGATCTACTTAATATTTGAATTCAAAAATAAAAAATTATCAATTTTAATTAAATTTTGAATATCATACCTATAATGTACTAGATTATACATAGAAGATATAGCAGCGGTTGTTTCAACATTATTAACATGAGATCAACAAAAATAGTGAATTTTTTACTTCAGTTTTTTACTTTACCAAAATTTAATTTTTTTAATTAAAATTTGATGAAGAGTTTTTTTTTTTCAAAAAGATGTATTAATTATGAGTTGAAGTACTTATTGTTCTTCAATATTAATACCGTGGTTGTAATAAAAAAATAATATTAATAATGCTACATCTAGAAAAATGTTAAATTCTAAACAAATAAGATAAAAGAAAAAAAGTTTGATGAAAATAAATTGTAGTCTACTAAAAGTCAACCTAGTTCCGTGTTAAAATTGGATAAAACTTTCCTTATGAGACACAAATTATTTAACTTATTATTCAATATTAATATAATCAAACTTCTATTATCTCATCATATCTTCATTCATAATAAAAATTAAATTAAATCATATTTAATATACTTTTTTTTACTCAACTCGATTAAGTTGAACTGAATTCATTTCATGTAAGTTAAATTTAATTTTGTTTTATTTAGAAACATCATTCAATGGAATTAGATTGATCACTGAATTCATAAAGGTTTAAAAAAATTTTGTTTTTGTTTATAAAATTAATACTTTAAAATATTTTTTATTAATTATAAGATAAATGCATATATGCAAATAATACTTACAAGATAATATAAAATTGTTAGATAAATAATATTTGTATGGTCGTAATATATTGCATTCATCAGGTTTGAGTTTGACACAAGGCTCTTTTATTTAATATAATTTAAATTAGGTCAACTAAATAAAATTGAACCTTAAGTAAATAACCAATTCAACCTACTGTAATTGATTAAACAAATTTGAAAATTAAGTATATTTGAAAATTAGATACAACCTGCTTAAAGCAATATCTTATATCATCAAAATAATACAATAAAACATCATGTTCATGAATTATATAACATATTCCATTATCATTCTTTTACGTTTATAGATTTCCATTTTTGTGTTAGCAGCCTAGATATCCATTTTTTTGTTAGCAAGAGTTTTAAAGAATTTAGGTAATAAATGTTTCAACAAAATAAAAACGTTGCCAAACTGTGGTGCCAGAAATAGAAATTGATTTTTTCAAAAACATCTATAGATATCATTTTTTTTTAAAATTAAAGACTATTATTAAGTTTTACATTTTAAATATACAATAAAATAATATTTCTATTTATAAAGGAATGTTAACTAGGATTAGGACACATAAGGATAAGACAAGGATTTAAGAAGAATCTTACGTATAATCTTTAGATTAGGTGGCACAATTAAATGTGTGGGACAAGACAATTGCATTTTTTAGTATTCAGTTAATCAAACAATTGACCGTATGCTGCAAATATATGTCTGAACATGGTGACTAAAGAGGCAACTCAACCTAGCAAATCAATGTGTTTAATGAAGAAGTTTCACTTAATGCTTAGCAAACATCAATGGCCAAAAAATGTTTGAGATTTATTTGTTCGAGAAAATTAGTAGTTACCAAAACATATTTTAATATATATATTTCTATTTAAAATTCGTTGAATGTGATTAAAATTAATTACTATATATGGATAAATCTTGAAATATTATCTATTTTAGAAATTAAAAAACTTAAAATAGTTGATAATAATTTGTAGATATTGTTTATGGTGGGAAGTGACTACATATCAACTTTCTCAATCGTGGAAGTTTCCTATCATGATATATACAAATTCTTTCATTCCATGGACGGAAAAATACGTGTGGTTCAATTATTCATTTTTTTGTGATAAAAATATAAATAAAAAATAAAATTTAATGAGATATTCAATGGTTCGATGTTAGTTATATTGTGGTGACATTTTGACGAGTTTTATCATATTTATTTGAAGAAAACTTTGGTAAAGTGTTGCTGTATCCACTGAATTCCATGGTTGGGATTTCAGTGAACCAAGTCCAAAGGGGAGACACAGAACATAAACAAGGTAATTTTTCTTGGATACTAGACACTGGTGCCACAGATCATGTAACACATGATAGGGCAAATTTTGTTACCTTTTATAAGATTAAACCTATCTCTGTGAAACTACCAAATAATACAGTTCTGACTGCTGAGCATGCTGGAACTGTGTGTTTTTCAAAAGATTTTGTTATTTTTAATGTTCTTTACATCCCTGAATTCTGTTTTAATCTGATATCTGTCCAAAGCCTCACTAAGGACTTGGATTGTAGTCTAATCTTTTCTTCTAAGACTTGTCAGATAAAGGAGAATCATACCTTGAAGATGATTGGATGTGCTAATTCTTGGAAGGGTCTCTATTACCTACAAGCTCTTCCTAAATTTGATCAAAGATACACTGCTAAAACTGTTTTTTCTTTTAAGAACCTGAATGTAAACCTATGGCACTGTAGACTGGGCCATCCAGGTGACAAGATTATGAAACGTATATGTGACATTTTTCCTTATGTTGAGGATGATACTAATACTGTTTGTGAGACTTGCCACTATGCTAAGCAGCGAAAATTACCCTTCTCTAAAAGTGTTTCTGCTACTACTGATTGCTTTGAGATTATACATTGCGATATATGGGGTCCTCTTAATACTGTTTCGGTTCATGGTCATAAGTACTTTCTAACCATAGTTGATGATTACAGTAGACACACTTGGGTTTTTCTCATGAATAATAAGGGCCAAACTAGAGAACTGTTGCAGAATTTTGTTATTAAAATCAAAAATCAGTTCAACAAACTAATTAAAACTATAAGATCTGATAATGGCCCTGAATTTAATTGTGTGGATTTTTATAATGTGCATGGGATCAACCACCAAAGGAGTTGTGTTGAAACCCCAGAACAGAATTCTGTTGTTGAAAGAAAGCACCAACATATTCTGAATGTTACCCGTGGCCTCCTTTTTCAATCCAATGTTCCTAATGCTTACTGGTCTTATGCTGTTGGCCACGCTGTTTATCTAATAAACAGATTGCCTACTGCCATTCTCAACCACAAAACTCCTCATGAAATTCTCCATAAATTACCTCCCACCTTTTTAGATCTCAAAACCTTTGGTTGTCTTTGTTTTGCCTCCACTCTAGAGAATAATAGAAGCAAGCTTGACCCTAGAGCTAGGAAAGGAATTTTTCTAGGATACAAATTTGGTGTGAAAGGGTATATTGTTCTTGATCTGCACAGCAAGGAATTGTTTATCAGCCGAAATGTCCTCTTTCATGAGGACATTTTCCCATACAAAGAGCCACATGACAGCAATCATGACAGCAGAGCCCACTGTGATGTTGGGAAGGACAGAGTTGAAAATCTAACTGATCTCCTACAAGATCAGTACGCTATCAGCAGTGGTAACAATGGTGAAGTTACTGACCAGGCAGCAGTAAGGCAACCAGAGGAACAGCCCTCAGACAATGAAGAAAACAGAGGTGGCATCAACAGTAGTCCCAACAGCCAGGAAAATAGAAGGTCTAACAGACCGAGAAAGACTCCCACTTACTTGAAGGACTACATTCACCAGGTGAATCAATCCTCAACTACTAAAAATAGACTGAAAACTCCCTATCCCATCTCTGATTTGTTGTGTTGTGATAACCTTTCAGAGAGACACCTCAAGTACACTATGACTGTCACTGGGAACAAAGAACCCAGATCTTACAGTGAAGCAAAAGAAATGACTGAATGGGTGGAAGCTATGCAGAGAGAAATCCAGGCTTTACAAGCAAATAACACATGGGTTATGACACCACTGCCTCCAGGGAAGTCCGCAATAGGATGTAAATGGGTATACAAAACCAAGTATAAGGCCGATGGTACCATTGAAAGATACAAAGCCCGTTTAGTGGCAAAGGGTTATACACAGCAGGAGGGAATCGACTATCTAGACACCTTTTCCCCCGTAGCCAAGCTTACTACAGTCAGATTACTCATTGCACTTGCTGCTTCCAACAGCTGGTTCCTACACCAACTGGATGTTGACAACGCTTTCCTACATGGAGACCTCAATGAAGAGGTCTACATGGAACCACCTCCAGGTCTGGATGAGTGTAACGAAGGACAGGTTTGCAAGTTAACAAAATCATTATATGGCTTAAAACAAGCCAGTAGACAGTGGTTTGAAAAGCTCTCATCATTTCTAATTACTGCTAATTTTATCCAATCTAAATCTGATCATTCCTTGTTTATCAAGAGAACATCTACAAGCTTTACTGCCTTACTTGTATATGTAGATGATATTGTGTTGACAGGGGATTCTATGATGGAGATCAACAAAATAAAGGAACTACTCCACAATCGATTTCGAATAAAGAACCTAGGAGAACTTAAATACTTCCTAGGACTGGAAGTGGCCAGATCCAGAAAGGGCATTCACCTCTGCCAGAGAAAATATGCCCTGGACATACTGGAAGAAACGGGAATGTTGGGGTGCAAGCCTTCATCCACTCCTTTCCTAAGTGACACAAGCACCTTGTACAAAGAGGACAGCTATCTGGATGACCCAGGACCTTACAGGAGACTGATAGGGAAGTTGCTTTATCTTACAAACACAAGACCTGATCTATGTTTTACAGTCAATTTGCTTAGCCAATTTGTTCAATCTCCTACTGATTATCACTACCGGGCCATTCAACACATTCTCAGGTACATCAAATCCAAGCCCTCTGAAGGATTATTTTTTCCAGCTGACTCTCCTATGCAACTGAAGGCTTTTAGTGACTCTGACTGGGCAACATGTCCCAACACTAGAAGATCTACAACAGGGTTCTGTATCTTCCTTGGATCCTCACTCATCTCTTGGAAATCAAAGAAGCAGAAGACTGTCTCCAGATCTTCCACTGAAGCCGAATATAGGGCTCTTGCAGCCACTGTATGTGAGATACAGTGGCTCAGTTATCTACTTCAAGACCTTCAGATAGAAGAATCAGGAACACCTGCCTTATATTGTGACAACAAATCCGCAAGGCATATAGCTCATAACCAGAGCTTTCATGAACGGACTAAGCACATCGAACTCGACTGCCATGTCGTCCGTGAGAAAGTCCAGGAACACTTACTCAACCTTCTACCCGTACGCTCAGACCAACAGTTGGCCGACATCTTCACAAAGTTCCCTCACCGCGTCAGATTTAGGTCAACAGTTCCCAAGCTTGGACTGACGACCATTCATCGTCCAGCTTGAGGAACTGTTGACCTAAATCTGACGCGGTGAGGGAACTTTGTGAAGATGTCGGCCAACTGTTGGTCTGAGCGTACGGGTAGAAGGTTGAGTAAGTGTTCCTGGACTTTCTCACGGACGACATGGCAGTCGAGTTCGATGTGCTTAGTCCGTTCATGAAAGCTCTGGTTATGAGCTATATGCCTTGCGGATTTGTTGTCACAATATAAGGCAGGTGTTCCTGATTCTTCTATCTGAAGGTCTTGAAGTAGATAACTGAGCCACTGTATCTCACATACAGTGGCTGCAAGAGCCCTATATTCGGCTTCAGTGGAAGATCTGGAGACAGTCTTCTGCTTCTTTGATTTCCAAGAGATGAGTGAGGATCCAAGGAAGATACAGAACCCTGTTGTAGATCTTCTAGTGTTGGGACATGTTGCCCAGTCAGAGTCACTAAAAGCCTTCAGTTGCATAGGAGAGTCAGCTGGAAAAAATAATCCTTCAGAGGGCTTGGATTTGATGTACCTGAGAATGTGTTGAATGGCCCGGTAGTGATAATCAGTAGGAGATTGAACAAATTGGCTAAGCAAATTGACTGTAAAACATAGATCAGGTCTTGTGTTTGTAAGGTAAAGCAACTTCCCTATCAGTCTCCTGTAAGGTCCTGGGTCATCCAGATAGCTGTCCTCTTTGTACAAGGTGGCATCAACAGAGGTGGCATCAACAGTAGTCCCAACAGCCAGGAAAATAGAAGGTCTAACAGACCGAGAAAGACTCCCACTTACTTGAAGGACTACATTCACCAGGTGAATCAATCCTCAACTACTAAAAATAGACTGAAAACTCCCTATCCCATCTCTGATTTGTTGTGTTGTGATAACCTTTCAGAGAGACACCTCAAGTACACTATGACTGTCACTGGGAACAAAGAACCCAGATCTTACAGTGAAGCAAAAGAAAAATTACCTTGTTTATGTTCTGTGTCTCCCCTTTGGACTTGGTTGACTTTGTGAGAGGGTTCATCAATTTTGTCTATCATCCTGAGGAGCTTTTGCATCTGCTCAGCTGTGAAAGAACTGAAAACATTTTCATTACTGGTCTGTTGTGTGCTTTGAATCCCTCCTGTCTCGGTGCTTGTCTGACAGGCATTTGCAGTGCCCCAGTCGGTCCTCTTGTCCTGGTTGCTATCCCCTTTCTTATACCAAGGAGGATATCCATGTTTAGAGTAACACTCATCCACGGTATGGTTCATCTTGTTGCAAAAGGAACACTGCTTGCCATAGTTAGGATTTCTACCCCTTCCTCTCCCTTGGGCACGTGAACCAGATCCTCTTCCCTGGCCTTTCCAGTGGCTGTTTTTATCACTAGCATTGGCTAGAACCTTGACCTCGGGAGAGCTATTTTTCTCTTGTCTCTCTTGTTGCATAATGAGAGAAAAGACACGGTTGACATTGGGTAGAGGGTCCATCAAAAGAATTTGTGTCCTTACAGTGTTGTAGGAATCATTCAGCCCTTTCAAGAAGCATATCACATGCTCCATTTCCCTGTACTTTAAGGAGACTTTAGAGAGTCCACAGCTGCACTGAATCTTACATGTGCAAGTGGGTATGGGTCTTAGAAACTCCAGCTCTTCCCATAGAATTTTAAGGTCAGTGAAAAACTGACTTACTCCTCTGTCTCCTTGTTTAATAGAATGTATGTCTTGCAGTAAATCAGAGATCTTGAAATAGTCTCCTTTGGAGAACCGTTCTTTTAGTTCATCCCACAACTCTTTTGCATCTTCAATGTATATGACGCTCTCAGCAATCTGTGGAGAGAGGGTCTTGGTGATCCAGGAAAGTATCATCACATTACATCTTTCCCATGCATCAAACAATGGATCTGTTTTTAGGGGTTTCTTTATGGACCCATCAATGAATTTAGTCTTATTCTTGGAGAGTAAAGCTCTTCTCATGCTTCTGCTCCATGAGGAGTAATTGTTCTCATTTAAAATTTGTGTAATGAGGGTGAGACCTGGGTTCTCACCTGGATGTAGGTAGTAAGGACTGGAAGTGTCACAAGATTGATCAGCAATTCGTTCCATAAGGAGTGTTTGCAAGAAACTGGCCAAGAAGATACCAAGAAGGATGAATCAGAGGCAACGGAAACAGAGCAGGCACTAGACCTGCTCTGATACCATTTTAAGACTGGCCCAACACAGTATAACTTCGTACGTGGCCCAGCCCATTATATCTCATACGCAGAAAACATGTTGGTGATGTCCCAGCCACGCTGGCAAAGTCTGGAAGGAGTGAGATGAGAGAGAACGGAGCGAAAGGAGAGGACTCTCCAGGCGATGAAGCTCCGGGACTTCCAGCGCAGATCCACGGCGGAGGAGACGGTGGTTGACGACGGTGAAGAAGAGAAAAATGAAGAACGCAACGTAAGAGGTAAGAAAAGTGTCTTCTTTTCTTATTTCAATATTTTGTCTTAGTACATAGAATCTGTAAGTCTGTGTGTTATTTTTTTCTTGCACTGATCTGAGATGGAGAGCTCTATTTATAGAGCTCTGTTAACAAACCATTAAAAGCTAAAAACAAACATAACAGAAAACATTAAATACAGTAAGGTTACTGTCTTCATTGACAGTAAGGAATCAAACTTGATTCCTAATATTTATCATATTTATTTGAAGAAAACTTTGGTAAAGTGTTGCTGTATCCACTGAATTCCATGGTTGGGATTTCAGTGAATAGCACATCAATAGACAGAGAAGGCACATAATCAGATGCATCTTTGAAAATTTTCTTTTTCTACTCTGAAAAAGAAATATAGATTCATGAACGATGGCCAATAAATTGGAATGATATCTCACTACTCAATTCCTGAAATTACAAATATTTCCTTTCTAATAAATATAGTTTATCAATTTACTTTTATATAATTAAATAACTTGTTTAGGTTAAGAATTTGAATTACAAATTTACATGGCGTAAGAAATATTAATATAAACAAGTAAAATTATCTATAAACTATTATCTTAAGATTTTTACATAATAATGATATTATGATAATTTACATATTTCACTGTTTGAATATTATAATTTTATCGAGTTTATCACTTAATTATTTTTCGTGCATTTTATATTGATTTTTTGTTATGAATAATTATTATGATATTTTTTTTATTTGCTGCTATATGCGTTTTTATATTGATTTTTTTTTATGAATAATTATTATGATATTTTTTTATTATGAAAATATTTGATAAAAAAAAGGTTTTGCAAATTTTTTTTATAGTACTTTGTGTTTAATTGGTATAAAATTTTTAAAATTTTCCTTTTTTTTTATGAATAATTATTATGATATTTTTTTATTAAATTTTTATATTTTAAGTAAATAATGACGTTTGGATTTATTTAGAACAATGTATTGTCTAAATTACAGATTCTAAACAAGACGTAGTATCATGTGATGTGATGAAAATATAAAAGAATATATTTCATTTATTAAATTAAAAAAATTTACTATGCACTATAAATTTATTTAATAACATTAACATTTATTTAATATTATATTTAAAAATAAAATAACTAATATTATGCAAAATAAGAAATTTATATATTACATTATATTGTGAAGATGTTATTTGTCTGTATCACATTATATTTGGTTCGTGGAATTGAAACATTGCAGTGCTATTTCTTCTTTTAAATTTGTTTATGGTATAAATGGTTAAATAAAAATATTGGTCTCGTTTGACATTAGAGTTAATTATTTTTACACTAAAACATTGAAATATAAATTATAGCAAATTATAGCAACTGTAAGGAGAGTGTTGTTGACCAGAGAACCATTGAAGAAAACCCAACAACCAAAAAAGTACTATCATCTATTCATTCCTCTAATTTGTCTCATAGGACCTTCGACTCACAAATTCATCCTTCTCTTTCTCTTTGTATATTAACTGAAATGTCACTGTTGGCTGTCACGTCATTTTCTTTTTTTTTTATTATAATAAAAACACATATCTAAATTATTTTATATATAAATGTTTAAGACAAGTAATAATAGGGTGAGAAAGGTAATTAAACGGGCAAATTCGTTCCGTTTAAGTCTCAATTTCGGTCAGTTTAAATCTGATCTCAATTGGTCTGTCGATTCACTGGGTTAAATTTTATAGAATTCTTCTAGTCTCCAAAACTTCCTCTCTAAACATTGTTAGTCATCTTTCTAATTTTCTTTACCTAATGTGAAAAATATTTTAGATTATTATTAAGTTTTTAAATTATTACTCATTAATATTTTATTTTAAAACATATCTTTTAATACTATAAATTATACTTCAGTTTAATTAAAACAGATATTCAAACTTCCAAAGTTAAATTAAAATGGTAATACGTTTATTTTGATTCTAGGATATGAACGTATCTGCAATAAGTTTATTTTGAATATATATATATATATATATATATATATATATATATATATATATATATATATATATATATATATATATATATATATATATATATATATATATATATTAAAAAGTAAATAATTTTTTTTTAAAATATGATAGATTAAAATTATATATATTAAACATTGTTAAAATGAAAAACTATAAATTTTAATATCGTAAAAGTACTATTTTTTATAGATTTTTTTGGTTGATAAGTAATAGTAAAGTAGCATAATTTATAAAATATCCATTGTTACCATGAATAATTTTTTACTTTTAACTTTTTAACTTTAAATAGGATTGTTTACAATTGTTTTCAAATGTAAATTGAAATAAAATTGCAAAATCAAATGCTAATATAAATAAAATCAGTTTTTATGAAAAAAAATTAAAATAAATCATTTTCAATCATGTGAATTTAAAAGACATTTATATTTTTAAAAACAAGTCTAATTATCTAAATCCAAATATAAGATAAAAGTATAAAAAAAATTACATAATTATTTGATTTTTTTTTTATCATTTTATGGTATTTAAAATACACTTATTTGATTTTGGTGTTTTAAAGTATATTAAAAATATTTTTAATATATTTGAATACAGAGTACATGACGAGATAAAAAAATATGAATAATAAACTAAACTCATATCGATACTAATGTCAATTTAAAATTCATTCTATATCTATTACCACCTAATATCTATTTGGAACGGTGATTTTATATTTATTAGGAAGGTTATCTAGAATGTGTGAGAGGGGTGTGGAAATGGTTTTAGCATCCCTAAGAGAGTGAAGGTTGTCCAGAGATTTTCCATGTGCAACTGGACCGCCATTGCTGCTATGTCAAAAGTTGAAATCAGTGATTAAATGGGATATAATTGGTAAACAGAATTCAGAAAAGGAAAAAAGGTAGAGGAAAATGATTGGCGAGTTGAGGAAAGAGAAAGAGACAAGTGTATTATTACATATGGAACAAGAAAAGAACATGCTCGGAGAGACAAGAGAAAGGCAATGCCAAAGGAGCAGCAACTTGAACAACATCAAGCCACCTTGCTTTTTTTAGTTGTCCTTATAAACACTGTCTCCTACTCCATTCACAAAGACATATAACATGTTTACAACTTTTGGAGTTTTTCACACTGTAACAACATCCACGTGAATTTTTCATTCATGGATTCTACGCACACAACTTCAAAAGAAACAACCCTATCATAAATTTGAAATAGTTATACATTCTGTAGAAATGAAAATTTAAGATAATTTAAATATTTTTTTTTTCCATTTTCCAAACATTTTTAAGGATAAAATTATGATAATAAAACTTTAAAATGGACAATACTTTGTATATGTGATAGTTAATTACAAGGATATCACTCAACAAGTTTGGAATCACTAATAATGGAATATTTGGTCCTCGAGTCCTCAATTAGAGACATTCAATTTTTTTAGATTTCAACAAAAAAACTTGTATTTTTATCACATCTAATAATTTCACATCACTTAAAAGTGGATATCTAAGATATTTTAAATGTTCCGAGACATTATTTAAAAATAAAACTATGATGAAGAAGATTCCAAAACGATTAATACCTAAGATATATTGTAATTAATCTTAACAATATTACCCAATAGACTCGAGATCGAAATAATAACATTTATTTTGGAATTGATTTCGATATCTTAATCTCTACACTGGAAATAAGTGAAAAATTTATGTTTTTATCATATCTAATAATCTATATCACTTAAAAAATCAAAATTATAGATAATTTGAATATTTATTCTAATTTTTGATACTTCTTTTAAAAATAAAACTATAATAAATGTAAGATTCATGAAAAAAAAAATAATATATATATATATATATATATATATATATATATATATATATATATTTATAGTAGTAAATTTTAGTATTTTATTAGTAATAATAATTTTAATGGATAGAAAAATGTAAATTTTGGATATAAAATTATAGTAATTTTAGAAGGAGAGGTTCAAATTTTTGGTAACTTATTTAGTAAAATTTTTTTAAATGGAATAGTAAAAAGTAAATAGTAAATAGTAAAAAGTAAATAGTAAAAATAAATTTTCAGCATTAAGATTCCTTAGCATGGAAGAAAGTAGTAGGTAGAAATTAGGATCAGATTTGGTGAGAAAATGATTGAAATATTATTTTTAAATAATATTAAAATAATAAATAATATTAAAATATTAATGAATAGTAAATTTTTTTTTACTATAAATAGCCATGGGAGGGAAGGGTATTTTGCACCAAGAAAAGAGGAATCAAGTGAGAGCTTGAGAAATAGAGAAGAAAGAGTTAGGGAGAAATTTTTAGTTGCAAGAAGAGTAGAGGTTCTGAAGGGTTTCGGGGAAACAAATTCGGAGCAGGAGATTAAGTCTGGAATAGAGGTAGGGGAGCTAACCTTTCTATGTTTATTTTTTTATGATTTAATAGTTCTATGCTTTTATATTATGATTTAGTATTATTTTATTACTATTCATATATTGAAATTCTGTGTGAATATTGTTAATGTTTACTGTATGTTTATCTATGTTGAAATTCGGTATAAATATTATATGATGTTGTTTTGAATCTGTAAATAAGAAATTTGTTAAAAACTAATTGAGGAACACTTTGGCTAAGGAAAGACTTGGTACTTAAGTTGTCCATTGTGACGCACCTCTCTTTCCTGGAAGTCTACTCGACAAGTTTTTGACTTAAATCCTATTGAACAGATTTTGTACTGTTAAATTATTATGCAATATATGTTGTTGGAATGGAAATGTATGATTAATTCATGTTATTGTGATAGATATGAAATTATGAATTATAATTGTGATTATTGCATTTTATTATATTGCAATTGAGTTTATGCGTCTGAACATGATATGAGTATTATGGGGAGATTTTGTAAGGATATAATGTGAGTTGAGGAATATGAGTATGGTATGAGTCTTGTGGAGAGATTCAATAATGTTATGGTATTTGTGTATATGTTGATGTTGAGAGTCCCGTAGTTGGGGGTTATCCTGATACTCTAATAATTATCTAGTCTCAAGTAGAGAGGGATGAATTATGTGGTGAGAGGAGCAGGAGGTCCTGGTCTATGTGCCTGTTTTGGACATAGTGAGGGGACTATCCTTGTGGGTGGTATGGAGGGCAGGATGTCCTGGTCTATGTGCCGGTTTTGGACATAGTGAGGGGACTAACATTGTGGATGGTATGAAGGGCAGGATGTCCTGGTCTATGTGCCGGTTTTGGACATAGTGAGGGGACTAAGAATGGCATCACAAGTGGGGAAGCTTTCGTTGAATTACTCAACAACATATCGTCGGGGATAAGTGTATATTGGGTATTGTGAAATGAGTGTCTATTGGGTACTGTGGTGTTTATTGGGTATTATGGGACGAGTGTGCAATAGGAATTGTGGTACGATGGTATGAGGGTGTATGACATAATTATTATATGATACTTATATCAAAGTAATTATGCATGTTTTATAAATGATTTGTTGCATGTTAGCTCACCCTACTTGTTTGTGTTTTCTTTTGTGTTTGGGTATGTGCGATGATCGTATAATTCGTTATACGGGAGCAGATGAAGGAATGTCGTCTGAAACAATACCAAGGAAGAAAGAGATCGAAGAATAAGTTAGAAGAATTCAAATTATATTTAGGAGTTTATAGTTGAAATCTGAGTTTAAAATATATCAACTGTGAATTTTTAAGTGTGAGATTACGGGATGTTACCGTAAATGTAATGTTACAATATATAAATTATGAATTATCCAATGTGGGATATTGGGATGTTACATTAATGGTATCAGAGCAGTTCGTCCTTAGGATGACCTCTGTGTTGTGGGTCTTCCGTGTCTTCTCTGTGAAGAATTGAGTCTAAATGGTATAATTTACCATTTCGTCCAAATCTAGATAGTAGAGTATTGTGTCTAACTACCATGACTTTTACCATAGATGATTTTCCTTTCTTAATTCTGAGGGTTTGAGGAAAGATATTAGAATTAGTTAAAGCCTTGATAGGGAGATATAATACCAGAGTTTAAGTTTCAAAGGATGAGTGAAGATGTTGGTGTTTAGAAGTAAAATTTTTTAGAAGTTTCTAGAACAAAATTAATAGATGAGATATCTTGCGTTTCACAGAAAGGAGTTGAGTTCGAAGGCTAGATTAAGATAAGCTTTGGATAAGCATGAATGTAGCAAGATTTGAGAAATCAGTTTGGTTTAGTATATCAGTAACGTTAGAAGTCAGAAGAAGGAAGTGTTGATAAGAAACAGAGTGGCATTGTATGAGATTGGTAACATGGATTGATGTATCGGTGATGATTGGAATCTGAAGAAAGAAAATGGTGGAAGATTTGAACATAAAGTTTAAAATAAAAAGGGATAGGAGTACTGAAGTAGATTAAGAATAAATCAAATATTAGACGAAGAAGAGTATATGAGAAGTGGTATAAGGCATAAAGAGGATTGAGAGAAAGTTTAATAGGAGGAGAAATTTGTAAGTTAAGAGAACACGAGGTCTTTAGAGAAGAATGAAGTATTGAAAGGATTTTAAGCTAAATGGATGATTAAAAAGAGATGGTTAGATTTTTTTTTTTTAGTAAAATGTATTAGAGATAAGATTTGAG